>NC_090448.1:85227317-85531078 GCF_031143425.1 Pleurodeles waltl | reverse complement strand
TTGGGGATGCTCCTTGTAACCTCACTGCCCTTGAGCGATTACAACAACACAAAATCTAAGTAAGGCTTCAGGGAAGCATTATAATGTAACGTTACAGGGCAAAGTTGAATTAATGTGTTCACAAACAATTGTAGGCACTAATTAGATTTTATGTTGCTCTGATCAGTAGGCTGGCCAAATAGCTCTTGAGTCACCCTGGTGGTCCTGTGATCAAGATGCAGGTCTAGTTCTTTCATTCAAGCAGAAGGCAGCTTCTTTCAGCAGGGCAGCACAGCAGTCCTTCTCAGGAGCGGCTCGTGGGGCAGGCGATGCCGGGGAGAGGAAAGTAAACAATAAAGTTTTAAAAAACCACTTACTTTCTCCTCCGTTGCCACGCTGCTTTACTCCTCCGTCTCCTCTGCTGCACGCAGGCACAGACTCCCAGCCTGCCCTGTGGCCAGTCCTGACACTGCTCAGAGCAAAGTCAGGATTGGCTGGGAGCGTCTAGCTAGGGCGCTCCCAGGCAGACTGGGAGCCTGTGCAGGCTTCCTTCAGCCCGGCAACTGTGTTGCTTGGCTGGAGAGAGCCTAATGCACATGTGTGTTTGACTGGACAGAGACGGACGGCCAAACATACATGTACAGTGAGGGGGAGTGCTGTGCCTTCCCCCTCACTGCTCATCACCCCTGTGGTCCCGCCTCTTTAAAAGCAAACAATAATAACCTTTATTATCATTTTCTTTTAAAGGTTTTGCAGCTGCCGCTGCTGTCAGGGGAGTGACGCTCCTCTGCCCTAATGGAGGAGCCGCCCCTGGTCTCTCTGAGTCTTGCACTGGCCCAGGAGTGTACAGGGGAGCAGGATCTGAGGGCTTATTGCTTATTTGTGGTGCCTACTTGGATAGGATGTGGTTCTGGAGGTTTTCACTCCTGGAGGTGATTGGAAATCCCTACCTCCCTGCCCTGGCTGCAGCTTGGTTGGGATCACAAACAACTAGTGCAAAAACCCTTTGTGAGTATGCTCAGGCAGAGCCTTTGCGATCTGCAAATGTGGTAGGTGACAGCTCTTCCCCTTCATCCAGTCAGAGATGGTCCGTCCTGCTAACATCTATTCTTCATTGATTCACTGTATGGGAGCAATACATAAATACCAACTGTCAGCTATACCAATTCATGTGACCCAGGGTACAGACTTCAAGCACCAAATGATTAGGACAAGAACATGCCAACCTTCTAAAAGTGGCATTTTTGAAATTATGACATAAAGTCGGACTTTACCATTAAAGCAGGTATCAAATTATAATTCTTTAGACTCCAGACTAAATATTCCCACCTGCTCCCAATTGAAAGTTGTCACTTTTAGTACGTCAACCCAATGTTATACAATGGGAGAGACAGGCCTTGCAGTAGTGACAATGAATTTAAGACCAGGACATGAACAAGTTCAAAGTAATTGTCCAACTCTTTAAATACACTGATCCCTGCCCGCTGGGCTGTTGAGATCTACCCTAGAGGTGACTTAGGTATATTAAAATAGAAGGTTTAGACATAGCAAAGGTTTTTTTTGCCATGTCGAAATGGATATTTAAGTGAATGGCACATTCAGTGTTAATTTATAGGCGCTGGATACATGTAGTGCCACCTTACTAGCCATTACAATTAAAATTATCATGTTTAAAGGATAGCACTCGTTAGCAGTGGTAATGCATGCAGTGTCCTTAAGCCAACAAAAACGAGATCAGCAAAATTGGAGGAGTAGAGCAAAAATGTTTGTGGAATACCACTATAAGGCTGACAGATCTAAAGATCACTGTATCCTCCCCCCCCCCCCCCCGATCCTCCCCCAGTGCTCCATCGTGGCCCGCCTGAACCTGTGACTCTCACTCAGTCTCATATGACCGGATAACTATTAGTGGTGCTTTGTGCTTTCAGGCACCCTACATACATTAAATCTTGGAAATTGCATATCTCTGGTTCTACTAATTATTTTTTTTTTTTTTTTGGTGTCAAACAATTTATTACATTTTACTCTATTTTTCTAAATCAGTATAGGATTTTTCTTTTGTTGTGTTTACACTTTATTATTAAGGGTTGCATAAGTACATTACCCAATATCTCTAAGTTAAAGCCTAACTGCTTTTGTGGCAAGCTATCAGAGTTAAGCATAGGTTAATTTAGAGAATTTAATGGCTCCCCCTGGCAGGGATTGTAGCTGTTGCTTGAGAAGGGCACACTCCCTCAACCAAAAGGCCAATTTCTCACAAGAGGCGTGTTTTAAAAATATAACATATGGAAGCATTGCAATCTATTTTTAAAACTTTTTCAAATTGAAGACACACAAGTACCCAGAATAATGGAACACTATGTCAAATCCATTGTTGATTCACAAGGCAGGATCACTGAAAGTTTGCACGTTGAGATGACACTTATGAGTGCAGTAGTTCTGCCATGTGTGACAGTTACAGAGAGAGTAGTTGGTGTTTGCAAGAGAAGATGGCCTTACAAATGAGGTGGAGAGCCACAGATTTGTGACTTCTTGGTAAAATGGAAAACGTCTAATTTTTCTTTAGTGTATGAGAGCATGGAAGCTCTCAAAACAGATTACACTTCACATGGAAAATTATTTACACTATAAAAGAAAAAGATGTTTGTAAAGTTTAGCAAATATCCTAACCTCCACACAATCAGATTGGTCATTTAAATTAATTTTGTGTGCTAGTAAATACACACCCACCAATTACTCAAATCTCGCTAAACTCTAAAACAATGTAAAGAGGTTCAGGAAGACCCTGAAAGTCTTTCCTATTTCTTAGTGGCTTATCAGCTGTCTGCAGAGATTCATGCAAATGCACTGTTCTATTCAGCACATTGCAAAATTGCCCCACAAATGTACCACCGTGTTTGGGAAACCAATAAGCTCCTTCTCTCAGCACTAACATTTGCACCTGTTTCCCCTGATAAAATGCTTCACAGTTGTTGGAATATGTTTAGCTGCAAATAAGATATATGGTGAATCATATTACCATTCATTTTATTTACCTTTTAACCGCAGACATATTTTCCCCAAAATAAAAATTAAAATAGAAGATTCGTTTAAATATATTCCAGATCTGTTCTGGGAATTAAACAATATTTTTCATATTAGAATTGTCCAGTATTGCACATAATTCCAATCTCTGACCCAGGCCCGGCTCTAGTTTTGGTGGTGCCCTGTGTGACAGTCTTTTTTTGGCACCCCCCCAAATGACCACCTCCTCAGATCCCTCACTACCACCCGGCAAATGTGCCACTCATCTCTCTATAACCCCCCTTTCACATGGATTCATTTGTTTTAAAGCGCTTGTAAAGGTTGGCTTTACTAAGCCACTCAGCTATCTACACAAAATATCATTTTGTTCTTTGCAGCAGGCACATTAAACCTCTACACTACTTTATGGTGAGTCAAAGCGGCCACTAGACAAACTTCCAATCCTTCTCTTTAGCAAGAACATTAATAACAAGAGGTATCTTGACATTTTAGTTGCTTCCTGAAGGCTGGATGCACAAGAAACTTTTCAGCAGATGCTTTTAAATCGCAAGTTTTGTAAGTTATTGCTAAACACAGCGCCCCCCTGAGGTCAGCACCCGGTGCGGCCGCACCGCTCGCACCGCTCGCACCGCCCGAAAGCCGGCCCTGCTCTGACCTCACACTTCCTTTTTATAACTCTGTTGCCATATTTCTCATTCTCTCATAACTTTTCAGTCTGATTCCAGGACTCTGTCATGTCAGCATAATAATAGATGTGCTATATCTACCACGTCCCACTATCTCCAGCATAATTTTCTAATTAAACAGAGTTCCTACTCAAATGTACCAAGTTGCTGAAATGCTGCATATGGAGTGCAACATGAAGGCCAGGGGCCGCTCCTCCATTTGGGCGGAGGAGTGTCACCACCCCCTCCAGCAGCGGTAGCTGCAAACCTTTTACTGAAAAACAATAATAAACTATATTTATTATCGTTTTTTAGTAAAATGAGTGGGGCCACAGGGGTGACGAGTAGTGTCACTGCGCATGTATGTTTGGCCGGCTGTGTCAGGCCGGCCAAACATACATGTGCACTGGGCTCTCTCCAGCTCAGCAGCACAGTTGCTGGGCTGGAGAGAGCCTGCACAGGCTCCCAGTCTGCTTGGGAGCACCCTAGCTGGTTGCTCCCAGCCAATCCCGATGCTGCTCTGAGTAGCGTCAGGATTGGCGCAGGGCAGGCTGGGAGCCTATGCCTGTTTGCAGCCAGCGACGAAGCAGAGGAGCGGAGCGGCACGCAGCGGCAAAGATAAGATTCCTTTCTTTTTTTAAATTAATTTATTTGTTATTTCTTTGCCCCCACGCGCCACCCCACCCCTTCTGCGCTTAGTGAGCCGCCACTGATGAAGGCAGAAACTTTTGAAACATTAGCTGATGACTTTTCAGATTTTGCTCTCTGTATTCAGGGATTGACAGGGTGATAGTTTTGCGCAGACGCTGGTAATATTTGAAGTTCATGGACTGGGAAGCACTTTTGTGTGCAGAGGGAAACAAAAACGTCCCATGTTTAAACTGCATTTAGACAAAGAGGAAAGAAAGTATGATTTCTTCTTTGCTGGAAAACTTTTCATTCCTCGTGAAAATTAATGTTTACATCCCAGACACTACTCAGAGCAGCAGTTATTGCAATAACGCACACCGATTTTAGAAAAAAACTGAACATTGGACTTAAGAGAACCTGGGTTATGTACCAGGTGTTTCCAGGAAAGGCTGTTCCAAGAACTACCTTTTGACCAAATCCATCAACATTAGTGTTGTTTCTGAGCGCTTGCATTTATAGTTATTGAAAAGTGGGCTCCTTTCTTTCGTTAGGTTAAGTCACGGTTGTGACAGTGGAAGGGGCCATTAACGCTGAAGTGCTGACTCAGCCTTCCACCCTTCCGGTCTGCAAATTGTTACATCTGTTAAATGAAAAAAAGAGTCACTAGGAAATGTGTTTGATTTCGATTTTGCATTCTGAGCACACATGAGTCTCTCTCTTTCTCTTCCTGGTGAACCAGCGAGCGCTTCTCGCGTACAAGCCTTTGCCCATGCAGGGCTTCTTTAGCGGGCCGTCTTGTCATTTTGATTAAGGAGGCCGATGCTGCAGTGTACAGACTGTGTGGCTAACAGGAAATCCCGGGTCTGCGGTAGTCTCAGATGAGCGGATAAGGCATCTGTCACAACCTGGGGAGGAGGACAGGGGTCGGGGTGGAGGGCAGCGACGTGGGAGCGTGAAGATGTGGGAAACAGCTGACCTGACCTAGGAAAGTGTGGGCAGGGACAACAGCCACCCCACCATAAGGGGCGTTCTCTCTTCACTGACTACGCGCTGTGACGTCCCTTTCATTCCATCGCTGCAACCAAAATTCTGGGGCAAAGGGTGGAAGGAAATTGGGATCTTGCGCGCTCACGAGAAATGAAGCAAGGGCTATCTTATGTAAAAACAGAGAGCAAACTCTGATGACTGATAGATAATACCTTGGCAGACCGGGCTTAGCTTCCAGTGCTTTAGAGGTCAAACATTTCTGACCTGATAAGATTTCCAGCCAGATCCAATCTTTCAGAGGGGGCAGAGGTTGTGATAGGGAGCGAGGACTGTCTGGGTAGCGTGGGTGGAGGGCTTACCCGGATGGAGAGGGATTCCCGGCCGAGAGAGGGTATGCGATGAAGCAGAACGAGGCGGTAAAACGGAAATTGTGCCGAGAAACGGAACAGATTTTTGCTCTCCAACGTCTAAAAATAAACCAAAAGGAAATCTCCTTCTGAGGATGATCTCAAACCCATGAGTTTTTTTACCGCCCGCTTCAATCTGCGTTTAACCTTCCCTCCCTCATCCTCGCCACTGCAGACTCTCGAACCAGGTCTCTGTGATTTCTTTTCATAAAGACAGTAGAAAGAAATGCATTTTGGGATTTGTAGTGTGCGCTTACAGTTTACAGAGAGAACAGGTGGAACTGGCATGTGACATGGAGGAATAGGATTCACCTGGCAAGTGCTTTAAATGGGCCGGTACTAGCCATTACTGAGCACCGGCACTTCTCAGTGTTCTCCTCTTGAGGACCAGACCTTCTCCTTGGGCAAGGAGAGTACCGGTACTCCTAGCGGCGGCCAGAATCAGGCTCTGAGGTAAGGGCGCGCGCAACGTAAGTGCTGCTGAAACCCAGGCTCTCAGACGGAGCCTGCCTATGGGACACCCTGACAGCCTTAGCCAGGGTACTGCAGAGCTAGACTGCTGTCCATTCGTACATCCTGACTGCACCACAGGAATAAGGAACTGCGGTCTAACAGCCAGAGCTGCCACCAGGGGTGTAGCTTGGTCAAGAAGACTGGGGTGGGGATGTGGGGGGGGTGTTGAGCTTCAGATTTTCCAACAATCAGGCTGCCCTACAATGTCAAAATACATTCTACGACGAGTGGGTACTAAGGGCCAGATGTATCAATATTTTTGCGATCTTTGGGCCGTTTGCGATCGCAAAAAATGCATTTTGGTATGCAACAAGTCCAATTTGCGATTCGGTAACTTGTTACCGAATCGCAAATTGGATTTGCGACTACATACCGGTTCGGTATTAGGAAGGGGCGTGTCAAGGGCGTCCCTTTTAACTACCGAATTGCAAAGGTATGTATGATTGTTTTGTGACCGTGAATGCGGTTGCAAAACAATTGTAGTTCCCACCTACTTCAAGTAGGTGGTAACCCATTCGCAAAGGGGCAGGGGTCCCAAAAGGACCCCTTCACCTTTGTGAATGCATGCAAAAACGTTTTTTAAGAGCAAGCAGGGGTCCCATGGACCACTGCCTACTGTCAAAAAATGAAAAGAAAACTTTTCATTTTTCATTTTGAAACACATTTAAAAACAAAGATTGCTTTATTGAAAAGCAATCACAGACATGGTGGTCTGCTGAGCCCAGCAGGCCACCATCCCTGTGATTGTAGCCATTAGCAGTGGCTCGCAAATTGCAACCTATCTCATGAATATTGATGAGGTAGGTCCATTTGCGAGCCCTTGCGAATTGCACTATGAAACTCCTAGAGTTTCATACATTCCAATAGTGATTACTTAATTGCGCTTCACAAAAAAGATGCAATTAGGTAATCGCTACTGGATAACATGATACATCTGGCCACCAAGTGAAGAAAACCCAATAATTTGTAAAATAACCAATATTTTTTAACACTTTCAAAGCAGAGGGACAGAGGGCCTGTGTGTGTTTTTGTCTGTGTTTATGTAAAAATTCCTTGAGAAATACGACAGACACATCACCAGGGGCAGCTCCTCCGCAATGGCGGAGGAGCATTGCCCCACTGGAAGAGCCAGCAGCAGAAAAAGAAAACGATATTTGAATCTTGTTTTATTTTTCTGCTGCTGGCTCAGCCAGCAGGTGTAGGGTGGGGCGGGGCTGGGCCTCAGGAGGTGGTAGGGGGGATGAGGACTTGTGTGCATTAAGTGCGCATGTGTGTTTGGACGGCTTAAGACAGCCGTCCAAACACTCATACGCACTTAGGTTTCTCCAGCCCGGCTCTGTACACTTACCATTTACCAAGAAAATGCTGATATATTGTTGCCTGCCTCACAACCAAGCATCAGACGCACCACTAAATGCTTCTCAAGTCCCACCCAATCAACTAGGTGAGTGTCTACTCTTGTTTTTCCCATTTAAAGCAATGCATGTGCCTCACCCGTATGCACTGCCATTTCCTTGATGGCACATTGGCCCACACATTGTCACTGACTCAAACACACCCACAATGTGTTTGACTTACCTTCTTAGTCAGAATGCCCTCCTGCTCTTTCATACTTTTTGCTGGGGTCAGCTACAAGGGTCAATCACAGATAGTGTGTGTATGGCAAGGTGTAGTATCTGTGGGTTTTTTGTCACCGCCTGGAGCATTCACCAGCTGTGGAGGTGGGGCCAAGGGGAGACCTAGACAAATCAAGCTGGGGCACATCCCACATCTCGCCCCACTCTAGAGATGCCAGTGTCCTGATGCTTTTGGGCACTCTGCAAATTGAATGCGTGAAAGGCGAAATTCATCTCCCAAAAGCAGGACGCAAATTATCAAGAAGTCTCTTAAATAATGTTTGAAGGGCATGCCTTTAAACTGCTACCATGGGTACTCACTGATCTCACTTGTAACTTTGCTGATCAAGAGATCTGCTAGTGAGATTAAAACTAACCATATGCACAAAGGCCACTCACTTATACAATGTTATTTAGTTATCTTGAGGTCATCCGAGACTCTTTCTCTGATTCGAGTCCCATGGCATACCATGCCATTTCCTGTGATGACTTCATTGGTTCAAAGGGTATTTGATGTCATTTCTATTGATGACAAACTTATGCTCCATTAGTGGCTTTAAGACTTGAAAAATCATACCTCTTTTTGGTCACAGCATTTGTGTGCATGTTCTTTAATTCTTCCGCACGCCATATTTTATTCAACAAACGCTACCTTAGCCACCTTGGTCGTGGCAAAATAACCACTCTTTTCAGCCTCCACACCTGGGGACCTAGTTCAGTCAATCCTGAAGTGGGAGACTTACACCTTTCATCCGTAGGTTGAGCTAGGAACCTTAGGACAGGAGGTCATTCATTTCCCACCTGACAGTCTCTACTTCGATGGAGGTCACAAGGGACAGGAAATGACAGGGGCAGAGAGGAAGCGGCAAGAGGGATAGAGGAACATACAATCTTACATGCATGTACATGCGCACACCCTTATACAAGGAGGACATACAAGGATGAGGGGATACTGTAACCGTAAGGTCCTGAAAGGAATAAAAAACAATTCAACACAGTCTCTGTGGCGTCCAGGCTGTCCGGCTTGTCCAGTCCAAGGCACCCCTAGATGTCACAATTATATTTGTTTACTAGAGGAGCAGATGCTGTCAGTTTTCACCATAGAAGAGCTGGTGCGTGCATTCATGAAAACAAAGTTGTGATGCAAAAGTGGCATTTTAAGGGAATTGAAGTGTGTCTTTGTTAGTGACTTGGAATGTGACTGCTCACTTGAATTGAAATACATGTTTTGTAAATGTGTCGACATGCATATTTACTGAATGCATTCATACATCTTTAATGACTCATGTAGCGCTTTGTGGAGAAGGAGGAGGGGCCAGCCGCCACACGCCAGGGCAAGGAGCCCTTTAAAAACATTGACGCGCTCCCGCTGCCGCGGGTAGCGCTTTGTGGAGAAGGAGGAGGGGCAGCCGCCACACGCCAGGGCAAGGAGCCCTTTAAAAACATTGACGCGCTCCCGCTGCGCGGGACGCACGCGGGCGGCGCCCGGGCCAAGGGCGGGCCCGTCTTTGCCCGTCCTTGCCAGGAAGAGCCAGGGCAGGGCCACCCCCCTAATGTTTTGAACTAGGTAGTCTCAAATGTGATGCCCCTTAAAAGTAGTGCGCCTGGGTTTATTTAAGTATAAACAACCTTACCTATATCGCGCTACCTTTCAATTAGGGCCTATCGGTTTCTGGAATATATTACTCAAGGTATTCATAACTTCCCCTTCGCGCTTTAGCTATAACGTCCTTGAGGTTAATAGCTTATCAAGATGGGGAAAAGAAAAGCTACCAGCAATCCTACTGAGCAGGGAATGGCAAAAAGAGCACCCCGACACGCGGCCGAAAATTGTACGCTCACCCAAATCGATGACCTTCTAGAGGAAGTGGAGAGTTTGCTAGCCACCAAACCTTCAAAATCTTGTAGAAAAGATGCTCCCTCCTCCTCCAATGTCATAAAATCTTTCTTCGCCCCTGTGCACAGAGACTCGCATACTTCAAGGCACCAGCACAGAACTTAGGAAGCTAGAAATTCTAAAGAATCCAACAGAGAGCCCTAAATTAAATCTGTCTAACCAGCAAGATGACGCACCCCCCCTGCCAAACTGCAATAATCGCTTCTTACCCCTTGTTTTACCATCACCAGCTGAATTAGAGAGAACTATCTCAAGGGAAATTGAGGAGCCAGTTCCAGCCATACCCACTCAGGAAGACCATTTAGCTGACTTTCAGTTAGCGCAGCTAAGAGATGAAATTTTAGGTCTTAGAGAACATCTTACATCTTTTACCCATATGATATATGAGAAGCTGGATAGCATATCTGCAGTAATTGGGGATATAAGGAAGACACCACAAAAATCAGATCCTAATATTCTGCCAAAGTTAGTTGAAACATCGGAAACATCTATCCCACAAAGGTGTAGGGGCCAAAGGGTCGAAATGGTAACACAGACTACCCAGGGGGGCAATAACGCACCTCCTGTAGCGCGTGTTCGTAATAACTATAACCCACCCTTGGATACAGGGAACAATTGGAAGATGTACAGAGAAGGACATCTAGATAAAAGCCCCAAACACCCCTTGGGAAATAACTTCCAAAGTCAGCCTAGACATAATATTTATGATATTTATATAACAAACGTCCCCAAGTTAAGTAAAGATCAAATTGAGCAAGGGGATTCTCTTAAAAACAAAGTTATACATTGGATAAGAAAGACAAAGAAATGTAGATCCATTATAAGGGACGATATAGTCATCGCACAGAGACTCACAAAAATAGGCTCAACATCAGATCTCATAGGGATAAAATTGATGAGTCAGAATCTAGCTAAGGGTCTTTTGGCACTTGAGGAAAGAATGAGACCGGGTACCTTCTCCCAAATGACATTTGTCCACAAACTTCCCCAACTAAACCGGTTCCCACAAGAGAGAAACAACACTATAATGGCCCAGTATCCTTGCCCGCAGAGTAGGGATCGAAAGCAAAGCCATATCTCTGACATAGATTGACGTGAAGCCTTTGCTGCTGAAGCTTCAGCCGCTGAAGTTGGGAGTGATGGCATAACCCAGCCTGACTCCTATAACACAAAAAATGACCTATCTAATATTCTGGGAGCAGAGCCCAAAATATATTCCAGTGGCTCGCCAAAGGAGAAGCCCCAGCAAGAAATAATTTGTATATATGAGAATAGGGAAAATCTATCAGAAAATGGGCAAGACCATGACTTACCGATCAAGATCCTATCCTGGAATGTGGCAGGCCTGACTCAGAAAATAGATAATCCTGACTGGTGCAGATTTATAGATCAACATCACATTATTTTACTGCAGGAGACATGGGCGTCATCTGTAGTAAATAGAGAAGGCTACTGGACCTTTCAGAAGGCGGCATTACCATCGCCATCAGGTAGGGCTTCAGGCGGCCTGATAATTTGGTTAAAACACGACCTGTTCCCAAAAGTCAAAGAGATAGTATCCCCTACGAGGGATCTACTAGCTGTTGCGATTGAAATCAGTACCGTTAAAGGTCCAGTTAATATAATAATTGTAAATTTATATATCAGACCTGGCACTCAAAGGACCCAGACCATTCAGATGAGTTCAATAGTAGATTTCTTTAACTGCCTACCTAATGGGCGGGGTATAATGGCCGCGGGTGACTTCAATATGCAATTGAATTGCAGCGATGGTAATCAGCAAGAGGGAACCCAGCTCACAGATTCATGGGATAGATCAGGGCCGGTGCAAATTACATCTAAGAAAGAAGGAGGAGTATCAGAACTATTGGAAGACCTAATAAAAATAAAGGGATTAAGAATAGTCAATGGGAATACCAGATCAGATAACCCGGCGTCACCTACATATAGGAGAGGCGTATACACTAGTCATCTGGACTATGTTTTAGTAAATGACGCCCTCTGGAAATCCCTAACTGACATGATAGTTCTCCCATGTATGGACAGTGACCATCTAGCCTTAAGCACCTCCTTTTCCACTATTTTATTTAGTTCCAAGACACTGTCAACGTGGACTTCAAATAGTGTCCTCACTAGGACCAACGATCGTAAAAATGTGAAATGGGATCGGGTTGAAAGTGATGCGAATTTTCAGCTAGCGATCTATAGATCGCTCGCAACAACACTCTCTCCCTTGAAACATAGAAACATCAAATTGGTAGACTTGGTCTATCTTCATAACACCTTGGTCACCCGACTAAAACCACACTTCCAGACGGTAAGGAGGCGGACAGAGACTGTGATTAAAACCTCTAGGTGGTTCTCCAATCCCTGCCGCCAAGCTAAGACGCAGTTATTGGTAGCACTTAAGGAAGGGAACCCAAGAGAGATAAGGAAGAATAGGTCTGTATACAAAGACACACTTAAAAATGCAAAAAAAGAATGGACGAATAGGAATTGGAATAAGATGGTTGTGGCGCTCCAGGAGAAGGATCTTAACCTATTCTGGAAGCTAGTGTCAGATAAGAGTAGCCCCCAAGAAATGGGAAGCTACCCTGTTATCCAGCCAGAAATTTGGATGACGCACTTTTCAAATATATATAGGAAACCACATATCAACAGTACAATTACACCCCTACTAAAACCTAATGATTCTGTTGGCAATATCTTAACGTGGGGGAGTATAACACCACCCAAATTTGATCTGGACCTATTTTCCTTAAAAGAAACAACAGAGGCTCTCAAATCTACACGCAAGGGAAAGGCCCCTGGTCTTGATGGCATCCCAGGAGATCTATATCTTTCTCGTCTGACAAAGTGGTCATTGTATCTAAATGCACTTAGTAATGAGATATTGAGGGGGGGAGGACTCCCTATCACATGGCAAGGAGCAGTCATAGTCCCTATCTATAAGAAAGGGCCAAGGGATCAACCTGACAATTATAGGCCTATCAGCCTTATTGATGTTAGTCAAAATATCTTCGCTAAGCAAGTGCTTAACAGACTACAGACATGGATAGAGGATTCCCAAATTCTCTCCGAATTCCAGGGAGGCTTCAGAAGAGGAGTGAGTACAATAGACCAGGCATTTAGGTTCAACCTCCTTTGCTGGAAATACCTGTCACTCAATAAAAGCCAATTGTATGTAGCTTTTATCGATTTAAAAGCTGCTTTTGACACGGTCCCTCGGGATACACTATGGGAAGTTATGGAGAGTTATCACCCCAATAGCGAACTACTAAGACTGATTAGATACCTCCATGAAGGGACTTATGCCCATGTTCGTTGGACAGATAGTGGTGACCTAACGGAAGCCATACCCGTCAATAGAGGGGTTAGGCAGGGTTGCATCTTGGCACCAACACTATTTAATCTTTATATAAATGGTGCTGAGGACCAATTGCTACACTGTAATCATGATGCCCCTAGACTAGCTGGAACTCCGGTCCCTATTTTAATGTTTGCCGATGACACCTTATTAATTTCAAGAACACCTATGGGTTTGCAAAACGAACTGGATACCTTTTATAATTTTTGCTCCAACAGAGGACTTGAAATTAATCTAACAAAATCTAAGTTTATGGCCTTTAACCCACACAAATTATTTAGGGGAAAAATGACGATAGCAGGCCAATTAGTGGAGAGAGTCAGACAATTTGACTACTTGGGGATCAGGCTAAGCGACGACCAACGTTGGTCGGCACAGAAATTAAGAAGAGTCTGACAATACTTAGGCAAAGGGCTATAGTGATAGCCAAAAAAATAGCTAATACCTATGAGGGGGAGATAACACTTGCCATCACCGTTTATAAAGCAGTGGCAGTAGCGGCCTCAACTTATGGTGACGAGCTTTGGGGCCATACTAATTCTAGATGTCTGACCACTGTAGAAAACCGGTTTATTCGAAACTTCCTAAAGTTGCCGATGAGCACCCCTCTCACTCCGCTCAGATTTGATTTAGCCCTAAATGAAATACACAATGAAATTGCACTAAGACCCCTAATGTATTGGATTAATCTTTGGACCTCAGAGGACCGGCATACTCTCCATGCAGCACTAGATGAATTTCTCGCAAATAACAGTGTACTAAAGATCCCTTGGTTTAGATACATCAGAGACACATGTACATTTCTCAAAATGGAGGAGGTGTGGAGTGCTCCCCACAAGTTGGTAAAGGAAATAAAGGAACGTGTAAAAAAGTGCTACTGGGAGAACATTTTGACCCAAATTTGGTTAAAAAACCATGGCAGTCTGACTTTGCACTTCTTAGACCACAAATGCAGTCCCAAGTTTGAGGCTTACATGGATAATGTAAATCCTACATATACCAAAACACTATTTATTAAGTTTAGACTAGGGACTCTTCCGCTTAAGTCATTTACAGCGCAATGGAGATCGGAGGACTGCAATTCAATATACTGCCATCACTGTCAAAAGACAAAAGAGTCACTTGCGCACTTTATGTTTTTCTGCCCTAGATATCTGGTACCCAGGAAAAAGTGGATTGCTCCCTTATGTAGGGAAATTGGAATAAGGGAATGGAATACAGCATTACGACTCCTAACAACTGATACAAGTGATAAAATAGTTTTCTCTGTGGTGGGATACCTACGAAGTGCATGGTCAATAAGAACAAAAGAACTATTATAAATGTGTAATCCCAACACATTGGTTTTAGACCATATTCATTTAATATATCAGTTTTCAATTGGATGAAGCTATAGCCTTAATGGTCTGGACTTTTAGTTAAAGAATAATGATGATTTGCATGTTTTATAAATTTGTGACCATAACTTTATTTAGGGGTTTTAAAAAAAAAAAAAGAGATAAATGAAAAATTGGTCCTCCAGCGGCGAGGGTTTTTGAACTAAAACTTTGATAATTACGTGCTTTTAATAATTTGGTTTTAGATTATAATTAATTAGTCTGATAAATTTTAATTGATTGAACCCAAATTCTAACGATCTAATATTTTTATATGTCTTGAGATTTTGTAAAAACAAAAATGTTTAAAAACAATATTATCTACACATTTTTAAAAATCTTAAAGTGCTATGTTTCTTAATCATGTTATGTTTTGTTTTGTCTACTTTTATGGCTTACAGCCGAAATAAAGAAAGATTGATGATGATGATGACTCATGTATGTTGGGAACCACCGTACTACAGTTTTTATAAAATGCGAATAGTGGTATATTTATGATTTTCTTTACGTTTTGCGTGAGAGAGTAGGAGAGAATTATTATGATTGCTAGCATTGCACTCATTGTGGAATGTGTGGGTTTCCTGTGCGCATGCTCATTTGCTGTGATTCGGAAAGGTGACTGAGGCGTCTTCAGGTCCATATATGCAGATCTGCATTTTTGTACAAGTGTCCCAAGGTACACTGAATGGTGTATTTGTCTAAACTAAACTGAAATAAATTGCATGTGTATTGTGATATACTAAATTGCAAGTATGTATTTTCACTTAACTATGTCTCGAGGCATAATGAATAGAGATAGTGTGTGTGTGTGTGTCTGTGTATGTCTGTGCTCTTGCGTGTGTGTATGCCTCATGTACCCTGAGCAGCACGAATGTGACACAAGTTATAAAGTATACTCAACTTTTACCTACCTGCATGTGTGCTTCTTACACTTAACTGCTTGTGTACCAAGACATTCTAAATAGTGTGTATAGCATTAAACTGCAAGTGTATTGATCTTTACTTGTGATACCTCACGCCAGTGGCATGTTTGCGTTTTACGCCCAATAGCATGTGTGCCAAATGTGAAACACAATGAAAAGTGTATGTCGCAACGTGTCAATTATCATCAGTGCATAGAAACGGACGTTTTCAATCTGTCTTCACATCACACGTAGTTTAATATAGAAATGGAAAAGCGATTTGGCCAGAATCACAGACTGTCTTTGGTTAAGAGCCAAAGCCAGGATTACAGCCCAGGTTTCCAGAAGACAAGGAATCACACATTCCCTCATGCACAGGCATTCCAAGCCTATTTACTTGAAATTTTGTTCTGTATTCATTTTTGAACTGTACTTTGAAATTACTCTTGCTCAGAGAGATACCATTTATAGTACTGTATAAAATATGTGTTTTCTCAGATACAAAAACCACCCATCAAGAAGAAAAACTGTTTCCCATCCAATATCCCCACCAATGGGTTAAAACCGTGCCTCTGTCAGAGCTTTTATACAGGCTGAGAGTACTCTCAGGCTAATATAGCCTTAGAACCCGCCGGAGCGGGCTCTACCGGCTATTATAGGCCCGCTCCCCGCGTTAAATGCCCGAGCCGAAGGCGAGGGCATTTAACAAGGGAGAGGGACTTTAATAGCCGGTAGAGCCCGCTACGGCGGGTTCTAAGGCTATTAAAACATTCTGCCACTCAGGGCAGAATGTTCTATTAAAAAAAATAAATAATTCACGGAGCCTGAGGGGTTTAAAATCCCCTCGGGCTCCGTGAGGCTTTGTTCACAGGTGTTGCTGTGAACAAAGCGAACATTGGAATGTTGGCGCTGCGGGCTTTTTACCGGCCAGTAAAAGCCTGCAGCACTCCATTGTTTTCAATGGAGCTAGCAACATTCCAATGTTCTAATTATGTATATTAACTCTGAAGAAGCAAAAGCATCCATTGTGAGAGGGGGATATGTTGGTGTCCAACACTCTGCACATGGGACACGTCAGAAAACACCAGTGCACATCATGAAGACCATCACCCAGCTCCTAGGCACTAGTGTAAGTCGGTGACTGGTCTGGGCGAGAACCCATCAACTAATGATGTACTGATGATATCCCTTTAAACCTTGTCATGCTTGCTCAAGAATCAGAAGCTGACAGATACATCAGTACATTTCAGTCAGATGTTGTCAATGTGTAGGTCCAGCTTGAGTGTGGCGGTTGCACTGCAATGCTGATTATATAGCTGTCAGGGCACTGCATGCTTCACTTTCCACCAACAGCTCGCCGCCCCTACAAGAAATGATTTGCTCGTATGGAGCTTTGACAGATGTTAACAGAATGTAACATCTGTGGAACTAAACATGAATCAATCAAAACCACTGAGCACGTCTGAAATGAACATAGGGCCAGTTTCACAAAAATAAATTTGGTTCTAAACATAAATTTACTGCCAGAGCGTATCTGTTTTATGTGTGACAGGAATTCACAAAGGTATTCCTGGCAGGCGTAAACCGGTTTACAGGTGTAGAGATCTCTGCCATTAGTGCAGATTTGTCTGCGTCCATAAAAGGGGTGGACAATGGTCATTTTAAGGCATCCCAAGGGGTAGTTAACTTTAGAAGTTTGTGAACACCTACAAATAAGTAGGGTAGTCAGCATTACCGAACTTATTTCATTTCTCTTTCTTCCCTGGGCTAGGGTAAATTCCTTTCCAGGTTGAGAAGGGTGATGGGTCGCTCCTGGATTTGCTGGTGGAGGAATGGGTTTCTTCATGAGGAAATAAATATGTGTGTTTACCTAAGAGATGCTCATCAAGTTCTTTGCTATAAAGAACTCTGCACAGCGGGGATGGCATCCCAAAAGCAATGTCATATGACCATCCCAGGAATCCTCATTGAAACCCGCTCCTGGCAATGTTTGTGACACAGAAAATAGTAAATCTACACTCGCATGTAGATGTGAACCTACAAGTGTAGAGTTACCACTTTCTTTATTAATCAGGTCCATACCCTTTCCCCAGTGATTTTTAGTTGACTTATAGTAACAGTGAACACAGAAATCATGGGTTCATCCCAGGTGAGTGAGCCCAGGCATGTCCAGGTTGTAGGTCTACACTTTCACACTGCAGATTTTGTCATGTTGTTTAACTGGAAAATTATGTGGGACTTGATTATTATCCAATATTTTTATTGTGAGTATATTGCATAGGTCTAGCCCCTGTAGTTCCCCTTACATAAAAAGTGGAATTACCTGCCGAATGCATGTTGTATTTGTATAATGCTGTACAAAGTTACAATCAACTAGTGATAGGAAAGGTTGCTGGAGTGGCCTGTTCTGCCTTGTGATGTAATGTTCTTTGAAGAGGCAGGTCTTCAGCTGTTTCCTAAAGTGTAGCAAGATTAGGGTGGTTCTGGTGGATACAGATATTTTGTTACATATCCTGGGTGCCTATATGAACAATACCTTTTGTCATTTTTTGTTGTTTTCACTTCTGTGCCTTCAGTCTGTTGGTGCCCTGTCTGTGGGGTGCCACCGGAAAGGGCGAGATTGGCAGCCAAATATGTATGGATGCTTGTTAAATATGTTAGATGGATATTTTGATTATATATATATATATGTGAAAAGATTATGAGAATCGGCCAGTCACAGTGCAGAACTCCTGAATTTCAAGCAAATGGTCACCCTTGCATTGCACAGATAAAATTCATACATTTGGTAGAATTCTTCAGCTTTCGCAAGAAAATAAACTGCACAATTTCTCCGAGCACTATCAGCAAAGCAGGTTTACAGTCATATGAAGAATGTAATAACACCAGCAGAGAGAGGAAATGGATGTCAGATAGCATGGAATTATGCATCCATCAATTGTATGCGAATTGGCTAGGCTGCATTAGTGCATAGAACATGCAAAGTAGAGGGAAAAAGTGAGCCTTAAGTTACTACAAGGCTAGCCCTATTTCAAGCACCTCCATCTTTGTTTAGTAGTAGCACTTCTAGCTACTTTTACTGAATGGCCAACAGCAGGTAACCATAACGTGCAGCATGAAGCCAGAAGACAGAGCTTTTTAGCGTGGAATATTCTTTTGTCTTCGCCTTATTGCTATCTCAAGCAGTCTACATGAAGGAGCGGCCTCTTAATGAATGTTTGTGTGTGATATTTCTGTAATGCAAACCTTGCCTTCACAGTGCACTACAGTATCAAAGACAAGCACGTAGTCAACAATTGATAGTAGAGGTAGCTGGTTTGTGGACTGCTAATGCATTGTGATATAGTGCTCTTTAAAGAGATGATTCATCAACTCTCTTCTAAATTGCAGAAGGGTTGAGGTAGTCCTGATGGATGCAGGAATTCCTAATCTTGTTTTGGGTTGTACCCAGTTACTTGCGAGTAGGCCCATGTGAAATGTTTATCACACAGAACAATTGTGAAATTTCACATAATTTTGTATGAGTGAAGGACTGGTCCAAGCAGAAAATGTCTTGTGTAAGACATTTTCACCTCAAGTTAGTCCCCTTGTCAGCATCCTGCATTGCTTTCGAATGTGAGGTATGCCATCACATTAAATTTACATTCATGGTACTCAGAGGAGAATTTTGCAGCGTTTCACATAATTTCTGTGAAATATAATGACAAAATGCAATTTTGCACACCTTTGCTTGTGAGCTACATATTTGAAGATACCTTTGACTTGTCCGCACAGTGATCTATGGGGGTCATTCTGACCTCAGCGGTAAAAGGCACTTACCGCCAGTCACAAGACCGCCATTCTACCTCCGCGGCCACGGTAACCTGCCACGGTCATTCTGACCCACAACTGCCAAGCCGCCAAAAACCCGACATCCACGGAAGGCCGCCTCATCAGCGGGCAGCGATAAACTGGAGATGACCAAACCTCCACCGCCACGCCAACACAAACCACCCATGCCATTACGACCCACGAATCCACGCGGCGGTCATTCAACCGCGGTATTCCATTGGCGGTACACACCGCCGCGGTCAAAATACACACCCAGCTCCAAAACCCAGCCACATTGGACAATTTGAAATACACACACCTGATACACATACAAACACCACCCCCACACATCCAAGCAACTATAAAACACACACCCACATCACCCACAAACCCCCACTAGTTGGAAATCGGAGAGAAGGCGAGAGAGAGAGAGAGAGAGAGAGAACAGCAACCGAAAACCCCAACACACACAGGAACCCAACATCATCAATCACACCACATCTACGCACACATCACCACACACCACCACTCACATCACCACAAACACCACCCCACACCTCATCCACACCACCCCATAGCACCCCAAAGACACCCAAGGTTTTCGGACCAAGAACTCCGGGTCATGGTGGAGGAAATCATAAGGGTAGAGCCCCAGCTCTTCGGCACACAGGTGCAACACACCACAATAGCCAGGAAGGCGGAGCTATGGCAGAGGATCGTCGACAGGGTCAACGCTGTGGGACAGCATCCCAGAAACCGGGAAGACATCAGAAAGCGCTGGAACGACCTACGGGGGAAGGTACGGTCGATGGTCTCCAGACACAACATCGCTGTGCAGAGGACTGGCGGCGGACCACCACCCACCCCTCCCGAATTCACATCATGGGAGCAAGAGGTCCTTAACATCCTGCATCCTGCGGGCCTCGCTGGAGTAGGCGGAGGAATGGACTCTGGTAAGTCTAGTCTCATCTACTATTCCCCCTCCCCCCCCCAACCACCAGCATGCCAACCCACACCCCCACCCTCACCCCCAACCCCCCAGCACACATCCTCCCTGCCAATGTCTCACCAGCACAACCCACCCAACCCAAAACCAAACCCTGAATGCCAACACAAACCATGGACAACCATCACCTATGCATGACCACTGCACATACCCATACCCCCCACAAACCACCCTCACAACTCCTGCCACAAGGGAATGCCAGCACTGGGGGACAAGGGCATCCACAAATCGCACGCCATGGAACACACAGAAGCAATAACCATACTCTTTCACCCCTGCAGGGCCCGAACGCCAACACACCGGCCAGGAGGGTCCAGATATGTCCATCCCACCCCCAGAACAGGCCCGCAGTGAGGACAGCAGCTCTGTCGACCTGGAACCTGACGACCAGCCCGGACCATCGGGGACCTCTGGACAGTCGGTTCCCCACACACAGACACAGGCCACAGCAGACCTAACCCCCTCTGGGAATATCAGCACAGCTCCCACCCAGCGGGCCCATGCCTCTGTCTCCAGGACAGGTTAATCAGCGGTGTGTCCGCCACTACAGGGCACCCAGGCTGACCCAACACCCCAACAACAACAGGGACCTGGGGGCAGTGGTAGTGGGCACACCGTCCAGGGGACAGAGGCCCGGGGAAACAGGGCAACTGGGAGGGCTGCAGTGCGACAGGGGGGGGAGGACAGGCCCAGGGAACCGACTCTCCAAGAGGCCCTCACCACCATCATGGGAGCATACCACCGCTCCCAGGAGACGATGGCGACGGTACTGGCCAGGTTCCAGGAGATCCAGGCATAGCAGGAGGAACGGTACATGGGGTACAGAGAGGAGCTCAGGAACATCGTCCAGGCCCTGAACCTAATAGTCACCACATTGCGGGACCATGTGGCACCCCAAAGGGCCCCTGTCACCAGCCCGGACCAGGAACAGCCTACCACCTCCGCCGGCGCTAGTGGACAGGAGGCCCCCACACAATGACGGGCCACCAGAACCCCACCTCCTGCTGAAGATCAACCACCCCGCAAGAGGCGCCTGAGATCACAAAGGAAGACAGAGTAAGATGCCAAGACCCCCGCCAGCCTAAGATCCCCCCGGAT
The DNA here is from genome assembly GCF_031143425.1 of Pleurodeles waltl. Lineage (NCBI taxonomy): Eukaryota > Metazoa > Chordata > Amphibia > Caudata > Salamandridae > Pleurodeles > Pleurodeles waltl. Next base: position 85,509,801 of record NC_090448.1, on the reverse strand, counting down.
GTCATTCCACTGTCCCACATCGTCACCCTGTCCAACCTTGAACTGCCCCTGCTCCATCCTTCCACAGGCATATGGACAATGCACCTGTGCAACCGAGAACTGGACTCTGCCATGGACATCACTCCACCCCCACCCATCACCGTTTTACTATCATGGCCCTATATGTAGCACTTTAAATAAATCACTAATTGCACTTAAAAAAACAGGAGTCTGCTTGTATTCTTAACAAATGTATTACACATAACGGTTCAAAATTGTTCAGTTACATTGTGATGACAACATACCAATGTCAATGTGCTTTACTCCATGGCCGAACAAACCAGAAGTCACGCAGTGGGTCATACAGCTCTGAAAAGCCAAGGGAAAGTCACAATTCAGTTGAAAGGAACTGGGGGGAAACACAGAAAGTAGAGATGCAGGAGGCCAGAAGTAAATGTAAAATGGCGTGGGGGATTCTTACCTGGGTGCTACTGAAAATACTGTTGAATGACTGTGTCCCTGTTGTCCATGTCGTCCCCGTCGTATTCCTCCTCTTCACTCTCCACAGGCTCCACAGCTGCCACAACACCACCATCTGGACCATCCTCCTGCAGAAAAGGCACCTGGCGTCGCAATGCAAGATTGTGAAGCATACAGCAGGCTACGATGATCTGGCACACCTTCTTGGGTGAGTACATTAGGGATCCCCCTGTCATATGCAGGCACCTAAACCTGGCCTTCAGGAGGCCGAAGGTCCTTTCTATGATCCTAATAATGAAATGCACTGTTCCTAAATGCTAACAGAAGGAAGGAAAACACACAGGGAGAGTGTAAGGTTAACCTATTAAATAGAGAATCCTATTCAATAGGAGCAAGAGTCCTCACACACCCAAATGGGTGTCATGCTTCATCATCGGACAAGCTCCTCGTCAGACTGGCGCTGCAATGTCTGACGGGCACCACCCTTTCGGGGGGCTCTTTGCCGGAGTTCTTTTATGATGATGCCTCACTATCCCATAGGTAAGTAAGGAAAGGAGGGAGAGCAAGAAAAAATAATAAACCAAGCTAAAATTGGCTCATAACCTTTCTATGATCCTCCTAGATCGCCCATGGGCCTCATTGTACCGTTCCTCTGCCCTGGTCCGGGGATTCCTCACTGGGGTCAGTAGCCAAGGCAGATTGGGGTAACCAAAGTCCCCTATTAGCCACACACGGTGTCTCTGTAGCTGTTCCATCACATAAGGGATGCTGCTATTTCGCATAACATACGCGTCATGCACTGACCCAGGGAACTTGGCATTTACATGGGAGATGTACTGGTCAGCCAAACAGACCACCTGGACATTCATCGAATGGTAACTTTTCCTGTTTCTGTACACCTGCTCGTCGTCTTTTGGGGGTACTAAGGCCACATGGGTCCCATCAATGGCACCAATGATGTTGGGGATATGTCCAAGGGCATAGAAGTCAGCCTTCACAGTGGCCAAATCACCCTCCTCAGGGAAAATAATGTAGCTCCGCATGTATTTCGTCAGGGCAGACAACACTCTGGACAAAATCTTAGAAAACATAGGCTGAGACATCCCTGATGACATGGCCACTGTTGTCTGAAAAGACCCACTTGCCAAAAAATGGAGGACTGACAGAACCTGCACCAGAGGGGGAATTCCTGTGGGTTGGCGGATGGGGGACATCAGTGCTGGCTCCAGCTGGGCACACAGTTCATGTATAGTGGCTCGGTCAAGTCGGTAGCGAAGTATTATATGACGTTCCTCCATTGTCGACAGGTCCACCAGCGGTCGGTACACGGGAGAATTCATCCTTCTCGCAAGTCCCAGCGGACGGTGCCTAGGAAGGACAACATGAAGCACAGAGTCAAGCAACCCACAGGTACGTAACTACAGCTTGCCCAGTACACGATTCTCAATGCATTGAATGGCTTGTATGAGTGGCAATGCAAGGCCTAGGCTTGTGTGACGCAGTAGTAATTAAGCCCTGTGGGCCCTTGTAATGGCGGCTGCCTGACCTGAGAAGTGTGACAGTGGGATGTGAGGTCAATGCGCTGGCGTGACACACCGTGGCGGTAGGCGGTCGAAGACCACGGCGCAAAGCCGCATTGGTTAACATCGAACCCTATGGGTTTAACGAGCCAATGACTAGCTGCGCCGGCGGTCGCGGAACGCACCGCGGCGGTACGCGCCGCGGCGGCCACGACCGCCATTTTCTATCTGGTTAATCACTCGAGACCTGATCATCCACAGGAGAGGACCTATACTGCAAGTGCTGCTGTGACCTAGGTCTGGGAGATACAATGGCTGCTGCGACTGGGGAAAGGGCCCCTGCCTTCACTACAGAAGAGTTGGAGAAACTTGTGGATGGGGTCCTGCCCCAGTATGCGCGACTCTACGGTCCTCCAGACCAACAGGTAAGTACACTGGGTGCACGTTGAATGGGCTATGCCTGGGTTGTGTATGGTGGATGTGAGATGGTGGGGTGGGGAGACAATGACGAGTGCAAGGCACGACAGATGAGAGCATGTGCCACATGGCAAGGTTGGGGAGGGGGGCCAATCGCATCTATCATGCGGAAAATTGATGATATTTCAATTCCCACCCTGTACATGTCAAATAGGTCAGCGCCCATCAGAAAGTCGACATTTGGCGTGCCATCGCCAAGGAAGTCCGGGCCCTGGGGGTCCACGTCAGACGGGGCACCCACTGCCGCAAGAGGTGGGAGGACATCCGCCGCGGGACCAGGAAGAACGCCGAGTCACTGCTGGGGATGGCCTCCCAACCTAGGAGGGGTGCCAGTCGTACCCTGACCCCCCTGATTTCCCGGATCCTGGCGGTGGCCTACCCCAATTTGGATGGGCGCGTGAGGACATCACAGCAGACACAAGGGGGTGAGTACCAGCACATTCAGCTATCTTTACGCGCAGTGGAGGTGCCTGGGTGGGGGAAGAGGGCTGTGGGTGACATTAGGCCAGGGCGCTTTCTGTAGTGTAGTCCTCTGCTTTAGCCATGTCCCTGTGCCCCCGCCCCCCACCTCTGTAGGGTGTCAAGTACAGCTATCCATGGACCTGCATCACCCATGTGCGCGTTTGTTGTCCCTAGACCTGTTGGCCTAGTCACAAGTACGGAGTAGTGTACCCCGATTGCGCGGCTTAGTGCATGAGGCTCTTGTGTCTGTCCTCTCCGCCAACGGTCTTGACAATGCATGCACTCAACCAGTTTTTATGTCTCCCCCCACCCTTTTTCTTTATCTTCTTGTGCATGTGTGCATTAGCATCATCAGGCGGAGGAGAATTGGCACCGGAGCACGAGGGAGCTGCAACTCACCAGGCCCCGGTGGGCCATGGTACAGACACCGAGGCCACCAGTGATACGGAGGGCGAGGGGAGCTTCACAACGGGGAGCCGTGGTGACACCAGCGACACCGACACGTCCTCGGATGGGAGCTCCCTAGCGGTGGCGGCAACATCCGTGCCCCCGCCTCTACAGGTACAGCCGCCACCCCGCGCACCAGCTCCGCCCTCCCAGCAGCCCCTCAGCCTTCGCTCCGTGCCCGCTCGCCCAAGAAGGCGGGCGTCTCCTTCGCCCCAGGCACCTCAGGCCCTGCCCCTGTTACCCCTGCTGCCCTCAGTGAGGAGGTCATTGACCTCCTACAGACCATCATTGTTGGGCAGTCTACCCTTTTGAATGCCATCCAGGGGGTAGAGAGGGAGGTGCATCGTAGCAATGCATACCTGGAGGGCATTCATTCGGGTCAGGCTGCCCATCAACGATCGTTCAATGCTCTGGCCTCAGCACTGACGGCAGCCATTGTCCCTGTTTCCAGCCTCCCGCTTCTAACTGCCTCCAGCCTGTCTCTGTCTCCTGTTCCTCTGCCTAGCCCATCCACACCATCAGACCAGCCTGCACACACCTCAACACCCAAGGGCAGCTCATCCAGACATAAGCACCACAGATCACACAAACATTCACCCAAGCAACACCCAGATGCAGACATGCCAACAGCCACTACCACCTCTGTGTCCCCCACCTCCTCGTCTCCCTCCTCCCTCCCTGTGACGTCTCTACTCACACCTGCATGCACACCACCAACAGCCAGTACTTCCATCACCAGCACACCCTCCAGTCCAGTCCGCACACGTGCAGTCACCACCCCCACTGCCATTTACACGTCCCCTGTGTCCTCTCCCACTGTGTCTGTCACACCCTCTTCCAAGACGCACAAACGCAAGCAGCCACCCACCCAACAGCCAAGCACCTCACGACAGCCTCCAGCCCATGCACCTTCACCCAAGGACAGCACACCTGACTCTCCTACAACCACCTCCTCTTCCTTCACTCCCATAACCACTACACCTACCCTTTACCCTGGTCCTAAAAAAGTTTACCTCTCTACTCTTGACCTCTTTCCCTCCCCTGACCCCCCCCCCCCCTCCATCTGCTAAGAGTCCCAGGAGCGCCTCAGCCACCACCAGCCCGGCTTCAAGGGTCACCGTAGTGCATGGCTTTTGGAGTCCCCCCTTTGCCAGCAGTGATACATCGGTCAGCAGCAAGGGGACAGCCAGACCCCCCCCCCCTGGAAAGAGGACCCGTAAAGTAAGGGGCCGCCACGGGACGACTGACACGGCTGCTCCCAAGGACCAAAGTTCTGCCACTTCACCTGCCACAACATCCAGGGGAGGCAAGGGCCCGAGAGCCAGATCGAAGGAGGGCAAGGGCAGCAGGGCGGAGAAGTCAGCCAGCAGGAGCGCGGACCAGGAGGGCCCCACAAGCCCCATCCCAGGTGTGAGGGAGGACACCCAAGGGCCCAGCACACCGTCACCGAAGGGTCCAGCAAATGCATGATCGGAGGGTGACTGACCAGGGAGTCGTGGCCAGGTCTGACTCCCTTGACTTACAGAACAAGCACCGCTGAACAGGGCCCCGCCGTGCAGAAAGGCACCGCTGAACAGGGCCCCGCCGTGCAGAAAGGCACCGCTGAACAGGGCCCCGCCGTGCAGAAAGGCACCGCTGAACAGGGCCCCGCCGTGCAGAAAGGCACCGCTGAACAGGGCCCCGCCGTCCAGAAAGGCACCGCTGAACAGAGCCCCGCCGTGCAGAAAGGCACCGCTGAACAGGGCACCGCCGGGAGGAGCACCGCTGAACAGGGGCCCTTCATCTCAAGCACCGCTCCGCTGGGCCCTTCCTGTCAAGCACCGCTCCGCTGGGCCCCGCCGTCTCAAGCACCGCTCTGCTGGGGCCCTCATCTCAAGCACCGCTCTGCTGGGGCCCTCATCTCAAGCACCGCTCCGCTGGGCCCCGCCGTCTCTAGCACCGCTCCGCTGGGCCCTTCATCTCAAGCACCGCTCCGCTGGGCCCTTCCTGTCAAGCACCGCTCCGCTGGGCCCCGCCGTCTCAAGCACCGCTCCGCTGGGCCCTTCATCTCAAGCACCGCTCCGCTGGGCCCTTCATCTCAAGCACCGCTCCGCTGGGCCCCGCCGTCTCAAGCACCGCTCCGCTGGGCCCTTCATCTCAAGCACCGCTCCGCTGGGCCCTTCCTGTCAAGCACCGCTCCGCTGGGCCCCGCCCTCTCAAGCACCGCTCCGCTGGGCCCTTCATCTCAAGCACCGCTCCGCTGGGCCCCGCCGTCTCAAGCACCGCTCCGCTGGGCCCCGCCGTCTCAAGCACCGCTCCGCTGGGCCCTTCGTCTCAAGCACCGCTCCGCTGGGCCCTTCATCTCAAGCACCACTCCGCTGGGCCCTTCATCTCAAGCACCGCTCCGCTGGGCCTTTCCTGTCAAGCACCACTCCGCTGGGCCCTTCCTGTCAAGCACCGCTCCGCTGGGCCCCGCCGTCTCAAGCACCGCTCCGCTGGGCCCTTCCTGTCAAGCACCGCTCCGCTGGGCCCTTCCTGTCAAGCACCACTCCGCTGGGCCCTTCCATCTCAAGCACCGCTCCGCTGGGCCCTTCCATCTCAAGCACCGCTCCGCTGGGCCCCGCCATCTCAAGCACCGCTCCGCTGGGCCCTTCATCTCAAGCACCGCTCCGCTGGGCCCCGCCGTCTCAAGCACCGCTCCGCTGGGCCCTTCGTCTCAAGCACCGCTCCGCTGGGCCTTTCATATCAAGCACCGCTCCGCTGGGCCCTTCCTGTCAAGCACCGCTCCGCTGGGCCCCGCCGTCTCAAGCACTGCTCCGCTGGGCCCCGCCGTCTCAAGCACCGCTCCGCTGGGCCCCGCCGTCTCAAGCACCGCTGGCCCATTGACAGTGGCCCAGCGGAGCGGTGCTTGACAGGAAGGGCCCAGCGGAGCGGTGCTTGTCGTGCTAATGTTCACGCTGCACTCGGGCCACCCTGCCTCCTCCATTGCCTGTGGAGACTGTTATCCACTTGATGGACTGTGGCTTTGCACTCCCCAGGATGTGACAGTGGGCAAGCCACCCACTTGTGAGACTTGAGAGACTGTGGCTTTGCACTCCCCAGGATATGACAGTGGGCAAGCCACCCACTGTAGAGACTTGAGAGACTGTGGCTTTGCACTCCCCAGGATTGAACGGTGGGCATGGTGGCCCCTTCTTGGATCTGGCGTCGTGGACTCATGTGGCTGTGGTGCCCCCTCTTCCCTTCCCCCTGAGGTGCCTGTAGTTTTATCATCTGATGCCCCTGCAGTGTTCTCTCCAACGGACTCGGGTCTCCTGTGTGGGCTTTGCCCATGTGATCATACACTTTGGCCCACGGACATTTGCTATTTCAGTGACTGTGCGGGACTTTTTGCCTCTATTTATCGGTTACGCAATGTTTACACTTGGATTTTTTTATTTCATTTTCCTATTTTACCATGACTTCAATGAACCTATTTTTTACATAAATGTTGTTTCTCACTTTAATCTTATCTTTTCGTTATTCCGGGGGGTTTGGGTGGGGTCACTTTGACTTGGTGCTCTGCATTGGTGTGTAGATAGTTGGGGGGTGGGTGTAATGCGTATGTGTGTGCCCGTAACCCTTCCTCCTCCCCCCCCTCCCCTGTGTCGTAGGTGCGGTACTCACCGTTGTCGTCTGCGCCGGAGTTCGTACTCGTGGTAGATGAGCAGGTAGACGAGAGCAGGTAGGATGTTCAATTCGGGCTCCATGCTGTCCTCCGTCCTCGTGGAGTGTATAGAGGTGAGCGTTTTCCCGTTCGTGTTTTTATCGGCGGGGCTCCCGCCCCGGAAAAGGTGGCGGGTTGGTGAGTTGTGATTGGGTGGGCGGTACATTGTCTGCCGCCTGCCTGTTGGCGGTGACCGCCGCGCTGTTTGTCTGTCCCGCCGTGGCGGTCGGAGTATTAAAGTGGCGGGCTGTGTTGGCGGTTCCCGCCAGGGTCAGAATCCCATTTTTTGGACCACCAGCCTGTTGGCGGATTGGCCGCCGCTTTATCATCGACCGCCAGGGTCAGAATGACCCCCTATGTGTTTTGGGAAAAAAATACTGCATCCCGTTTTGTTGGAGTAGGATTGCTCTCTGCATGGTATACTTGTATCCATAGTGTTATTTTTGTCTTAGCATCATTCTAATTTAGTGTGTGTACAGAGGCATGAGGCTGTCTCTGAAAATGAAAGCCTGGGCCTAACCTGTGAATTGGATGTGTGTACCACGCATGTCATCATAAATGGGCAGATGACTTCTGATCCTTTTCTGGGATAGTACATAAAGTGTTGGTGACAGCATACAGTGTTTTTGAGATAGATCGATAATGTGAAATTTATGAGCAGGCAACATGCGTCTAAATATATCAGTATATGGCCAGCTCCTTATTTGTTTATCTACAATGTTTTTTCCTTCAGACAAAACGTATCCAAAGTGCACGTTTTATATAAAAACTTTAGACTCACATTACCTGTCCTTAAAATTTAGGCGTTGAGAAAGAGGACTTTCCTCACAAAACAAATGTGTCGGGTGTTGTGTGCTGAATCTTGAATACATGATGCATTGAAATAATCCATATACATTTTCTTAATAAAGATAATTGCAGACACCATAATAGAATTTGGTGGGACTAGTGGTATCTGTTTGGCCTCCTGTTTGCAGAAACTTCACACTTCATTTTACCTTTGTTGTGGGGCTGCAGTCTGGAGACAACCCCAGTGCTACTTCCTCTAAAAAGTAACCCTTTACACAAAGGTGTGTCTAAAGAGCAACATTAGAGGGACATCTAAAAAACAAACACCCCAAACTGGTTCTGAAGTTTTAGACAGTGGATACATTTCCCTGGTCTAGATTATGATATAAAAGTGGGTTCCAAACCACTCCACTTTGCTACCTTTCCAAAACCTTCAAGACCAAAAAGGGAGTGGTCCGACAGTCCTCGCAGAGTTTCTGTATGACCAGAGCTGGTGTCCACCTGACAGCCAGTCTTCCAGAGATGAGGGAACAACATCTGAATTCTGCACATTCTTCTTCAGCAGAGCAGCAGTGTGCCATTTTCCATGTTCTCACAAACTAAAAAAAATAATAACATTTTAAAGGATTAAAATATAAATATTGTGGAAATGTAGGGATGTTTGTAGAAACAAAACGTGGCGGGAACAAGCAAGTTGGGGAAGCAAGCAAAGCCATGCGTTCCCTTGACTTCTAATCATAAGATAAACAGTAGTTGCTTGAGGTCTGCAGTGGAAGGATACAAGTAATCCTTTCAAAAAGATGGTAAAGAAGAAATGCTCCAGGGGTGGAATAAAAAACGATGAACGATGAAAAGCTTTGAATTAGGAGCATGTAACTAAATAGACAATGAAATACCCAATCATGTGTAAGGAGCTGGACGTAGCCCACTGTTTGTCCTATACTGGGGACAACAAGTGTTCAACAAGAGACAGCTAATTTAGTTTGTAGGAGCAGCCTAAATTAGGGTCAGAAATTACATGGTTATGTGCCCACAGAACCACTGTTTCCAGTCTGCCAAATAGTGTCTCCATCCTTCCATGATAGGGTAGTGGATTATCCAACCCACCGTGATTCAGCTGATGTTTAGGGTGCAAAACATGATCACTAATATAAAACAGAAGTAGTTAGAGCAATTTATTAGAAAATAAAATTGTGTATCAATAGTTTGATAATATTTCTCTGAAAATTAGGAATGGAATTTTGAGTCAAAATGTAAAAGCCACTCAGAGTCCGCATCCTGAGTGACAGTGTATACAGCACTTTACATACTTGGCTCAACTGTGCCAGTTACTGGGGGTGTGAGGCATAGCTGAGATTTCATATTACACTAACCAGTGGTAGCTACCGCCATTCAAAAGTGGTGGAGGGGCAGATGGGGGGTTTCAAGGAGGGGGAGTGGATGTGCAAAAAAAAAAAAAAAAATGAACCTGCTGCTGCTGTATCTGGTCCCACTGCCAGCCACTCCATCTCCTCGCAGCAGTCACCACAAAAGCACAGGCTCCCAATCCAGACGCTGCTCTCATGCTATACCAAGCATGAGAGCAGCACTGTGATTGGCCTGAGCGGGTTGGTTTGATGCTCGCTCAGGCACAGGGAAGCCTATGCCATTTCTACAACCCAGCTGGGTAATGCAGCTGGGTTGGAGAAATGTAAGTGCCATGTCGATTTGGCCGGCCTAAGGTGGCTGGCCAACCAACATGTGCACTTTACAGTGCCCACCACTCCTCCACCTTATGGCTTGGCCATGCCTTACATTCCATGGCTGTCAGAGAGACAGCGACAAATAAAATTATAATAACATTGTTTTATCATTTTATTTGTCACTGCCTGTTTGACTTAGAGCAGGGGGCGATGTTCCTCCACTATTAAAGAGGAACTGCCCCTGACACTAACTACTTTAATAAGACCTGATATTTGTTAGATTGCAGGTAAACATTTTCCATCCCATGTTGTATGAACTCACATTTAATCAGGTTGCTCTGATCTGCCCACCATTTTACAGAATGAGCCCAGCCGTAGAGATTAATGTAGAATATGTTAGCTATTTTAATTTTGTTCCTTAAATTCAGGTTTTACATGTGTTTGCCATATTATGCCTTATGACAAAGTTTCAATTAAACAAGTAATACGTTAATGCAAAAATACGTATGTTGGGACCAAGAGAGTGCATGGATTATGGCTAAATTCCTGCTTCTCATTCTCTAGTAGTAAATCCGAACAGAAGAACTGCATCAACTTTTAATGATATGAATTTAGGAAAAAGATCTGTAAACACAGGAGAAGCACAGGGCTAGAGTGCTGTGTCTATGTTTTATCTGCTCTGCTGGCCAACGTCATCTTGTCCTTCTGAATGGAGAAACATATTCTAGCAGTTGCCATGGTTACCACCCTTGCACAGATTGTTTCACTCTGTTGCAGCTAAAGAGAATTATTGAAGAATCAGTTACAGCTGAATATTGCAGCTATGTGTTTGGGCTCACATTGTTGAGTCCCTCAGAAGAAGGGGTGGAGCAATATACAGAGATGGGGAAAAAGGAAAGGAGTAGGCAACGGTATTACTTTATGTTGTGCTTGAGAATACATTTGTATCTCACCTTGTGTGATCTGCGTCATAGTCACCTCATTTCTTTATAGCTCCCCCTTTCCTTCCGCAATGCCATGGGGTCAGCACTATTGTTGCTAAGTAGCCACGTTTTTAAGGAATGATGTTTGTGCTTTCCAAGGTTTTGATTGCATAGCGGATCACTGACAGAATATAAGTAACAGAGTGATGTGGACATAATATCATGTCAAAAATATGGAGGATCAAATTATGGAGAAGGTAAGTGCATATAGGCAAGTATAAACTTACTATTCTTGACTTCACATCTATGTACCTTGAAGATATATATATATATATATATATATAAATCGTCAAGATACGTATTTGTAGAGTTATATATAGTAAAACTTTACTTACTTATTGAAGCATACCTTCACAATATTTTAGTCCTCGATATTCTTGACGCAATATTTTTTCCAGATATTTTGTGTAAATAGCTGCATAGCCAGGAACACATTCAGGCACCTTCACGTGACAAACCCAGTAGAATTATACATAAAGGGGCATATTTACTAATCTTTCAAGCAACACAATGCAGCAAGCTCAGTTACCGTGCTGCATTGTCTGAAAGGGAGAAAGCAGAAATGCTCGATGTTTACAAATATATGGAGCATTTCTGCTCTCTGCTTGCACTGGAGCACAATGTGCAGCCTAGCACCAACTTTTGCAGGGTGCTTCCATTATGAGCAGGATTGTTTCTATGCAGGAAGAGGCACTTTACAATTCTTATAGGTATTTTCCTTTTTCTATGTGTGGTACAGAATTCAGCACTTGTGGAAGGAGGAAGTGGCAAGGAGAATTATATTTCTCCTTGTTATGCATCACTGGGCAATGGGTAGCATTTTGACACATGCCCATGCATACTACCAATAGTAAATCTGGGAATGCACTAAAGTAAATGAGCGGGTGCATGGGAACTCCTATGCTTCACCCACAAAACACTTCTCAAGATGAAATGTTATGTAACACAGCACAGGCAACTGCATTGTGTCATATTTCTTTTACGAAGCCATGCAAGGCCATGCAAATCGGTCCTTGCATGGCTTTGTAAATTCCACATAAGCCTTTGCACTGCCCTGCATCATCTGGCCTGACGCAAGAGTGGTACAAATACTTTGTAAATTTAGGCCTAAATATCATTTTGAAACCCACCTTTTCAATGCATGCTCACCTGCGTTTTTCCGTCCTTTGTTTTTCCTGGGTTTCAAACTCTGTGCACTTTAACCCCCGCTTACCCATTGTAAAGTGCCTGTGCTTCCACTTTAAACATGGTTGAATTGGCATAGTCATAGCTGATATATTTAACCTAACTATAGAACCCTAGTATATCATATAAGATATATCTAGGGATTGGAAGTTAAATGCCACTGGTAGACTGCAGCAACTATTATGCTATTCACTTCAGTGGCAGAGCAAACACTGAATCATTGTAGCCTGACTGCAGCAGTGTAAATGCTGCAATTTTACCTATCAAAATAAACACTTTTGTCGGTCAAAACCTCCCTTTTAAATACTAATAAGACACCCCTATGTAGACATTGTAGCCTGGTGCATAGTATTTAAAAGTAGGACATGTAGAAATGTAATGTTAACATGTCTTTACAGTGAATTGCACCAAAAGGTAATTTGAACTGTGGCAGGCCTATTTGCCCTAGGTAGAAAACCAAGCACAGATTAAATTTCTAACACTGCATGGTGGGAATAGGACAACATTGAAAAATAATTATAGCTAAACAACTATATTTAAAAGTTATTTTAAAAAATCCAATTTAATGGTGTAGTCAGATTTTTAATACATTTTAAGGCAAATTACTGTTCGATAGTTACTTTTCTCTGCCTGAACTTCCTAGAGACTACTAATTTGCACTCTACCCTCTCCCACTCAGTGATTAGCATTTGAATAGATGTGAAAAAAAGGAGCAAACAATATGCTGACACGAATGGGCAGAAATAATGCCTCTGAACCTCACAGAATATGCAGGGTGGCATTCCTTTTGACACTACAGTGTCAAACACTGCTGGAATGTCAAAGCCTTCTTGACAGTTTGCTGGGTTTACATATAACACTTGAGGCGCACTTGAAAGGAAAGGAACAGGATGCCAAGACAATTATTGTGTACCCACTGACTGGTTCCTTTAAGACACTGCTTTTGTCCTACTAGACTTCTGCCTGTGGTTTGTTATGGGTACAGTGGCTGGCAAACTGGATTTTAGTGTTAGATGTGGGTGGGAAACTATACCACAGTATGCAGCCCTTATAGCCTAAGCTTAGTGTTGCTGAAGACTTTCACCATCTTGAAAATGCCTACATTGGCACCTGAAACTTCTAGACCATTGGTTAGGGTGTGTCCAGGAGTCATTTACACCCACTAGCTAGAGCTAGGCATAAATGTGTCACATCTAGGCACCCACTTCAGAACACTGCTGCACCTGAGATAGAATAGAAGAGGATTGGACCTGCTGTCTGTGACCTGAAAGGAGCTCTGGTGGATCAAACCTGCTCCCTCTCATACCCCAGACAAAGAGCTGGATTCCAAGGGTAATAAAGCTGGCCTTCTGTTCAAGCTACATGCATACAACAAGCTACAAGAGGTTTTTCCTACAACTGCCCATTTGATCTTTGGCAATTGGTCTGGGGCCTTGCTATTATCCTTTGCCTGACACACTATTTATCTCTTAGTGCCTCCCCTGAGGTCCTGGGGGGCTTTAGAAGTGTACTGCTGAGGTTGACTGGGACCTTCAGGACTAAAGCAGAAAATAACCTGTCTAACTATGAGAAACATGGTTGGTGTATCTGACCCATGTTCTACTGCGTTCAGCCTCAAACTGTGCCTAGGTCCCAGTCCTATGTGACCATTGGCTATATTTGGCACTAGTTCTACTTAAAACTTCAAAAATGTATATCACAGGTTACCCTTATTGTATTTGGTGTCATTTTGTGTATTACATTTTACTCTATTTTTTCAGTTCTGTTTGGGAAGTTTGATAGTTTGCATTCCCACTACATTACTGTTTTTGCTGCATAAATACTTTACATATTTTCCTACGTGAAGCATGTCTGCTCTGTGCCGTTATTATTCCTTGAGCGGGATAGTCTATTGCAGCCTATACTCCTGTGATGAATTTGTACCCAGTAGAACGTTTTCATCCAATATAGATACAGGCTTCTTTTGGAGGAGATGGTTAAGTTGGATTCACAAGTAGCCAGCAGTTTCAGATATCACTTGAGAGAAGAATAAAGAGCCAGTAATTTCAGGACACATCGCAGTACAACTGGCAAATGGTAGAACAAGGTTTTCAAGGAGGTTGGTACAGAAGCCTAGCACAGGTATGGTCAAGACCTGGGGTTGCAGGGCTCTGTCTCCTCCTGGGTTCCTAGCCCGGCAGTCCTTCCCTTCTCAAGGCTTCAGACCCTGGCATCAGGCCAGGCTTCAGCTGCCATTAGAACATATGGGTCCAGGCGCAGACAGTTGGCTTGAATCCTACTGTCTTCATACTAAGAGCCATTGCAAGCAGCAGCAAACCCGAAGCTCACTTCTATTACATTAACAGCCCAATACTGCGAGAAAGCTATAACACCCCGGTTTTAATATTGCGGGCCCTAAAAAAGCCAGAATCCTAACATTATTAAAAATGGATGGATACTAAAAATCAGTGGAGTCCAGAGCCTCACTCTAATAAAAATTGTGGTCTTCAAGCTGGCAGAAATAAAGAAACCAATTCCTATTACAATCAATGGGTTCAATGAAGGTAATCCAGATCACTAATGTTTTTAAAGCTGATGGCTCTAAGCAGGTCATAATCCACTTCCTAACAATGGCAGGAATGGTAGAACACTTACTCTCACTGAAAATAAGGTCCACATAGACCACAACTGGTCAGAAATCTAATTACTGTTAAAATTGACAGCCCCAGACACTGGCATCAATTCAAAATACCCCTAAATATAAGACTAAGGAACCTAATCAGGCCAGAATCATACTGTCAATTAAAGTCAATTAAAGTAAATAGTGATCGCTAGCAAGAACAACTGTGATCCTTAAGCCAACAGAAGTTTAGGAACCTATTTGGATTAAAAAGAAATGAGCACAGACTCTAACAGCAAACTGAAAACTACAGTCTTTGATTTGGGAAACTATAGACAGGGGAGGATCTTTCTGTCAATAAAAAGAGGGGTCCAGTCAATGACAGAAGGCTATAACACTACTGTCACTGAAACTGTGGAGCCCAGAGACAGTCAATGCATCAGAGTTCTTGTTTACTACAATGAATGGTCTCAGGCACATAAGACCAAATCAGAATAGCAATCCCAATATGACTGAGGAACCTAAGCAAGCCAAAAATGTTTTGTGATTAATAGTGGGGGATATTTAGAGGTGGATTGTGGACAGGGATAGTGGCAAACGTATACCTGCCCTATGGTGCTGTGGGTTGCAAGAATCGCGGGGGCAGCAAACCATATTTTGTAGGATACACCTATCTGCTTGCCTTAAACCACCAATGGTGTCAGGCTAACATTGAGTAATATAGCAATTTATTGTGTCTAAATTGTTATTGCTCTACGATGGCGCCTCGGCATTCAGGGATATTAGCCTGCCCCGCAAGATGACAAAGGAACAGCTAATGCCTTCAATTAGTCTGTCTGCCATTTCCAGTGCTCAGGTCAATAAGAATTAAATGCGGAAATACACACTCAGCCACCAAAACTGTTCAGCAAGAAGTTATTCTCGTAGATTTATGTTTTTTAATTAAAGGTGCTTAAGGTTTAATATTCCAGGTAGAAGAGTGGCTCATAGGCAGCAATACTTTGGAATCTACATGTGCCCAGACAGACACATTTATGAGCTCTGACTCCTGGCTCACAAAACGTTCTACGAGTGAAGCTCAAGCTTACCTCTTTTGTCCTTGTCTAAGCCTCTTGAATGCACCAAATGACAGTAGAAAGAAACGTTCCTATAGCAATTCAGACATTGGTATCCATGTATGGATTTAGTACAGTGTATTGCGATATTCATTTATTTTATTTTTTAATTTTTACTAAAGTGTTTGTAAGTGCTGCTAATCACCAAGGTAGCCCAAGAGTGCCCTGGTATCGGTTCAAAGATGAGAGGTGGTTATACGTGTAGGGTGACAGTGATCCTAAACTAAGTGCTGATATAAAATGGTAAGCGGGTGGTAATGCCTTAGAAGTTGAATAGTCAGAAGATGACCCTATAAAGTGGCAGTGGACAGTTTTAAGGGTCTAACCAGACGGGAGCAGGCTCAGCAAGGAGCAGCAATGAATGGTAACCATAGGACTGTTAAATAAGTGAGTTTTTAGAAATCTACTAAAACTGATGAAGTTGTGTTCAAGACTTAGATAACGTGGACAGGAGTTTCATAAGGATGACCCTTGCATGTGAAAGGTCCTGCCTCCAAACTTGTTTTTAATAGTATGGTCAAAGGGACAGTGAGTTATAGTTGGTAGATCTGATTCTTCTGGCTGCGAAATTAGTTAGTTAGTTCAGTTTAAAAAAAAAAGTCTGGTGATGGGCCATTCGATGCTTTATGAATGAAGCACAAAGATTTGAAGATTTCTCTCTCTCCTTCACCTGTGGCCAGTGGAGTGACAGTACTGCTGATGAAATATGGTTGTAGTGATACAGTCAAAACAAGGAGACCCGCAGCATGGTTTTTGACCCATTGGAGCCAAGGCATAGATATTTTTCTGAGTCCGTTTTGTAATGATCAATGTAAGATTTCACCACTGGGACTAGGATGATTTTCAGGGCAAGACAAAGGTGAGGGAGGGTACATCATTGTAAGTGCAAATGGTAGAAAGCAGATTTAGAGGCATCATTCATATGAGGTAGGGAGGAAAGAGTTCCATCAATCAGCATACCTTGGCTGCGGGCTTTTTCCAATCAGGTCCAAGGATTATGGCCAAGGGAAATAAAGATGGGTCAGAGATACAGACCCCCCAGCAGTTTAATTTTTTACAGCATTCAGGCAGAGACAATTTTTCTGCATCCAAGGATGAACCTAAGATAAGCAGGGATAGACTTTCAGTGGGTTTCCAATATTGGCCTTAAGCTTGCTATGCAAGTGAGTATCATTTGTGGACATCTGATATTCTAAGTCACAGAAGTAAAGATTACTAATCTGAGGGAGCAGGTAGAGGTTAACAGCATAAGTCATAACATAAGCCCTGCTAGATTCCACACATGATTACAGAATATCTGATTAGCAATGGATCCAATTTGACCTGATGAGTGCAGGTAGAAGGAATGAGAAAAACGAATATAATGTAGGTTCATTAATGCTACCTGACAATATCAAGCTATTAAACGGTAGGCCTGGGAGAAGTTCACAGAGTCCGACTCCACACAATTCCACAGAGACGGAGTTCCATGACCCGTGGAGTCCTGAATGCGCCAGATCTCGGAAGCACTAAGTAGGTCCCTGAGCCTGCTTAGCGCTTCTGAGATAGGGTGCATTTAGGAGAGGCCCGTATGCAGCAAAAGCTGCCATTACAGTCCTTGTTTTTGCACTAGTGTGCACAAACAAGGAAAAAAGAAAGAGATGAGGACTTATCTGGGTCTTCCAGGGGGTCCTCCTCTCCTAGTCATCTGACGACGAGTCCACAGCGGCTGCCTCTCTCTGGCCTCTGCTCCAGTCTTTGCTGCAACGCAGTTATGGGCTTCACTGCGCAACACCAACTGTCTGTGCTTGTGCTGTGTGGCCCATAACTGGGCCGCAGTAGCGCACCAGATGACCTCTACTCCGATGTCGGGGCTAGCGGAGTTTTTGGATTAACTCCACGCTCCAAGTGGAGCGATGAGTTCCAAAAACTGTGTTAGCTCCGCCATCACAGCAGAGCTCCCCGCACACCCTTAAAGAGTACAAGATGGTCAATGGTGTTGAATGCCATGGATAGATCCTGGAGTATTAAAGCACAGTATATGCCTTATCTACCAGTATATATTCTATAAGTCATCGAGGAAACCATAAGCTTCCAGATAAAAGAGTTAGTTTGTGGCCACTGTTTCAAGGTCCTAGGCAATACAGGGTAGGTCGGAGTTACGTTTATTGTTGTAGAGGCTGCTGGGGTTCAAGGAAGCCTTCTTGAGTACGGATAGAAAATGTCCTGCTTTACGGTTTGATGGATGAGACCACTAAAGAGGGAGGTACTAATTATCTTGATGATGAGTGGGAGCAATGCAGGTGGACAACATTAATATTACATACATCCCAGGATGTGGATGATTTCTTAAAGGAAATGAAGATTTTACAGACTTCGTACTCTACAGATTGAGTCAAATCTGAGAAGGGGTGGGTCAAGATGCTGGTTGGAGGGACTCCTCAGTTGCCGAAGGAGGAGATGTGCCCTTGGAGAGTTCAATGTTGTTAATGGATAAGGACAGTAGGTTGTCACATAGACCTTTTGAAGGCTCAAGAGGGCTTGAGATTTGTTTAGGAGTCACAACAGTGTTCGTATACAGTTGTGAATGCAGATGAATCAGGATTCCAGTCAAAACCTATGAAACAAAATGGTTATGTCAGAAAAATAAATAAATGTGCTTATGTATGAGTTAAGGTAAGGGATACAGTTAGAAAGTCAATTTGGGTTAGGTAGGCCTTAGGGTATAAGAAAGGGATCCTGTAAGTGTTGCGGTCCAGAAAAATGTAAAGGTGAAGGTTGGGGTTTGTTTGAGGATTAAGTTACAGTAAGAGATAAGGTTAGGAATTACTGTTTTAATTTGGGTTAGAGTAAGAGATGGGGAAAGGAGTTGTGTTTTATGTTTGGGTTAAGGCTTATGGGTTGAATAAATGTTGGGGCCAGAGTAAGGAATGGGATTAGGATTAGATTATGTAGAAGCATTTGGATTAGGGTTAGATTTAATATTATAGAAAAGGATGGTGTAGAGTTTAGAATTAAGGTCAAGTTTATAGTTAGAGTTGTAATAAGGATTAGGGTAAGTTAAGGGTAAGGATAAAAGATATGGAAAGGATCTTCATTAAGGATTGATTAATGGCTAGGAGTGAGTTCCATAGTGACATGTCTGTTGTCCGAACATGCAAATTGATGATTCAGACCCAATTACTTTTCCTGAATTATGTCTGAAGCTGATATATGATGATTAAATGATGCAGAGTTCAAGAGGCATAATGCTGTTTTTGGGTGCCTGGTACCGTTTATTGCTATGACTCTTGTTTCATGACTTGTGTGAAAGACATTTATTTGCGCTGTGAAGGAAAGGCTTGCCTGCCATTCTGTAAAATTGTTGAAATATTTTATTAGTGCTCTATCAGAATCTCTGGACTTTGAGTCTATTTTTAGGAAAATTGTGCTCTAAAATTCACCATTTGGTATATTTTTCTAGGGGAAGAACTCTCACAAAATCACCTACAAAAAATGGCTTCCTCGCTTTTTTACTCAAAAGGTCAAGTTTAAGGTCGTTATTTATTACCGATCACTTTAAAAGCTCAAAAGTTTGTTCTGCTTGCACACAAGTCCGGTGCTTGCACTGAAGACATTGTGCAACTCTCACAGTGCAATATGTGGTGCCAGCGGATTGGGAAGGCAGCCTCTGCAGTCCTCTGAAAAAGTGTGGCTTCTCAAATGTATTTAAAAAAAAATTAAGAACCAGACATGGGACTGTGTCTGGCACAATGCCACTCCAGAAACCTACACAAGGTACACAGTGGTACTGTGCCTAGTTGTCAATTCATTTGTGCTGAGAAATGATCAGGAGCCATCAAGGTTGCTCATTGTAAGACTCCTAAATGAATGTAACTTGCACAACATAACAGAGGCCTTATCAAATATATATATGGTGCACTTTCCCTGTTTGCACTCTGGTGCATCTTTCTGAAGGGGTGCTTGGCGCAAACAGGGAAAGTTAACTCCATTTTGGATAATGCACTGCCCCAGCGCAGCCACAAACTTGCGCTGCCCCATGGGCAGTGCATTCAAGTGAAATACGGAATGGCTGCTTTAAAGCCGTTCCGTGTTTCACACTGCAGGTGGCATACTGCCTGTGCTTTCAAGCAGTGCGAATGATCCTCTTGCAGGCAGGTGCAGGGAAATAGATACCATTGGTGCAGCCATTGCAATGCACTGGGAGCCAGAGGTATTAGGTTCTTTTACCTATTAATCAGACTGGCTTGATATTTTTTTACTAGTGCCTGACTTGGACTGTCTCGGTGTGTACTCTTGCTGGAGTGGGGGTAGGGTTGTCAAATAGAAGTAGACAGGGCCCAGGGGCGTAGCTTCCATTGGTGCTGCTGGTGCAGTGGTACTGGGGCGTACACACCTCAGGGACCCTTTGAACCATGATTAGTTCTGTATTTCAGAGTTAAAACAGCAATCCGGGGCCCATTTCCTTCCTTGCATTAGGGTCCATGACACACCAGTGGTGCAACAAAGGTCCCCACAGCACCTGCGGTGCAGAGGACGACCTGAGCTCCAGGGGGCCCTCTCAGCACCTGGCCTGAGTGAGTCCGGAGGGTCCCCTCTTCCAGTTTCTTTGCAGGGGGCCCTACTCCACCTTTGTTATGCTACTGTGACACACTGGCTACTCCACTAGGCGGGTGCAATGCAAGGGGATGTCTGAGGGGTCCAAGAGACCGCCTTTCTCCCCTTCCAGAAGGCTGCCCTTCAGACACACACTGAAAGTGTGCAACCTTTTTGTGGCACGCTTTCAATGCGCCTCCTAAAGAAATTTGCCTCTGCGCTCGTGTCCATAATACGGCACGGAGGCAGAGGCAAAATTATTCCCTCATTTGCATGGGGCGCATCCCTCATGATATTGCTGGTGGTATATGTGCGCCAACACTATCGGTATTACAGAAGGGGGCACACAACGATCTTTGTAGCCCTTCTGTAATACCACTGTGCTCCGGGAGAGCACAAAGCGGGTGCACACACCCATTCCACCCCCCCCCCCCCCCTGCACAATGTATAATACAGCCTCAGGTGCTTTTTAGAGCACACATTCTCCCTCAAGGAGGTCTGTTGGCACTGTTGAAAGATAGTGGATGATAGTTGTTATCCAGCCCTGTGAATAGTATATTATCGACCTCAGACATTTGAACGGTTAAGTGAGCCCCCATGGTGACAAACCTATGATCATGGGGTCAAATACAAAATACTACAGCCAGTGGATTATTCCACCGAGCAATACGACCCAAAGCATGGTTCAGTAGGACCTGTACTGCTCCAGTAGGTTTGCTTCTCATGCATATTTCATACACCTCTATTTTACCTCACTTCTATGTATTTGTCTTTTGTTTCAAAAGTACATTTTTCTGCATTTCAGATGCTAACTTCCTTTCATTCCTTTGCTCAGTAATATATTTTTCGAAGGTGTCCACACCGCAATGCAAGATTTTCTAATGAATCATCAAACTTAATGCAATCTCTGCTCTGATATCGACTACTGCTGTCTGGTATTAAACCCACAGGGGCGCCAACTTTTTTGTTCCCGCGGCTTTGAAGTGTTGTTGCCCAGGGCTGGTATGTCAGGTTGTGCCACCCTAGTGCCAATTTTGGGGTTTTGTGTGGGTCACCAGCTTAACAATGACATCACATTCAGAGTGGCGCATAGTCTCCTTTGTGTCTGGCTGTGCTGACAGTGTACCTGGGAGGGGCGTCCTTCTTTCAGTCATTGTGATTTAATTAAAGGGCCCACAACAAACAAAGGCCTGCCCTGGAAGTGTTATTGTACAGTGAAATTATTAACTTTATCACCTGTGCTGATATATGTCCTCACCTTCCAGCTCTGATATCTTTTCTTCTGCCGGCCTCGGACCTTGTCCCCTCTGTCTCACACTGTTGCACCACCCTTCCTAAAATAGTTATCTCTTTGCTTCTCACCAAATCTACACTATTCTGAAACATTCCATGGATATACACAACCAGATCAAGAGGATGGGCATTCTCTTACACCTGTAGAACGCCCTCCCATTCCAAATCATTGCACCTTTCTCACTTCTTGAATTCCACAGGAAGCTAAAGACCTGGCATTTCGATTAACCAACCTGTCATAGGCAGGGCTAGGCACACACACTTGCTGAGTGCATGGATATCCTCTTGGTGATAGTGCACTTTAGAATAACATTCGTATATAGATGTGCGCCCATCTGGATAATGGTGGAATTCTTATTGTGGGTAAGACGGTGAACTGGCCAGGCTAGACCACTAGGTCTTGGGGACCTTGATGAGGAATTGTCTACATATCTCTGATCTCTAGAAGTACCACCAACTCAGTCACTGTCTGAAGAGTAGTTTCGGCTTGAAGAGTTTGATTGTGCGTGACTCTAGTGATATAATACATCTCACTAAGGCATCAGCACAGGCTCATCACGGGCCTAAATAGTGCTCTTATAATCAACCCCTGCTCCAAACTGACCCAACATAGCACCAGATTGTAGTGACAAGGGTATTTGCTGCACAAATGTGCCCGGCATGACTGGTCTCTGTTACTCCAAAACAATGATTGGGCTCTAAGGGAATTCAACTTGAAGTTTCTTTACTTTAGAATGTTACATAATATCTTTTGGGACTGTCCTTCCTTGGAGACACACTGAACTTGTTTAAATTGATTACTATTAGTAATACAGCAATTCACTAGTGCACCCAATACTTCAGACATTACCAGACTACCTAGCCACACTCACAGATGGTGGAGACGTTTCTGGGAGAATCTAGGTGCAAAGTTGGACTAGTTGATAGGGCACTCTGGCAATGCCGGAAGGGCTGAACTGACAGATCAGTTTGTGGGCCTGTTTTATAGTCCGTTGGGCCAGTTTTTACTATTGAGTTCTGTGATATTACCACAAACATTGCCTGCAGCAAGCCCTAATTTGCAAATGGCGGCCACTTTTTCAGCTATCTGGTTCGCTAATAGAGGACACTTTTAATTTGGTGCCAGGCGTACTTACTGCCCCGGTCCAACTCTGGCTAGGTGCAGTCCACTTCATCATTACCATGCGCCCTCTACGCCATCTGCTGAGGAATGCCTCCGAGAACTGCTTTGAATTGCCCACAAAGAAGGATTTATATACAAAATAAGGGGCCAACTGCATGCATTCAACGGTGCTTGACACAATTTCTTCCATATAATATCATGGACGTCAATTCACCAAAATGTCAGGGGTAGTAGAAGTGACATCACACACCATTTCATCTTTACTTTCACTCACACACACATGCTTATACATACAAATTCACTCATGCACACACACTTGTTAACATAAGCACACTCTCACCCGCAAGTATGCACACAATATACATGTAAAAGTGTTTGTTACTTACCTCAGCTACCAAGGAGGGTCATCTTCCTGCTAACTGTATTCTTTTTATTACACTAATCGTGAATAATACAATATTATTTACTATTAGTATAATGAAAAACTGATTGAAAACAAGGAAGTTGTGCCCCAAGCACCGACCAGAAGGACGAGCTGCCCCTTTGTCCCTGGCACTTCTGAGGCCAGGGGTCGCGGAGGCAGTGGCAGAGGTCGCAAGGGGCAAGCTGGGGGACGCTGGTACGGCCCCTGGCGACCCCTAAATGATGCCCATGCATATTCTCCACCAGCTTAATCAAGCTACTCTTCTCGTCCATATCCTCGGCCCGACTTGGAGTCCCCCCACAGGCGACGGAAGACTGCACTGCTTACAGGTCCCTGGACTCCATTGCTTTGCTCCACTTGTTCACACTTTTCCCTCTCTTCCGTGGCTTTGTTTCCTACAGTGATTGTCTGCATGTCAAGCTATAGGTGACGCCGTAGTACAAACTGTCTGTACGTTATATTTACTTGTACAGAACATTCAGCTCCTTCGACCAAGCCTCTGCTGTATATCTGCTGATTAACCATCACCCTCACCTCCCTCCTCCTTTTGATGTTCCCTTCCACACTCTGCTCCTGATCTCCCACTCATCCTTCATCCCTTCTTTCTTTGACACCTTCTCCCCATCAATCACTCGCTCATCCAATTGCTTTGTTCCCCACCTTAAATAACTCCCAGTCCCCTCCTTTCTTCTCTCCCTCCCTGGGTCCCTACCTCACCGCCTTTTTCACCTCGCCAGGATTTCCGTCCGTCCTTTCATCATTCTTTAATGCTAGGGAGTGCGCATGAATAGGCCAGGAGGTGGCGCCAGACGGCTGTGAGCCACGCAGCTGTGAGAGGGCCTTTGCCTGCAAGAATAGATACCTGGAATGTGGAGGCAAGAGAGGCACGGTAGAGGCGGAAGCAGCACTGCCTGTCGCTAGCCAAGAGGTTCCCTAGATGAGGAGGTAGACAGTCTGGGTGGTCGGAGCTGCAGGCCCTGACACCATGGAGCGCAGGCATCCACACAGGTGCCCTGTCTTCCGAGGGGGACTTTGGAAGCAGCAGAGCGCAGCGCCTGTGTACACGAAACTACGGGAGGGTGACGGAACGGTTCACGCCTCATACATAATTCATTCAACAACTCTTGGTCAGCAGTGCCCATTGTCCTGCTACATGGGATAAGGAAGAATGGAAAAGCACCATGCACTCAAACTGTAACAGTAGGAGCCTTAAGCCCAAGTATAAACAATGAGATAACATGAATTTTACTCAGGTATTAGCTACCTCCTTGCCCCCTCGACAGTCAGTCACCTTATCTTTACCTTTTCTTTTTCCTTTCCTTTCCCTTTCCCTTTTTCCTTCAAATTATTTTCCTTGTCTTTTCTTTCCTTCTCCACTGCATATGCAAACTTTACTTCCTCTTTGATTTGTTTTTATTGTCATTCTTCCTCTTTTCTACCCTTTGTCTTTCCACCCTGACATTCTCAACCTCTACTTATCCCACCATGTGGCTCACTTTTCCCTATAAATGATTGAGGATATAATGCCGCACTAACCTTCAGCTTTGGGTCAATATGAGTCTATGTGATGAGTAAATGATGGAGAATGACATCTCAGTCCACGCTCAATCACATCATAAATTCCTGGTGGCGAATTACACCCCACCTTCCAGGCATTGACAGAGGCCCTCATCACTTTTAGGAACTGTAATAAGAAACACACAAATGTGCAGTGTGTTCAAGAAACCCTAGCGACTTCCATAGTCAGATTGGGATCACAATTCTGCCCGGACACTCCAAAAAATTGGCCCACATTCCCAAATCATGTAATTTTTTTTTGTAGTTTTATATAGCGAGAGCTCGTCCCAAAGACATTGGTGTAATTACATGGAGGTACATTACACATGATCAAATTCATTTTTATACTAGGTAGGGAGAATAAGGGACTCATTATGACCCTGGGGATATAATGACCGCCAGGGTCGCTGTGACAGGTGGTCAGACCGCTGCCCATGCAGCGGTCTGAGCGCCATATTACGATCGCGGCAGTAGTGCCGCGGTCGGATGGCCAGCACCACCAGATTACGACTTTACTTTGGCCTGGCGGTGCTTGCGGTCCTAATCCACAAGGGCAGCATTGCCCTGGGGATTACAACCCCCTTCTCCCCAGCAGTCTCATGGCAGTAGCTCTTGGCATGGGCAGTGCTGGGGCCCCCCTTGCCAGCCCGTCGCAATGTTCACTGTCTGCTTTGCATACAGTGAACTTTGCGATAGGTGCTGGTGCACCATATGCACTACAGCATTGCCACCAGCTCTATTACGAGCCGGAGACAATGCTGTGGGCCGTTTCTCACTGGGCAAGTGGGAAACTCGTAATGGCCTCGGCGGGGAGGCTGCCACACTGATGGCAACCTACCCATCAGAACTTCAGCGGACGGGCTTTTTCGTCCACCGAAATTGTAATCAGGGCCTAAATGATGTGCCCTGAATCACTGGATGTTGTACTGATGCCAGCACTTGAACATACTTCCCCAGTCCTTCCCCACCAAGGCCTAAAAGACAATGGGACCGAGGTGAAAACACCTGGTCCCTGTTGAGGACACTTCTATTATTCACCCCTCCCCAGCCCACAGTATCCTCAGGATATGACCTGCCAGGGCCAGAACAACACCTGCCCCAGCCGCAGTTTGACAGCTTGCAAAGGAGTGCCCATGGTACTGGCGACAAATTGCAGTAGTAAGACAGGGACAGGGCAAGACATTGACTCTGTGGGTCAGTTTACAGAAGCTCTAAACAACTGGCCCACAGGTGACCCTGAGGCACCGGCCCATCAGCCAAAGCCCGACTGCCTGCCTTTCCAATCTGACCCTGGCAACTTCCAAACGTAACCTGTACAGGGATGTTATATGGTGGAGTGGGTGCGGCGGGGGCGTCACAGTGACCCAATCTCTGCTTTTTCCAGGCTCTGCTTACTTTTAACAACATTTATATACGCTCCCTAGATAGGCCACCCTACAATTCAAAACTCGACCTCTTGATTTGTGTAGTATTCTATCCATCCACAGTGTGCTTGAACATCTTGTCAAGGGTGTAAAGTGCTATATAAAAGCAACAACAGTAGCTGAAAATCAGCCATGTGCAAATTTTAGTTGCAGAAACAGCTATTTACACCCCAGAAGTCCACAGACCTTGATTAATCAGGGTGTTTCATCTGCAGATGTTGATATTTAATTTTGTTGTAAATGTTTGTCGCTATGTATTTTACACAGGCCTTGATTTCACGCGGTGTCTTGGGTTCAAGGTTTGTAAAGTGTGAGCAGTGCTTACTTTCTTGCTTACTTTCTTATTCAGTATAGTTTTTGGAATGCAATTTATGTCAACATGCATTTTCTGACTTTACATTAAAGCATGATTTGCCTCGGATTGAAGTTATACCTAGGATAGTCTCAAAAGCTTATTCTACTAGAAATGCTCCCCAAAATAACCCTTACTATACTCTTCCCTCCTCTATCCCTCATGGCTCACCCTAAACCTTAATTTACTACTAAGATCTCCCAAATAACCCTACTAATTTCTTCCCTCATTTATCTCTCGTTTGACTCATCTCAATCCTAATTTTACTTCTATGATCTCTCTAATCCCTTTCTACAGGCACTTCCCCCCTCAATCTCTCCTTTCACCCATCCCATACCTCATTTTACTATTATGATCTCCCAATTAATACTTTCTAGATTTTTCCCTTTTTTAATCCCGTTATTCTATTCAATCCGACTAGCAGATTCACATGTCCTCTGCTCAAATTAATTCATATTTCCCTATACTAATCCACTACTATTCCTTGTGGGTTCCGGAGTAGTGTGCTACTCGCTGGAAAGCACTTTGATGCCTTGCCAGGGATAGTAAGCACTATATAAATACAATTACAATACAAAATACAAGGCATATCTAGCATTGAGCCAGCCACACTATGCCATTACAGCAAAGTGCACTAGAATGTGAGATATCATTTGGCATGCAAAATATTGTTTCAATGCAAGTTATAACAATACAGACGATAATGTATATGCAAGTTTTGCCCAAGATTTAAGTTTCCATATTATTTGAGTTATCCATTCCTTTAACGTTATGCCTCAAGTCTAACATCTAAGAGTACAGGTCACACAATTTCTTATAAATATTTACTAACTGTGGCAAATTTAACTAGTTATTGATCAGCAGCTTACTTCGGAAGACTAAGGAACAAAACAAGTATTATTGACCAGCTCTAATTATTACTTGTATGATTTGGGAAGTCATTTGTGCACAGTGAGCCTTCACTAACTCTATTAATCATTAGGGGCAAGCTGAAAGATGTTCTGGTCTGTAAGATCTTAGAAGTAAGAAATTGCTCTAGTCTGTTTCTCTTTCCACACAAATGTTTAAATATTCCTTTACTTTTAAAATAATAGTTGGAGCTATTATAAGTTATTATGTGTCAGGAGGTAGTATGTTGTTTTTTTATCACATATGAGAGTACCTTGAAGTGAAGTCTATGCCATCCATACCTGTTAACAAGTCATACAACATGATGATAGCTTCAACCATTTTCCCCACCTTTCTTCCTCAAGCACTTACTCGTTTGCTCTTTGACATATCTTGAAATGACATGTGGTATGACAGAAATAAGAGCAGTCCAATACCAGACAAATGGACCACATGCTGAAGAATGTGATTGGCTGCCTCTTGATCAACATTTCACGAAATGTGTTACTGCACATCTCGACGAGGTTCTGATTTAGAGTTTGGCGGACATGTTACTCCTTCACACACATGATCGATAGTATTAGTGTAATAGGATATAATGCACTTGTAAGATGGAGGACGGGATAACCTTCACCAAATTCTAAACCAGTGCCTTCGTATGCATTTTAAGAAGATGATGATGCGCAAGCAGAATAAGGAGACAAGCGAGTCTACTCGTTGCCATGACTCCCAGGTACAGTGATGTTTTTGACTTTCACTAACACAGTCTGGCCCTATAGCCCCCAAGACACAAACCCTGATTCACAATGAGACGATGAAGGACACTGAATTACCTTGGGGACAGCAACAGCAAATACATTACACAACCTTATATCTGCTTCTTCCTCTCCTGTTGCCTTAGGGAATATTACTGGATTTTTAGTATATTGTTTGAAATATTTCTGTCAGCTTCCAAGCAATAATTTGAAAGAAATGAATAAATTGGCACTGCAAGACAACTACTTTGTACACATATGGCATTGTACCGGTCCCGGAGGCTTGGGTTCACTTGCACAGCAGTTCATTTTCTCACCTTCACATGTAGCCTGGGTATTAAATTCGAACTCTATGTACTGCAAATGAGAACTGAAGAAAGACATTAGTTTCAAAAGAAGTTAACTCATTGTCACTTTAGTGTGAAGGTCGAGACACAGAAAGATCCTACCAGAAGCGTAGAAGTTCTCTCAGTTCAGCCCTGATCTAAAATTTCAGTGACAGAGACTTGCCTCAGAATACAAACACGATATTTTTTGCAACACAAGGACCACACACACAAACTTTCCCACTATGAAAGGACACACGCTTTCCTAGTGTGAATTAACACACATACACGCATGTATACTCACAGACACCCTTCCCAAAGTGAAAGCACACCTACCTTCCCACTGTGAAAGGACATACACACACGACATAGATTTGCCATACTTATCCCCTTCCCAATCTGCACAAGAAGCATAAAACAGTTTTATAATGAAGTTACAGCACTGAGTTTTCTAAAAGATTGTTCAAAACTAGACGTAATGAATAAGCAACCCTGGAGGATACAATTATTAAATGTAGGTGTAAATCTACGCCTACTTGGCCCATACACTATCTGCTTAGTTTTACACATTTTTGGGGATTCACAAGTCACAAGGAGTTCATCTGGAAATCTTTGAAAATCAGAGACTTCTGGGTCTGCATTTGTTTCCTTTAGCATTTTCCCATGGATTAGCTGCAGGTGAACTAGTCACCGGTTAGGGGAATGAGTGTGCTTGAGGTTTTTTTTAGGGTCGAGCCTGCAATAGCATGCGCTAGCGCATGCGTATCGCTTGCGAGACGCTGTAATAGTTAGAAAAGGGCTCAGAGCCCCGCCCATGTCACACCAGTGTTTTTTATTGGTTCGTGGGCTTGCCTTTTAAAATCTGCTTGCTTTCATTAGTGGAAGGCATGCATACACCATGCCTTTTCTGGTAGTTAGCCCACCTCGAGCGCAGCGACCAAGTACTGAAAACATACGAGGCTCGCTGTTTTCCGTCCGGTTTGTGGACTACTTTTTCTCTTTTTTCGCAGCTTGAATTTGCTTGGCAGAAGTCGAGCGCTTTGCATGACATCGACCCTGAGACTGTTTCTATTTCCATTTCCATTTTTTAGCAGCGCAATCGCGCTCGTTTTTTTTCTCCATTTAATGAGGCAAGAAAAGTTCGGTTGGGAGTTTAGAACTGTTAATAGCACTAACTCGGAGAAATGTGAGACCGTTGGATTGCAAATGCTTGTTCTTTTTGCTTTTCTTCAAGCAAAAAATATTTTTTCAATATTACCGTATCCCTCATCTAGATCTCAAGAAATAATGGTCGTCTTTTGCACATCTTTTACCCCTAATCTTGCTTATACCAAATTTGTTTTGAAGTAAGTTCGTGTGTGACTTCTGGAAGGGGAACAAATGAGTGTGTGTGAATATTAAAGATCTGACTTCGTGTGTTTTCCTAATGTTTGCAATGGTCAATAATACCCTTATACTTAATCCCGCGATGTTTCTCCCCTTTCATAAAGATATGACTGTGGGTAAAACCAGCCTACAGGCAGATTTCTATCAGTTGTGAGCACCTTTTGCAACCATAAATGTCTGCACATTTTAATTTTGGGAATCCGGATCTGCGATTTGCAGCTGAGGTTTGGCCATTACGTGCTCCCAAAAAAACTATGGTGCACATAATGGCCACAACAAGTTCTGAGAAATGTGTCTAATTAACCAAGACTTATCTTCATTCCAGGTCATTTAAGTTTGGTAGAGTCCATTGTGGGCCATGTATGACCTTGTGCAGGTTATTGTTGAAATATTGTGTGCGGGGAAAGAGGGGTTATCAGGTAATGTAATATAAATTTGAGGAAAATAGGCGAAAGGTAGTGAAAATATGTCTTAAATGCGGGTGTTAGGCATAATAAAATCAGCTAGGAATTTTATAGAAATCCTTATAAAGGAAGATTATATATATATATATTATTATCTATTAATTGTATTCCCTTTCCAAGTCCCTTTTTGACTTCTTAAATAATTTGTGCTAGAGACTAACATTATTTGAGGGCACAGGGGTACAGAGAATCTGTTATGTATGCACACATTTTATCCAGATAAAACAGTCCACTTCCGCCTTGAGAAAACCTTTAAGTTAAATATTCAGTGGATTTGAGGTCCGAGTTCAAAATCAAAGATTAGATCCTTAAGTATATCTTTGACGATAAGCTGAGGTATGTACTACAGACAAATACAGTAGATAGACAATAGTCATAAGCCTCTGCTCTTTCCTCTTGTAACTCTGCAACCTCCATGGCCCAGATGCTGTGTTATTAATTTGTCAATTCTAAGCTCAAATGGTGTCCCACAGGAACTCAACCATAGGAAGTTAGAACTATCCTAGAGTTGACCAACTCTAGGAAGTGGCTTACTAAAGAATGTACATCTTTCTGTTGCTTTCCTTCCTGGAACTGTTGTGATTTTTTCTCAGCAAGACAAATGTCAGAACCAAATTCGGAGTGTCACAGGGCAAGCAGGGGTTACTGCGCCCAACCGTAGGGGTTGCGGCCTTTTACTCCTGATGTGCCAGGGCCTGATCTAGTATGGATCGAAGCAACTGGGCCAAGTATCCATTCAGCACTTGACTCTCTGGAGTAGCATGGTCCGAGAAGTCTAAGCCTTCCTCAGATATAGGTGGTGCATGGACATGGTCTCACAGCTCGAAATATGTGCCTTAGCAGCAATAAGTTATTGTTAACTTAAATACTGACATTTATAATAAAAAATATTTTATTTTTACAGCTACTAATCTGTAATTCACAAAAATCCACACTGTCTTCCTAAGGTCGAAGATGTAGAGTTTCCTTGGTAGTTCCCTGTGTCCCACTCCCTCCTTGCTGTAGTCATAGTGGTAATTTCCCATTCACTAGATGCAACATCTAAGGTAAGCCCCTATAGTAGTCTGAGCCTCAAGAGTCCACTTCAACTCTATTTTAAAGTGAAACATTTTCCAGTGCCAAAACGCTATCTAGGAAGCAAGTTCCCCCAACTGGCCATAATTGAGTCTTACCCACACCTGCAGGTTTGGAGCGTCTGGGGTTCCTGAGCATGCCCCATTTGCCGGCACGGCAGTGTCTAGGTCAGGGAGTTCATAGCAAGTGTTCCAGGCACTCGGCGTTCACAGAGTTTCTCACATGTCGCACACCTGTGGCAACTGGAGGTTCCTTGCAGGCTCTGCTGGCAGGTTAACGGCCTGATAACGACCTTGGCGGATGGGATACTACGTCAAAAACATGATGGATATCTCCCCTGCAATTTTACAAGTTCCATAGGATATAATGGAACTTGTAATTTGGTTTACGGGATATCCGTCACGATTGTCACGGAGTATCCCATCCTCCAACGTCATAATCAGGCCTTACGTCTTTGGTCTGACTCCCGGGGGGAGAAGGTAGTGCGAAGTTCTTGATGCTGATCCCTCACCTGGCCATAGATGCTTAGGGATTCCCATGGTAACCTCACTACTCTGGCAATGCTCTTGATCAGATCACACTTCTTGCTAGTCTCATGACCCCCTCTGGCATACTCAGTCACTGTATCTCTACTGTACTGTACACCGACCCAATTGGCACAGCAGGCACCTGCAATGCAGCCTCTCCAGACATAGGGGGTTGCTTGCTCTTCACCATGCAAGGGCTACTTTCCACTTCACTTGGCAATCTGTCCATTGCTGTCCACTCCTGGCATCAGAGGTTGCTGCTCCCTCACTGCACACGGCTCCAGCCTGATTGGCACAGCGATTTCCATGGCTTTGTTGCAGCCTTGCTTTTGCATATGGGGGTCACCAACTTTGTCCTGCACACGGGCAACTACCCAATCAGTGCAGAAGCCATCTTATCATACCACACTCAGGTAATCAACTCAACAGCAGTGCCCACTGGATCTTGCTCCCTCCAAAGCATTCCTCTTTCTTAAAGGGCACACTGGTTTTGGCAAGCAGTGAGGCGCTGGTACTCCAGGCTCCAGGGCAGGTGGTTTTGGACTCCCTGGCAGATGTCCCCTCACCTAGCAAGGAGAATAGCAGGCCTTGGCCCCCAGTCATGCTCACAGGCAGAAGTCTTGCAGAGTTTCCTCTCGCATAGCCCGGCTGGCTGCTTGACAGTTGGCAGTCTCAAGCTTCTCTTGCTATAGACAATTTTCAAACACCAAATGTGATTTAGGGTCTGAGTCTTTGAAGTTTATGTTGGCCACATGCAGGCCTGGTTTTCTGAGATGGATCCCTTTGTCTGCCCTATATTGTACGATTCACAGTCATTCATGCTCCGAGCACAAGCACTTAACATACATGAGCTGCACAGCATTGTATCCTTCATGCACTGTATCACTCACAGGCACATATACACCCAGTATATGCATTTAACATGCATGCACTGTACAGCACTACATCCTTAATGTACTGTACCACTCATAGGCAAACATACACCTAGCGCATGCATTCAACATGCACTCACTGCACAGTATGGCGTTATCCCTGTATCGACACTCCCCAGGCTCATGTACTCCCAGCCCATGTACCCCACACATGCGATGTGTAGCACTCTACATCAAACCAATGTAGGCTAAACAGTGAGTTAAGCACACTGCAGCTGAACTTAGAATGAATGAGGCTCTAGTCCTCACTCCAGTGAAACAGGTTAAAGAGTTGTTGGTATGTGTGTTCACTCACCTAACTTTTTACATCAGTAAAATTTGGACCTGAATTGTGGCTCACACACAGTTCAGAGAGATTGCCACTCTTGGCTAACTCATTCTGATTAAGGATACAGAAATCTTCCACATTGTTTTCAATGAAAAAAGTTATAATTTCTTTCTTTCTTCTTTCTTTCTGTCTTTCTTTCCTTCTTTCTTTCTTTTTGCATTTATTTATATTTATTTTGTGTTTTTGAGAATGAAAGGAGTAGTAAAATGTTATATTTCCAAATTTATTTAACTGACAAGCATTCGCTCCTACTTTGAAGCCTGTCGCGTTTTAGCAAAGTAAGCAGCCAAATATAACAAAACACTTCACCCAAAGATGAATGTGAGCATTACATAAACACATATTTGCTAATATATGCCTATAATTAAAGAAATGTCATCCTCCTCTTGAACTCTTCGTGCTAATATCTGCTCAGCTGTGGTCCTGGTATCCATGAACGACAGCATGGAGAGTTACTCACAAGAATCACAATCTTCTGTATTTTCCCCTTTGAAAATAAATACAGACAGAAAACACTTTGTTTTCTGTTTGTATTTATCTGTAAAAATCTGCAAAAATTGAAAACTGGGAGGCTTAATTGTGAAGCAGTATGTTTAATCATCTCTTTCCTAAAGAGGAGCAGTGTTGGGATGGTCCTGATGGATCCCAGATTGTTGTTTCAGATCCTGGGTGCCTAAATAGAAAAGACTTCCTGCCTTGTTTTTTATTTTTTACACTTCTTAGTCTCCATTCTAATGGTGTCCTGGCTTTGGGTGTGCCAGTTACCACTAGAGATTGTGAGTTTGTCTGCAAGATAAGCAGGGGTACTGGTCAGGATGGTTTTGTTAATGATGCACCTGGTTTTGAAAATGGTGGAGGCCAGCAAGGGGAGCCAGTGGAGTTCCATAAGGTTGCGGGTGATGTGATTATATTTCTTCAGATCCTGGGTGATAAACGGTGTGGCATGTAGGATGCCATTCTGGAGTCTGAGAGGCTATTTTCACTGTTAGACTCGGCTTCATTGGCATGATCTCCCCTAACTTTTTGCCTCTACTTCCCAGGTTGTTTCTGTGTGCTGGACTCTGTTTTTGCTGTTTTTGTTTGCTCTGGACACTTTTACCAGTGCTGACCAGTGCTAAAATGTAAGTGTTCCCTTTATAAATTGTATGTGTATATTGGCTATCCATGATTGGCATATTTGATTTACCAGTAAGTCCCTAGTAAAGTGCACTAGAGGTGCCCAGGGCCTGTAAATCAAATGCTACTAGTGGGACTGCAGCACTGGTTGTGCCCCACACACATTATTAGCCCTGTAAACATGACTGACATGCCACTGCAGTGTCTTTGAGTGCAGTTATAAACTGCCAATTCGACCTGGCAAATGTACCCACTTGCCAGGCCTAAATCTTCCAGTTTTATACATGTAAGGCACCCCTAAGGTAGGCCCTAGGTAGCCCTATGGGCAGGGTGCTGTGTGTGTTAAAGGTGGGACATGTACTTATGTGTTTTACATTTCCTGACTGTGAAATACCATTAAATTCGTTTTTTTCACTGTTGCAGGGCCTATCTCTCTCATAGGTTAACAAGGGGGCTGCCCTTAAATAGGATTAAAGCGCAGATTCCCTTTGGGAGCAGATAGACATGTGGAGTTTGGGGTCTCTGAACTCACAATTTAAAAATACATCTTTTACTGAAGTTTCTTTTTAGATTGTGTGTTGAAAAATGTCACCTTTAGAAGGTAGGCATTTTCTTGCTTAAATCATTCTGTGGCTCTGCTTGTTTGTGGATTCCCTGTCTGGGTCAGTTTGACAGTTGGGCTGTTTGCACCTCTCCTCTAGATAGTGTCACAAAGGGACCTGGGGTGTAGCCTGCATAGCCTGATGGGCCATTTGGGCTGACGGGAGGGGAGGAGTGGTCACTTTCACCTGAAAAGGCTGTGCCTGCCCTCACACAATGAAGTCTCCAACCCCCTGGTGGGTGTCCCGGGCCTGGCCTGGGCAAGGCAGGATCTTGAAAACAACAGAGACTTTCATTTGAAGTAGGGCTACTTCAAAGGCAAACAGGGGTATGAGAAGAGCACCCAAAACCCCTGAATATCAGATTACTTCTGGAACCAAGAGTAACCTCTGCCAAGGAGAAGAAGAGATGGAGAAGCTGGAGGAGGAATACTGCCCCTTTGCTTGTTACTGTGCTTTGCTGGGTTGGCCTGCAGTAGCCGCTTCTGCCTGAGAGATGGACTTGAATTGAGCTTGGCTCCTGTTGTTGAAGTCTCAGGGACAACAAAGACTTCTCTCTGCCAGCACATGGGCTTTCTGATGAAAGTTCTGCCTGCCAAGTGGTGCCCTAACCTGTCTCTGGGCCCTTGAAAGGTGCAGCTGGAAGAAAAGGGCAGAAATCCACGCAAAGACCGACGTACGGGGAAGCTTTCGACACACCACCCGCTTCGCGGCTGAAAAACGACACGCCGCCAACCTCATGGCTAAATGAGAACGCTCCACCTGCATCGCGGCTGGGAGATCAACCCAACGTGGCTGGAGAAACGAGAGAGAAGAGATGATTCACGCTAACCCGACCAGAGGAGGAACAAGGCACGCTGTCGCTTGCGAGTGGGAAATCAATGCATCGCTGGCCTTTTCTGACGCATACTTGCCCGTGAAGCTTTATTTTGAAGCTATCAAATTACTTTTGTACGCTAACAATGTTTTTACTGTTTTCTAAAGGATTTAAGACTCTTTTGCTTTTTAAATTCATAACTTGACTTGTGTATGTTGGATTTTTGTCGTTATGGTCTTGTTTTGTTTAGATAAATATTACTTATTTTTCTAAACCTGTGTTGTGTCATTTTATAGTGTTTTCAATAAGTTACTGTGTGTTGGTACAAATACTCGTGCCAAGCTACCAAGAGGGTGAGGGGGAGGTAACTGAGGGTGATTCTCCTTTACCCTGACTTGAGTGAGGTTCCTTGCTTGGACAGGG
This sequence comes from Pleurodeles waltl, assembly GCF_031143425.1. Classification (NCBI taxonomy): domain Eukaryota; kingdom Metazoa; phylum Chordata; class Amphibia; order Caudata; family Salamandridae; genus Pleurodeles; species Pleurodeles waltl. Next base: position 85,474,015 of record NC_090448.1, on the reverse strand, counting down.
GTAACCTGACTGCCAACCAAAGACCCCATTTCTAACCAGTGTGGAGTCTGAGAGGCCATGGAGTGGAGTGTTTTCACCATTAGGATGCAGGAGTAGATGTACGAGGGCTTGAACAGAAGTTCTGAAGTCATTGTCAGGAAGAAACAGTTTCACTTTCTTTACAAGAGAGACCTGTACTAGTTTGTCTGTTTTTTTTTACTATGTACTTCTTGATGGTGAGCTTGGTGTCTAGAGTGAACCCAAGTGACTTTGCGTTCAATGAAAGTTGGTGCTCGAAGTCATCAAGGTTTGTGTCATTGAGCAATGTTCGTACTAAGTGCTGTGTTTGGCAAATAAGAGGAAAGTCCATCTTGGTTGGATTGATGTTCAGGGAGGCCCTGAACATCAAGGTCTGGAGACTGTGCAGGCACTGTTTGAGGCATTGGATGACCAAAGGAGAGGAGTCTTTTGGGGGAAAGATGTGTATCTTTGAAATATTTGTGAATCTTGATGCTGTTAACTCTGAGCAGAGTATCAAGTGGTCCATGTAGAAGTTCAAGATGACAGAGGACAGTATAGAAACTTGGGGGGCTGCCGTGGTGATAGGGATCATTTTGGACCTGGAGGTGCTTTTGTGAACAAACTTGAAAGGTAGGAAGTGAACTGATAAAGGACATTGCTAGTAGATTCTATTTAACACTCCAGTGTGCCTATGAAGGTGGGATTGAGAACTGTGTCAAGGTTAGATTGAGGTCCAGCAATGTCAGGACGCTGGGGTCATCTCTATCTGTACAGGGAGTGCAGAATTATTAGGCAAATGAGTATTTTGACCACATCATCCTCTTTATGCATGTTGTCTTACTCCAAGCTGTATAGGCTCGAAAGCCTACTACCAATTAAGCATATTAGGTGATGTGCATCTCTGTAATGAGAAGGGGTGTGGTCTAATGACATCAACACCCTATATCAGGTGTGCATAATTATTAGGCAACTTCCTTTCCTTTGGCAAAATGGGTCAAAAGAAGGACTTGACAGGCTCAGAAAAGTCAAAAATAGTGAGATATCTTGCAGAGGGATGCAGCACTCTTAAAATTGCAAAGCTTCTGAAGCGTGATCATCGAACGATCAAGCGTTTCATTCAAAATAGTCAACAGGGTCGCAAGAAGCGTGTGGAAAAACCAAGGCGCAAAATAACTGCCCATGAACTGAGAAAAGTCAAGCGTGCAGCTGCCACGATGCCACTTGCCACCAGTTTGGCCATATTTCAGAGCTGCAACATCACTGGAGTGCCCAAAAGCACAAGGTGTGCAATACTCAGAGACATGGCCAAGGTAAGAAAGGCTGAAAGACGACCACCACTGAACAAGACACACAAGCTGAAACGTCAAGACTGGGCCAAGAAGTATCTCAAGACTGATTTTTCTAAGGTTTTATGGACTGATAAAATGAGAGTGAGTCTTGATGGGCCAGATGGATGGGCCCGTGGCTGGATTGGTAAAGGGCAGAGAGCTCCAGTCCGACTCAGACGCCAGCAAGGTGGAGGTGGAGTACTGGTTTGGGCTGGTATCATCAAAGATGAGCTTGTGGGGCCTTTTCGGGTTGAGGATGGAGTCAAGCTCAACTCCCAGTCCTACTGCCAGTTCCTGGAAGACACCTTCTTCAAGCAGTGGTACAGGAAGAAGTCTGCATCCTTCAAGAAAAACATGATTTTCATGCAGGACAATGCTCCATCACACGCGTCCAAGTACTCCACAGCGTGGCTGGCAAGAAAGGGTATAAAAGAAGGAAATCTAATGACATGGCCTCCTTGTTCACCTGATCTGAACCCCATTGAGAACCTGTGGTCCATCATCAAATGTGAGATTTACAAGGAGGGAAAACAGTACACCTCTCTGAACAGTGTCTGGGAGGCTGTGGTTGCTGCTGCACGCAATGTTGATGGTGAACAGATCAAAACACTGACAGAATCCATGGATGGCAGGCTTTTGAGTGTCCTTGCAAAGAAAGGTGGCTATATTGGTCACTGATTTGTTTTTGTTTTGTTTTTGAATGTCAGAAATGTATATTTGTGAATGTTGAGATGTTATATTGGTTTCACTGGTAATGATAAATAATTGAAATGGGTATATATATTTTTTTGTTAAGTTGCCTAATAATTATGCACAGTAATAGTCACCTGCACACACAGATATCCCCCTAACATAGCTAAAACTAAAAACAAACTAAAAACTACTTCCAAATATATTCAGCTTTGATATTAATGAGTTTTTTGGGTTCATTGAGAACATGGTTGTTGTTCAATAATAAAATTAATCCTCAAAAATACAACTTGCCTAATAATTCTGCACTCCCTGTAGACAGAGGCTATCATCTACAGTGTGTAAGGTAGCAGTCTTCATGTTGTAGCGTGATCTGAAGCCAGACTGCAGGCAAGCAGAGGAAGAGAAAGGTATGCTAGCAACCTTTATATTAAGGTAATCCTTTTTGAATTCTGCACTTCTACTCGATTAAGCATTTTAGCAGAATTTCTCCTCTAAACCTTTATATAAAATTAACAATCCCTTAATGAATTTTACAGTACCAAATTGAGCCCATTTTGTTTCAAATGAGTTGCAGAATTGTATATGGTGTGGCATAATTATTAACACAAATGCTAGATAAGTTTATTGTCAGTAATTGCCAACATTTTCAAAAAAACAATCTATGCTACTCTAGATATAAATGCTGTGCCTAAGTAAAATTCTTCAGTTCACATTACAATTCCAATGTGCTTCTTAAGGTCTACCTGAAAGTGGTATTCAAGTAATAGCATATTTAGACCTTTTTTATGACTACGATGTCCCCTTCAAAATGTATTTTTTAATAACTAAAACACAATATTCAGTGTAAATTAGTTTGTGAAATGATCTCATGAGCACTTTCCTGCCTACTTGATACCTAAGGAGAGACAGGATAGAAGTGAGACAGCCATTATTTCCTTCAGAGGATTTGGGAAACAATAGAAAATAGGGCAGTGGGATTCACATGATGGTCGTTAGACGGCCACATCATTGTCTGGGCTACACACATTGGCACACTTGTTGTGTGGCTATACAACACGTCTTCACCACGTATGTCTTTACCAGAAATCCTTTACCATATATTTATATGTAATTTTAAATTATATTTTTACATTTTTTGGAGGGCTCACAATTACAAAAAATAATAATTATACATTTATTTGTTGCTTTTTGGGGGGAAACCACTCAAGCCCCTACTTTTTAAATTACCTTTACCACCCTGTACCACTACCTACGCCCAAACCCTAAAAATACATTTACCACCCTATACACTTACCCATCCTAAACCCTAAAACACCCCTACCACCCATACCCACACTCACCCTTGAACCCTAAAATAAACCTTACCATCCTATACTCCTGCTCACCTCTAACCACCTCTAAACCTTAAAAACACCCGTCCCAACTCGCTGAGATGCTTACTTTCACCGCCTCTCCATTCCCAAAGTCCTTGTGCTCAGTATGGCTATCGCTCACACCACATTTGCAACCATCCTGTCTGGAATAGTCCCTCTGATAACTCCCTCTCAAATAGGGATCTCACCCACACTAACGGGCATATTTACAAGCCCCTAGCTCCACCTTGTGCACCCTAACATCATTTCTTTTCACGCTAGGGTGGCGTTAAGGAGGCCTTTCTCCTACTTTATAAACCCTTGCAGCACATTATGCCTGCACCAGGCATAATGTATGCAAGGGGGCGTTCCAGTGTAGGGAGTTTCAAAAAAATGGCACAGTGAAATTTACAAGATTTCACTGTGCCATTTTTTCTGCCATTTTTTACGTCTGCTCATAGCAGGAGTTCAAATGATGCACTCATTTTAATCAATGGGCTTTCCTATGCTTTGCTGCACTAGCGTCAACATTTTTGGTTACAAGTGCTTTCAGTTGGGTACAATGAGATGTCTGTCAGATTTCAACAGGAACTTGACACGTACAGACAAACATGAAGCCACACACTTTCCTTCTCTCTGTTTAGAAAGACCTAAAACAATGTTGGTTATTTTGCAAAATAATGTGTTTTCTCTAACTCAGTACCCCTGCCAAACACATTCCTTTCCCTTTCCACTGCCCCTTAGGCCCCCCTCTCACGCACCCTGCTTGTGTATTTTCACATTATAGAGCAGTGTGGTGGTTGGGAAATATGAAGTTCACACCCCCCAATCTTACTGACCAAGCTACGCCGCTGGCTGGTAGTTGCTGTTAAATGCAAGCTCATAAAATGGAAAGAGGAAAGTGTGCTCAGAAAATACCCAGGGCCAGTGCAAAAATATTGCACATGCAGATTGCGACTGTGTTTACTCTAATACTTGCGCCTAAATGTACCATATTTGCAGCAACATCTGCAGACATCTGCCTTAGCCCAGCAGGCAGGCCTAAAATTCATGGCTTTCGCCCTGATGAGGGGGAACCCGGGAGAGATCCATGAAAGAGCCAGAGAGTCTAGAGACTGCTGCGTGCTCATCCCCTAACAGTTAATTGATTCTGAATGACAAGGAGTCAAGGCTGCTAAAAAGGAGGTAATTGATGAGCACTGGAGTCTGTAAAGCAATTACATCAGGAACACAGCATCGGATAATATGTGTGTTTATTTCCGTGACAGTATATATTTATACTGCAGTTTATCATAACACGACAGAATGCACACAGGACAGCAGTCCTGAAGGCACCCTTTACCTGCTCCAGGGCGAGGAGGATATTTCAAACCAAATGCAAAGTTATTGTTTATTTAAGCATTTCTATAGCGCCTCCAAGACCAATAAGGGCTCTTTCTCTCACCGTTCCTCACAGCTCAAATATGCTGGTTTTATTTCTTACTCTGAAGCTCGGAGCACATACCAGGCATCCCTCCTTCCTTATAATGCACGTTTACATAAAAAAAACAGGTTTATTGAAAAATGGCAACTATAAGCTATAGGACCTCAAAGGCGGAGACCACATGTTGTTCTGCACATTAGAAGATTAGGAAAGCTCCAAAAAGGGCTGTGACATGTCACGAAGAAGTTGTCAGTAAGAAAAGAGCGTGAGTCAAAAGTTGGTCTAGGCTTGTCGGATCAATGCATCTGTTTCAGGATGACTACTGACTATGTATATGATTTCCATTTATATTTTGGGTGTAAACTTATCCCAAATAGATATCCCGAAAATCTGTCCTGGCTTCCTCACTCCTGGGCAATGGCTTCTTCCTTCCTGGACGAGCGTTGGATACCCCTGCCGTATGAGGTAAAAATGAAATGGCATTAGTAGAATGTAAGTATACTAAGATAATTTGTGCAGGGAAAGTGCCCCGGCGCTACACTACCCCCCATGCTCTCAATAATATAGGCCTTCCAGTGTGGCCCGCTGTCCTTTATGGGTGGCATTCTCTTTTCCACAGATAATCTGACCTCGCACAACTGACTCCAGGCTCTCCAATAGATCCAATCGAGTGGCTTGGAGCTTCAGGGGCTCCTGGCAATGAGATGCAGTCTCCCGAGCATCTGATGGTGAACCGAGGTGCTGTTGGTTTGCTGATGGAGTGCTGATTGCAGACTGTGGAATGACCTAGAAGGTTGTGTTTTTCCTCTGTTCAGCTCTCGTGACTGCTAGGTGGTGCTAGTCATCTGCTCTTTAGTGAGACGTATGGCTATATATGATGTCCCTGCCGAGTCGCACTCTAAAGAGCCTATTCATGAAGGCATTTTGTAGTACATAAACTAGTACTCCTGTAGTATTCTTTTACATAATCATAATAAGCCTTTATCACTTAGCCCCACACAGACTGACATGGGTAAATGCACACATTATCCTTACACAATTAGTACAAATAAGAACCATTGGCAAAACCAATATTTGTCACTTATTTGAGAGCTATTACCTTTGCCAGTGTCTTTTAGCCATATTGCAGATCAGCATGACTGCTGTAAAGCATGGCTAAAAGCTATAGAAAAAGCGTTATGGCACGGCCAATGCTGGCCATGTCATGTCGCCTTTTTTTCATATGAAGGGTGTTAAATGGACAGTGCTAGGGTGGGGGAATTAATTGGCAAGACAGGCAACGATGGGTGGGAAAAAGCAACAGAGACAACGGGATGGTAAAAAAATAGTTGTCCTTTACTATGGAGGTTGGGGGTAACATAGACAATGGGGGTGTGTGAGGTGGGATGGAAAAAGCAGCATGGACAACGGGAGGGGGGATGTTGGAGGGACGAAACCACACATCAACAGGAAGTTGAGAAGGAAGAAGCAACACAGGTATAGAGGCAACATGGAAAAGGGGTTCGGGAGGGAAGAAGAAACACAGACAACAGGGTTGGGAGGAAAGAAGAAACATGGACAACAGAGGGTGGGAGGAAAGAAGCAGCACAAACAATGGGAGGTGGGAAGGAAGAAGCAACATTGACAATAGGGTGTGGGAGGGAAGAAACAACATGGAAAAAGCATTGCCATAGCCAATAGGTCTCGCCTTTGGGACCTTATAAGTGTTTAGCCATGCAGCTCATTATCCTGAGTGCTGTGCCACCAGGGATTGAACATATCTCAAGTGACTTGAGAAGGAGATTGCAGTATATACAGTAGCTAGGTAAATCGTCACTGAACAGCTCAAAATGTTAAAATGTATAATATACATTAAAAAAACAAAACTACGAAAAATAAACTGTGTCAAAAAGTCATCCTAGACGGTTGATTTCCCTCCTGACATCTGCTTGGGCTGTGAGTAACATTGAGATCTCATTCATCGGGTGGCCTCATTAGGAAATTGTTTGACAGTATAGCAAAACTCGTAAAAATAATTATACTCCATGATATAAGGCAAAATATTTCACGTTTGTAGGAAGTTTCCCAGGTCCACTACTTATGTCACTATCAGCATCAAGCATGCTTTTTCTTTACATTCTGTGACATCTGGCTGTGGTTTATGAAAAAAGCTACAATTTCCAGAATGCAAATTAAAACAACTGGACTGAAGAGCTTGTCATGCCTTGATCTAGGAAACATTGCAGGGCTGTCAGAAAGACACTCAATCACTTCAGACTCGTAAACAATTACTGGTGCTAATGTTATGAAAATAAACTGCCGGCACACCATGAACTGCAGATTGTGAGCCAAACAACCATCCCTTCACAGTAAGTAAGTCTGCAATGGCCTGCTGCAAGGAACAGCCCCAGTGGGTTGTTTTCTTTGCAGTGCGAGGCACAGCCTACATTTCCCGGTGCCTGAAACAGAGTAGTTTATTGGGCCTGCCTGCCCGCCTCTAACTGAACTCTGCATGCCACTTTCACACCTGAAGTAAATCTGCCTGCGGCCAGTCGATAGGGGTTATACCGGGGCGTTCTTTGGAATTTGCCTGCAAGTCCTTGGTGACTCAAGACATGTACTGTGAACTTCCTGGAGCTGTGTATGCCTCCAGGGCCACAAAAAAAACAAGAAACACAACACGTGTGCCTACCGTCCACCTCTTTTTCTCAGCGGTGCCACGGACTGGTTGGTGGAATGGGGGAGGGAGGAAAGGGTGGGGAGTGAGATGAAGCATCAGTCGGGTGTGTGGGGGACGGACATAAAGCCGGGTGCCGTGCTAAGCCAGGGAAATGCTTGTTCCACTTAAAAAACTAGATGGGCACGGCATGCTTCATAGCGGCTCCCGTGGGACAAAGCGCCACCCGACCCCTATAACCACTAAAAGAAATCCACAAATCAAAGAAAGGGTGAAGTACCATAGGCGGTTACTAGGTGTCGCCGTAGAGTTTTAAAGGGACCTCTATTATAAGGCACTACATCCTTAATGCAGACTACTATACAATGTTGTTGCTGCACTCTTTTCTGTTGAATGCAGCATCACAGGCATGGCGACAACCAAAGTCACCCGTTATTTGTAACTCTCACTCGCATTTACAGACACACACCTGTGAATTTGGCTGTACTCTTTTAATATAAATGGAAGCACATATGTCTTTTGTTGCATAGAGGAAGGGGAGAGAAGCCAATGTGCTAAGGCTGCATTGCCATATCAAAAAAGTTTAAGGGACAAAATATAAACCAAAAATAAAGCTGCAATGTCTTGAAAACAGCTTGTCAACACAGACGCACTCATAAAGCTCTGGTTAGACGAGACGGGATTCCGAGTGCCGACTTCAGACGGATGACAGAAGCTAAATAAAAAAGTAGTGTGCCAAAACTAAAACATATGGCCAATAAAGAAAGGATCCATGTAGCAGGGGCAGTCTCCAGTGTGGGAACAAAACAGCTAAAAGGTGGTACAAATAGCTATTCACCAATGAAACCAAAGGAATTTCGAAGGGCAGATAAAACTAATGAAAAGCAATGGGTGTCTTCAAAGTCCACAAAGGGAATACAGCTTCTCGAGGACAGCGCCTAGGCTCAACCTAAAAAGCAACATGTACAACCAGGAACAATAAAGAAAAATAGTGCCTGAATCACAGCATGAGTAGTGGAAGGACATTTATGAAAATGATGCAATGAGTGCTTGGTCCATGCTCTACACCCAAGATGAGGAAGCAAAATCGGCATGCAACAGCCAATTAGGAGGCAGCAAATATGAGTGACATTGAAGCCAATGAATGGTAAGCAATGAGTGTGATCCAAGCCCTTTTAAGTAAACAATATCTCTTGCAAGCAGCTACCCCTATGTACTGTCTGTGGCAAGACTTAAAAAGGCATGTGCACTCTTTGCACTTTCACAAATAGGCAGTTGGACATTTCAGGTACAATTCCAAACACATGGAAGAACACAAAAGAGGATACACCTGTATTACTACATTCTGAACTCTAAAATGCTTTTGTGACTCTTCCTTGAAGAATCATTCTGTCGATCCTTCCATATGTGACTGCAAACATCTAGTGCCTTGAGACCTATGCAATGCACTGCAGGGTGGGCCCTTGGGGTGATCCAAGCTGCTAGGCTTGGCACCCAGTGAATGCTATGGGTGAGGGATTGGAGGTGAGGGTTGTTCATTTCTGACATATAACCACAAGTGATACTAACCTGTGTGGCTGCCTGATGTTGCACCTACTGAGCTGCAAGTGCCTGTTACTATGGCAGCACAGAAGAGGATATTGAAGAAAACACCACACCTGACACGTTGTTGCCCTAAGACGTATAAATTAAGGACATAGGGCCAGATGTAGCAAAGGATTTGCGCGTCGCAAACGGCGAAAATCGCCGTTTGCGAGGCGCAAATGCCTCTGCTATGCAGAAATGCATATTGCGAGTCGGGACCGACTCGCAATATGCATTTCAGAATCGCAAATAGGAAGGGGTGTTCCCTTCCTATTTGCGATTCGGAGTGGCATGCAATACCATTTGCGACCACATATGCGGTCGCAAATGGTATCGCAGTTACCATCCACTTCAAGTGGATGGTAACCCACTCGCAAATTGGAAGGGGTCCCCATGGGACCCCTTCCTCTTTGCGAATGGACCCAAAACAATTTTTTCAGGGCAGGTAGTGGTCCAAGGGACCACTACCTGCCCTGAAAAAATACCGAAACTAAATATATATTTTTTATTTTTTTAAGTGCAGCTCGTTTTCCTTTAAGGAAAACGGGCTACACTTAAAAAAAAAACTGCTTTATTGATAAAGCACTCACGAACATGGAGGTCTGCTGACGACAGCAGGCCTCCAAGTTTGCGAGTGCCTAGACTCGCTATGGGGCCGCAATTTGCGACCCACCTCATGAATATTAATGAGGTGGGTCGTTGCGACCCCATAGCGAGTCGCAGACGGTGTCTGAGACACCGTTCTGCATTGGAAATTGCGACTTGCAATTTGCGAGTCGCTCCGACTCGCAAATTGCAAGTCGCAATTTCTAACTTTGCTACATCTGGCCCATAGTTCAGTCAGGTTGTTATTTATGGAAGGTCTGAATGGTAACTCCAATTGAGTATTAAACTAATAGCAACATTTCAGTAGTGTCTTCTTTTACATGCTTCACAAACGTAGCATTGATAGCACGTATGTGGTTTGGCTCCCCTCTAAAAACAAAAGCTTAAAGCATCCTTGATCGTTTAAGTCTGAATCTCTTGCAACATTTCTTTCTAGTAGATACTGCAAGCCACAGACAGCTTCAAACACAGACAGAATAGGTGATTTCAGTTCCAACAGAAAACATCCTATGCAACCTCATGCATATGTCACCCCATGTTGCATATGTAGGTAAGTCTGGGCTACACTAGTTGATAGTAGTGTCCATTGCCATGTGTGTGTTATTTTATGTGTATTTGTAAAACGCATTATCACCCACAAGGGTATATTGGCGCTAAGGCCCAGATTTATGGGTTTTGTTGTGCTGTGCAATGCAGCAAGTAACCTTTCTGCGCCGGTCTGTGTCAAAGAGGAAGGGCAGGAATGTGCCATATTTATCCAAATAACATGCATTCCAGCCTTTTTCTAGCTATGCTGGTGAGCATTTGGTTGTCCATCGCCAATGTAGGCACCCTTACCCCATGGTGCAAGGGTGCCTTCACTGCATGCAGGATTGTTTATGTACAGAAAGGAGAACCTTCCTACATAAAAACAATCCTGAGAGACCTTTTCCTCTTTCTATGTGTGCTGCAAGAGAAAGAGGGAAAAACAAGGAGAAATAAACATTTTTCTCCTTGTTACATCTCACCTGGGGAGGTGTAGGATTTTGGCACACCAAGTTTACCAAGTTTGGTAAATCTCTGAATGCGTAAGAAACCATGGGAGATGCATGGGGACACCTATGCAATGTCCATGAAAGGCATCCCTAGCACAGAGTAGGACAATGCAGCAATTTGCGCTGCTTTGCCTTACTCCATATTTCTGAAGCCTTTCAAAACCAAGCAAAGTGGCTCTGCGTGGCTTCAGAAATATGACTTAGTGGTTTGTACAATGTTGTGCGGTGCAAGCATGGCACCAACCCCTCATAAATGTGTGTGTGTACATAGTCCTACCTATAGCAGATTAGTTAAATGAAAATCAGGTCTTCAGTTTCTTGCACATTTTTAGAAGAAAGGAGGAACCTGTGATGTGGAGATGAAGGCCATTTCATGCTCTAGGAGTAATGTCGGAGAACGCTCATTTTCCTAAACTGGTTCAGTTTATTCATGGGATGTTGGCGAGTAGGAGTCCTGCGACGTGTGTCCTAATGGCTGGTGGAAGGAGATATGACTGTTCAAGTAGGTGAGACCTGAGTTGTGGAGTGCCTTTAATATATGTGTGAAGTGTGCGAGTTAAGCATGTTTGTGAATTTGATGCCAGCATGGTTCACTGGGGTGTGGTATAATGTGAGTTCTGTGTGGTAAGCTGAGGATGAGTCTGGCTGCCGAGTTCTTGATAGTCTGTAGTCTTCTAGTGGGTTGCTTGGTGGTACCAATGTAAGAGGATTCCTATAGTCCATCTTACTAGTGACTACGGCATAAGTAACAGTTTTTCTTGTGTTGATTGAGGGGCATTAGAAGTTCTTCCGTAGCATCTTCAGGGTATAGAAGCAGGATCCGTAGCTACACTTACTAATGCAGTCATGTCCAGTTTGCTGTCAATGATTATTCTGAGGTTCTTGGTGTGAGTTTAAGGTGTGGGTGTTAGTGTGGGTCTGAGTTCAGCCAGCTACCAGCTCTGTCTTTTCTGTGTTGAGCTTGAGACAGTTGGTTTTCATCCAGGTAGCGACTTTGGTCGTGCAGGCAGTGAAATCCAGACTGCTGACGTAAGCAGCAGGTGCAGCCACTGCTTTTTCAGCCCTCGCAAGACCCGCCGGTTCCTCATTTACCACTCACTGCTGTACTCTCAAGTAGGCCGATTAGAGAGCAGTTTTATAAAAACCCTGAGACAAAACGAGTAAACATAACAGCATTAGAAATCTTTGGCCGAGTAATTTAGAGCCGTTTATCGAGTGCATCAGACTTGCCCTATAATACAAAGGCAACTAAAATAGCATTATTGCCCGGTGCCCCTGAATATTCCGAATCACTCAAGGAAGAGGCCGCATTTCCTAGACACAGGGTGTAGCAATTCCCCAGGCACTCGAGACAAACTGCAGAGTTATCTTATAAGGACATGCCAACCACAGTAAAACATCATGGAGCTAATTTCGTTTGCTTCCAGACAGGAGGACATCAATTTCACTTTTCTGCCGCAGAAAATAAAAATATCTTCAGCCACAGACACTGAAAGAACAAATCTCATTTGTGTTTTTCCTGCTACACAGTCGTAATTACAGCAGCACTGCTGATGGGATGCGAACTGTCTGTAAATGCTTGTCATATGGGTTAGACTCCTGGATTGAGAGGATGGATTTTAGACTAATGCACTTCTGATTAGTAAATCGCCGTCGTTGGGTCTTAAAATATAAACGGAGATCAGGTATAATGGTAACAATGGGTTAGAACTGTGGCTAGAAACAGTAAAAATATAATTGTTTTAGGAAGGCAACACAGGGTAGCTAGAATTAACAAGGACAACGAAGATCCAGAATGTAAAGAACAAATACACGTGAGTATCATGAAAAACTATATAGAAACAATACAGAAAACCAGAAAAGGTGTGCAATATTCCAAGAAAGTGAATGACCATAAAAAATACATTTTGAGGAGGTGTCCACCTTCGGGGATGTTCTCATGTAATCAATTGAGCAGATGCGTTGTCTAAGGGCTATTGGACGTTGGAATGTAAAAACTAGGTGGCATATTTATACTCTGTTTGTGACGAATGTGCATCAAAAATTTTGATGCACATTCAGCGCAAACCATGCACCATATTTAAACTTTGACGCCTGTGGACGTCATAATTCCTCCGTGTGTGTCATTTTGTGGATGTGGGAAACTGCCTTGCGTTAATGACATGCAAGGTAGGTGTTCCCGCCCAAAAAACGACTTTAAGGCCTGTGTGCCTTATTTATACTCCCGCGTCATTTTGACGCACAGGAGGGGGCAGGCCTTAAAAAATGGCGCACAGCCTGATGTGTGCCGTTTTTTAACGCCTGGGTCAGGGCAGGCGTTAAGGGACCTGTGGGCTCACTTCCATGGTCTCTGACCATGGAAGGAGTCCAGAGGTGCCCTTCCCTGCCCCCATGGACACACCTTGCCACCCTCGCCCACACCTGGAGGACACCCATGGATGGGGGGACCCATCCCAGGTAAGTACAGGTAAGTTGAGGTAAGTATTTTTTTTTATTTTTTTTAAAGTGGCATGGGGGGCCTAATTTGGGCCCCCCTACATGCCACTGTGCCCAATGACCATGCCCAGGGGACAGAAGTCCCCTGGGCATGGTCATTGGGCAAGGGGGCATGACTCCTGTCTTTGCTAAGACAGGAGTCATTTCAATGGGGGTTGTGCGTCAAAAAATGGCGCAAGTCCAGTTCGAGGCATGATTTTTGCCTCAAACCTGACTTGCACCATTTTTTGTCGCACAACCCCCATTTTCCCCTACGCCGGCGCTGCCTGGTTTGAGTCATTTGTTTTTACTCAGACCAGTCCGCAGCGTCGGCTAATGTCATTCCTTAAATAAGGCACTCGCATGGCGAGTAGGAATGGCGTTAGCCGGCGGTAACATTTTTTACGCAAACCAGCGCCAGCGCTGGTTTGCGTCAAAAACTATAAATATGGGCCTAGGTCCTAATTCGACTTTGGCACTTGAACAAAGAATTGCGTCATTCCGGACAGATATCTTTATCTCGATGTGCCTCAAAAGATAAACTGTATTAATTATTGAAAAAACAATTGGAGAGTGTGTGATCCCATCTGTAAGCTTCCACCCTTTCTATTTTAAAGCTTAGCCTCTGGAACACTCTTCAACAGGGTCTGGAGAGCCTACTGTACTTTGTGCAGCATCTTGAGGCTGAGATGCTTTTAATAATGTAATCTCTGTAATCGAGCTAGAGAAGGGATGTGACAAAGAACTACTATACCCTTCGAATTGTATTAATTGAATCAATATGTTGGGAATGGATATATATGCTTCTGGGAGATGACAGAACTAAAAACTGGAATAAGTGAGATATCTTTCCAATAGAGTGCAAGAATGGAGGTGATGTTAAGTACACAATACAGTTAGACATAGTGTCAGCCTCTCCCCACTGCTCAAAAAATATGCCTACAAACCTTGATAGAGGAAGGCCCTGGATGAGAACTTGGCATGCTTTTGGTGATTCTGGGAATCTTCTAAAAGTCAGAAATCTAGGCAAGTCTTAGGAAGAAATTTACAATATGTAAATTTACAATTTCCTTTTTAGGTCTGATATTAGCCAAGACCTTTTGATTTTACTAAAATTATATGTATAGTAATCAATCAATTAGTCAATCCAGATCTATAAAGTGCAGCTAATCACCTGATAGGGTATCCAGGCGCTTGCAGGTCCTGGAGGCTTATTTGAACAGCCAGGTCTTGAGGGCCGTTCGGCATTCTGGAACTGAGGTGATGGTCTGGAGGAGCGTGGGGAGGTTGTTCCACTTTTTTGCTGTGATGTGAGAGAAGGAGCGTACTCCACTTCTGCTTTGGTAGATGTGGGCTGTATGGGCATGCGAATGGGTGGCAGAGCAGTCTTCTCGATAGTTGGTGGAATTTCAGGCTGTGGTTAATGTATGTGGGTCCTTGGTTGTGTAGAGCTTTGCGTGCATGGGTCAGCAGCTTGAATTGGCATCTCTTCTGTACGGGGAGCCAGTGTAGTTGCCTGAGATGGGGTGATATGTGGGTTCGTCAGGGAAGGCTGAGGATGAGTCTGGCTGCGGTGTTCTGTATGGTCTGAAGTCTCTGTAAGAGCTGTGCAGTGATTCCTGTGCTGAGGGAGTTGCTGTAATCCATTCAGCTGATGATGAGGGCCTGTGTCACGGTGCGTCTCCTGTGTGGAGGTAGCCACTAGAGGATCTTACATGGCATGTGCAAAGTGAGAAAGAAGGCATAGGAGGTGGCGTTGATCTGTGATTTCATGGTGAGTTTGTTGTCCATTATGATCCCGAGGTTTCTGGCGTGGTCAGAGGGAATGGGTACAGGTTCTAGGTCTGGTGGCCACCAGGAGTTGTTCCATGTGTTGCTGCTGTTGCCAAAGATCAGTACTTCCATCTTGTCTGTGTTTAGCTGCAGGCAGTTGCTCTTCATCTAGTCAGTGATGCTTGTCATGCATCTGTGGAAGTTGGTTCTGGTGGAGGAGGGGTCGTCGGTGAGTGACAGGATGAGTTGCGTGTCTGATGCATAGGAAATTATGTTGAGGCTGTGGGCTCTGACGATGTTGGCCAGCGGTGTCATATATGCGTGGAAGAGCACGGTACTGCGGGATGAGGCCTGCAGGACACCACAGCTGATCTCCTTGGATTCTGAGGTGAAAGGTGGGAGGTAGATCCTCTGGGTTCTTCCAGTGAGGAAGGAGGTGATCCATCGGAGAGGTTCCCCTTGGATGCCGATATGGTGGAGTCTTGCAATCAGCATGTGGTGGGATACGTTGTCGAAGGCTGCCAAGAGGTCGAGTAGGAACACAGCTCTTGTTTCTCCTCAGTTGAGGAGGGTTCAGATGTCATTGGTGACTGCAATCAGGGCAGTTTCAGTGCAGTGAATGCTGTAGGAGCCCGATTGGGAGGCGTTGAATAACTGGTTCTGCTCCAGGTATGTCATGAGTTGCTTGTTGACGGTCTTTTCCAGATTTGGTGCGGGCATGGGTCTGTGGGAGCTCCCAAGTGGATGGATTTCCTGGTGGAGGTGATGTCATGGGTGGAGAGGATGTTACAGGTGGTCAGTGTGTGGTTCGGGTAGTTTTACGGTGGTGGCATATCTGACAAGGAAGGCCGTATGTGTGGATTCAAAGTTTCTGTAAATGGTTGCGATCTTGTTGTGGAAGAAGTAGGCGAGGTTGTCTCACAGATAATGTGAGGGTGTGATGTTGTTGCTGGCAGCCGGATTGGAGAATTCCTTAATGATGTTGAAAAGTTCCTTGGTGTTGTGGCACTGGTTTTGATGCGCGCAGCAAGAGCTGTCTTCTTTGTTTCCCTCAGCAGGCGGTGGTAGGGGTTGAGGGAGGTCTTGAAGGCTGCAATGTCGGAGGTGTCCTTGCTGGCATGCCATCTCCTCTCCAGCGGTTTGCTGCCTCATTTAGCTGTTCTGAGTTTGTGGTGTACTAGCTGGCCTTTTATGATGATTTTCTCTGGATGTTGCTCTTCATGGGGACGATGCTGTCAGCACCATTGGTGAGCCAGGCATTGAATTTGTTCACTCCTTGTTCGAGGTTGGTGCCAGTAGTGGGGTTGGAGGTGTTAAGGTCGTCCACCAAGCTGGTCTCTAAGATTTTGTTCCGCCTCATGTGGGGGGCGGTGGTCATCTTGGGGGAGGAGGTGCGGGGGCTGGAGGTGCTGAAGTGGACGATGGAGTGATCCTGCAGGAGCTTGCAGCCACCTCCCTTCATCCATTTGTCTGTTCCTGTGTCATTCACATTGTGCTTCTGGCCACTACAGCATACAGCATGGGGCGGTTGGTCACTTTACTTCAGTAACTGGCTAACTTCACTTTGAGTGGCTATAATTAGCCCTTTCACAAGGATCACATCCACACATAAAGTAGTTATCTCAGTGTCAGTGTTTTTGTTTATACTTTATTACTACCTTAGTTTTGCCATTGTTTGTAGAGCCTGATGTGATAGCAGGATGTTTTTTCCCAGATGAGAGCTCAGAGAACATTCAAACTTTATTAGTTCCCATCTTCTGCCAACGCTGTAGTAAATTCCTTTAGAAAGGACCTGCTGTTTTTTTTGCACCATACCAGCTGCTCACAAGAACTCTGATTATAAGTTCATTAGGTTATTCTGTCTTAGTAATGCTGTCTGTCCATCATTATTTCGTTCTTTCTTTCTTGCTTTCCTTCATTTCTCTTTCTTCCTCTTTCTTTGCTCTTTCTTTCTTGCATTTCCTTTATTTCTTTGCCAATGCTTGTTTAGATTTGGTTGTGAATTTACTTTATGTTTGTATGGCACCAGGCCTGCACTTTGAGACTCCTGCTGAAAGTATGGTACACTTCTTGTGCACCGACAGACTGGC
This sequence comes from Pleurodeles waltl, assembly GCF_031143425.1. Taxonomy (NCBI): domain Eukaryota; kingdom Metazoa; phylum Chordata; class Amphibia; order Caudata; family Salamandridae; genus Pleurodeles; species Pleurodeles waltl. The sequence continues at coordinate 85,457,001 of NC_090448.1, read as the reverse complement.
ACCTAATACTTACTGTCTGTGCCGAGAACACCTAAGTCATGTCACTTGGGCTATTGATGATGATCTGCATTGGACTGCATGAGTCTTTCCACTTGGTATTCCTAGAGGAAGGTAGGAGGGAAGCAATGGGGTTCCCTGGAGCACAGCCATTTCAAAATGGTGGTTAGGAGTTATGTAAAAGTCATAAAGTTATGATTGATTAGGAGCGAATTAAAACCCTCTCCTTTTTACAGGCATCACCCATTGCTTGGTAACAATGTGCAAAATTTTAGGCACTTAAAGCATTGTACTTTACTCTATAGCACTTGAATGAAGACATGATTTAATTAGCTGAGACACCAAATCCCACTCTTCCTAGGTTTACCACTAGTTTGTTTTTAAAGTATGCATTTTTTCATTTTTTCATTCTAAAAACTCAATGTCCTACAGTCATTTGCCCAACTCTCACTTTTTCTTTGTTGAAATATAAAATTCCAATCTTTCGAGAAAAATCAGAAATCCCATGTTCCAACCTCGCTCACACATTAACAACCTAATGCTTTCTAAAAGGAGTCATCCGGTGTTATCTCGAGCCAAGAAACTGGAGTATAGGGAACATAATGGAGCTTACAGAGTATTGACTAAGTAGACTGTGGTATACTTGATCAACATGAGTCATCTGGTGACCTTACATAAAATATGGTACACAAGAGTCTAGAAAGATAATACTTATGCCTGCCCAGAATTTATCAGAAACATTTTAAAATGCTGAATATTTTAAGGTAACAGAATTAGAAAGAACAATATGAAAAGAACAAGTTTTACATTGATCCTGATCGAAAAAGGACACATCCGCGGAGTCAAATATATAGATATATGTTGTAAAGAAAAGGACTTTGTGGAAGGTAGGAAAGTATATATCTTCCCTTTCCTTCTGATTCTGGTGCATTTCTTATCTCCTGTCTTCTTGCCAGTTTCCTAGCCATATTAGCAATATCTTTGGAACACAAGTTTGTATAGTCAGTTCCACGTGACTCACAGCACTGTAGATATTTAGTCAATAGAAGGCCGAATGTGCCAGTAGCTTTTGCATCAGGGTTGACAGCTGTTCACTTCCAGTTCTCTGTCTGTAACCTGACTAGCATGGTAATAGGCTGGTTATTTAATAAATAATCTGTTAGGAGGGGGTCCAGGGCCATACCAACAATGTGGGACTTTGGCATCAAATGCGATTGTTTGGAAAGAGCACATGATAAAAAATGTACATCAACCTCTTACTCAAGTGATACAACTGATATGTTGTATGACTGTGAGCACCCTTTCAGGGCTAGAGGGAACTTGAACACGTAAAGCACCAGTAGAATATTGAAGGATCACACATTAACAACCTAATGCTTTCTAAAAGGTCGTTTGGTGTTATCTCGATCCAAGAAACTGGAATATAGGGAACAGAATGGAGCTTAAAGAGTATTGACTAAGTAGAATGTGGTATGCTTGATCAATATGAGTCATCTGGTGACCTTACATAAATTTTGAAGGATCACTACACGCTTCTTTATAGGCACATACATGTGCATGGGTTACCTCTGCAAAATATTAATTTTCACTGCTCTGCAACCATTTTCTTAGGTATTGGAATATTTCAGCCATTTCTTTTCAGAGCTGCTTGTAGATTAAACAAAATTATAGTCAATGTAGTTGGAAAATTGTGCTATAAATCAAATCGTTTTCCACCATTAAAAATAGGACTCCTAATTGAAGCACATCCTCATCCTCAGCTCCTTTGTCCTCAGGGGAGCAAGATTTGTTTTACAAAATGAGTCTGGCATTAAAAATAAATCCAGGGCCTCTTTCTGGTCCTAGTTTAGCTCTATAAAAGGAATACTTGTCAAACGTGCATTTAATCTGCAGTTTAACACAATAATATTGCTAAAAATTTGACGGACGTTAAGTATTTTCGGCTAGCACAGGTTAGAACTTTTGTGTCAGTAAATGCTATTTACCTAGATCCTGTCCTGATTGTCAGGCATAAATTGTCGAATGGATAGGTTAATTAAAAGGTTGTATTGGAGTGTATTATTAAATAGTAGAGGTTGTGATGGCAGCAAGTAAGGAGACATCTGTATTTATTTCATGTTATATTTGTCGGTGTGGCACTGGCATGGTAGTAGCACTGAATGGTCCAGATTCACTAACATTTTTCACCAGGCAACGCATGGCAGCCTAAAGCATGGGTTACCTCTGCAAAATATTAATTTTCACTGCTCTGCAACCATTTTCTTAGGTATTGGAATATTTCAGCCATTTCTTTTCAGAGCTGCTTGTAGATTAAACAAAATTATAGTCAATGTAGTTGGAAAATTGTGCTATAAATCAAATCGTTTTCCACCATTAAAAATAGGACTCCTAATTGAAGCACATCCTCATCCTCAGCTCCTTTGTCCTCAGGGGAGCAAGATTTGTTTTACAAAATGAGTCTGGCATTAAAAATAAATCCAGGGCCTCTTTCTGGTCCTAGTTTAGCTCTGTAAAAGGAATACTTGTCAAACGTGCATTTAATCTGCAGTTTAACACAATAATATTGCTAAAAATTTGACGGACGTTAAGTATTTTCGGCTAGCACAGGTTAGAACTTTTGTGTCAGTAAATGCTATTTACCTAGATCCTGTCCTGATTGTCAGGCATAAATTGTCGAATGGATAGGTTAATTAAAAGGTTGTATTGGAGTGTATTATTAAATAGTAGAGGTTGTGATGGCAGCAAGTAAGGAGACATCTGTATTTATTTCATGTTATATTTGTCGGTGTGGCACTGGCATGGTAGTAGCACTGAATGGTCCAGATTCACTAACATTTTTCACCAGGCAACGCATGGCAGCCTAAAGCGCACCCATATAGGGAGCGAGGAAACCAGCATCATGTCTTAATAAATATGGTGCTATTCTGCTCTCTCTTTCATGCAGTGCAGCAACCTGGTTGCCACACTGCACTGTGTGAAGTTAGTAAATCTGCCCCACATGCTCTTAGGGCGTGGTTACGACCTTGGCGGATGGGCTAATCCGTCACAAATCCCATGCGCCGTTTCACAAGTTCCATTATATCCTACCAAACTTGGAAAATGGTGAGCAGGATATCCATCACTTTTGGGATGGAGTAGCCCATCCGCCAAGGTCGTAATTAGGCCCTTAGTCTCTGAATATTAGTTGTAAAGCCAAATGTGGCCTCTTTATTTATAAGGAATGGGTCTCATTAGGTTCGCAGCTGGGTCTAAAGGATGACTTTTGGGGTACAGAAGAAGTCCGTGGTTAAATGTGAAGTCGAGCAAGGCTAAGCCGAATGGTCCATTGCGGTACATGAACATAAAAATAAGTTCTAGTCAATTTCAGCATGAAGTTTTATGTGATCATGGGCATTCAGATGGCGTTAGGATGTTTGTTGATTCAGTTGTGTCACTGGTCTGCAATGTTTCTACTCTGCTTTTCCTAGTACCTCCTTTTTAGAATCCTGAATTACCCTGCAATAAAGGCACCTAATTTGTGCAGGTGCTTGATGGTGAAGGGTACCGGCACCCACTTTTGTGGACAAAGACTTATTTGTGTCATGAACATTTGACCTAGAGTAAAAGAGAGAAATTCAGGCAAGGGAGGAAGAATGAGAAGGACGAGGGTAGGAATTCCGAGTCAAGGGAAGAAATTAGAGATGCAAAAGAAACTCCTAAATTGAAATATGAGAATAAGAGACAGGAAGTGTTGTTTGTGAAGAAATAGGCGTGAGATGGAATGAAGGCTAAGTAACCGTGGTATTCGTCAATCCTCAGCATTGATAAGCACTAGCGGTCGGCTCTGAAGAACTTCTTTGCACCTCTGCACTTTTTATTACATACAAAGCACCCCCTAAATCTGTTCAGTGTCTTTGAAAAAATGTGTGACGCGTCTCTCGGCGTCTATTATCTTTGTGTAGCAAAGTGCGGTTGCACATAAATTAACAAGCTCCATTCTGCCATAAGAATCTATTGCAGCGGGATCTCATCACCAGTGTTCTTGTCAAGGCTCCGCGTTGTCCTGCTTTGTATTCGTACACGCGCTTCAATTTTGTATTCCACTGAATACATTTCACAAGGCATTAGCTATGCTGTCGACAAGGTTCCCTCTCGCTCTATCTTCTGATGTGTGGAGAACAGTGAAGCAAATATGTCTTTCCGCACTTGGGTCTGTGTTGCTCAGGCACTTGGAACCGTTTTTCCTTTATGACTTTCTCCGGCTTACCAATGCAGTGATCTCACTTGGCAGGGTTATTCCAATTCCTTATAGCAGATGTTTCTGAGGAAGCAGGCGCCAGCTGTTTTTCAGATAACAGTGTGTTGTCTTCATGACTGCTGTTGGTGGAGAATACCTGCTAAAATGTAAAAGGTTTGCATTTTTCAGGTTTATTCTCTTCCCTGGGCCCCATAACTCCTTCCTTGCGTTTTCATTATAATTCTCATCCTTAGAATCTATGGCCATGTTTAATGACATCTTGTGTAATATGGGATAGAGTGGAAAATCTGACTGTGAAAGGTACCACTGAATGTTCGTATCGGGGCATGGTTGTATATTTGCATCACAGCTCTGTTCTGTCCCTACAAGGTAGATAACTGAGCACTGTTGGAATATATGCAATCACACAGGTCACAGAGAGGCAACATGATGTGACTGGATGGCACATGTTGTGATGTGCCTGTGATGTGGAACTTTAGCAAGGTTCATATTACAATCTTTGGGTCCCCGCACAGCACCTTCTCATTCTAGTTACATCAGCATCTGCTGCCAGAGTCACTTTCCGTATTTGGTTCTTGGAGGCTCCATATTCCACTGCCCCATTTGGTAGTCCTTTCCATTTGATTCGATCAAGATGCCCACCAGTGTCCACAAAAAAGAATGCAAAACAGATATAAACAGTAGTGCAGTTGCCTCAGACACTTAAAAATATCCATATTATCGTCCCAGGCATGAATTGTTTTTTTTTTTCTGCATTTCCACCTGCTTGAAGTGTCCCCTTTCTCCTGACTTTTCTGGCAGCGGACATAATCCTAACCATCATTGGCCTCCCCAACCAAGTCATTCCAACTGGACATGTCCAACTACGGCTGGACATAGTCAAAGCTATCCCGTTTGATGGCCTTAACCTCTTAGCTGCTGGGCCTTCACCCCCCCCAAGTGCTGAGCCCTTTTGTGGCTATTTGGGGTAGTTCGCGCTTAGGCCTTCATACTTTTTGTCCACATAAGCTATCCATGCCAAATTTGCGTCCTTTTTTTTCCAACATCCTAGGGATCCTAATGGTACCCAGAGTTTGTGGTTTCCCCTGGAGGAGACCAAGAAAATAGCCAAAATACAGTGAAAATTTCGTTTTTTCCAAAAAAATGGGAAAAAAGGGCTGCCGAAGAAGGCTTGTGGTTTTTTCCCTGAAAATGCCATCAACAAAGGGTTTCTGGTGGTGAAATCACTATCTTCCCACCTTTCAGGAACGGGCAGACTTGAATCAGGAAACCACATTTTTCAACACAAATTTGGCATTTTACTGGGACATACCCCATTTTTACTATTTTTGGTGCTTTCAGCCTCCTTCCAGTTAGTGACAGGAATGGGTGTGAAACCAATGCTGGATCCCGGAAAGCTAAACATTTCTGAAAACTAGACAAAATTCTGAATTCAGCAAGGGGTCATTTGTGTAGAACCTACAAGGTTTTCCTACAGAAAATAACAGCTGAAATAAAAAAATATTGAAATTGAGCTGAAAACAACAGCCATTTTTCTTTATGTTTTACTCTGTAACTTTTTCCTGCGATGTCAGATTTCTGAAAGCAATATACCGTTTTGTCTGCTGGACTCTTCTGGTTGCGGGGATATAAAGGGCTTATAGGTTCATCAAGAACCCTAGGTACCCAGAGCCAATAAATGAGCTGCACCCTGCAGTTGTTTTTCATTCTAATCAAATCAAATCATTAACATTTATAAAGTGCGCTACTCACCCGTGCGGGTCTCAAGGCGCTAGGGGAAAGGGGGGTTACTGCTGCTCGAATAGCCAGGTTTTTAGGAGTCTCCGGAAAGCGGGGTGGTCCTGAGGCTGGTGGGGAGGGAGTTCCAGGTCTTGGCCGCCAGGAAGGAAAAAGATCTCCCACCCGCTGTGGAGCGGCGGATGCGAGGGACGGCAGCGAGTGCGAGACCAGAGGAACAGAGGAGGCGGGTGGGGACGTAGAAGCTGAGGCGTCGGTTGAGGTATTCCGGTCCCTTGTTGTGGAGGGCTTTGTGTGCGTGGGTGAGAAGTCGAAAGGTGATCCTTTTGATGACTGGGAGCCAATGCTGGTGTCTCAGGTGTGCGGAGATGTGGCTGTTGCGGGGTACGTCGAGGATGAGGCGTGCCGATGCGTTTTGAATGCGTTGCAGGCGATTTTGGAGTTTGGCTGTGGTCCCGGCGTAGAGGGTGTTGCCGTAGTCCAGGCGGCTCGTGACGAGGGCATGGGTCACGGTTTTTCTAGTGTCGTCGGGGATCCAGCGGAAGATCTTGCGGAGCATGCAGAGGGTGAGGAAGCAGGCGGAGGACACGGCGTTGACTTGCTTGGTCATGGTGAGAAGAGGGTCCAAGATGAAGCCGAGGTTGCGGGCATGGTCTGTGGGGGTCGGTGCGGTACCGAGGGCCGTGGGCCACCAGGAGTCGTCCCAGGCGGACGCGGTGTTGCCGAGGATGAGGACTTCCGTTTTTTCAGAGTTCAGCTTTAGGCGGCTGACCCTCATCCAATCTGCGACGTCCTTCATACCCTCTTGTAGGTTGGTCTTGGCGCTGGCCGGGTCCTTGGTGAGGGAGAGTATAAGTTGGGTGTCGTCGGCGTAGGAGGTGATGATGATGTCGTGCTTGCGAACGATGTTGGCGAGGGGGCTCATGTAGACATTGAAGAGTGTCGGGCTGAGCGATGAGCCTTGAGGTACGCCGCAGATGATCTCGGTGGGTTCTGAGCGAAACGGTTATACTGGTTATACATCAATTCATTTGCTGAAATCTGAAGTTTGAAAAATAGGTATCAAGAAAACCTCTGCATTTCCAAAATGGGCTCAAGATAAGGTTTTGAGGAGCAGTGGTTATTTGCACATCTCTGAATTCCGAGGTGCCCATACTAGCATGTGAATTGCAGGGCATTTCTCACATAGACGTCTTTTTTACACACACTCTTATATTTGGAAGGAAAAAATGTAGAGAAAGATAAGGGGCAATAACACTTGTTTTGCTATTCTATGTTCCCCCAAGTCTCCCGATAAAAATGGTACCTCACTTGTGTGGGTAGGCCTAGCGCCCGCGACAGGAAATGCCCCAAAACACAACGTGGACACATCCCATTTTTTTGACAGAAAACAGAGCTGTTTTTTGCAAAGTGCCTAGCTGTGGATTTTGGCCTCTGGCTCAGCCGGCATCTAGGGAAACCTACCAACCCTATGCATTTTTTAAAACTAGAGAACTAGGGGAATCCAAGATGGGGTGACTTGTGGGGTTCTGACCAGGTTCTGTTACCAAGAATCCTTTGCAAACCTCAAAAAGTGGCTAAAAAAACAAGTTTTCCTCACATTTCGGTGACAGAAAGTTCTGCAATCTGAGAGGAGCCACAAATTTCCTTCCACCCAGCGTTCCCCCAAGTCTACCGATAAAAATGATACCTCACTTGTGTGGGTAGGCCTAGAGCCTGCGACAGGAAATGCCCCAAAACAAAACGTGGACACATCCCATTTTTTGACAGAAAACACAACTGTTTTTTCCAAAGTGCCTACCTGTAGATTTTGGCCTCTAGCTCAGCCGCCACATAGGGAAACCTACCAAGCCTGTGCATTTTTGAAAACTAGAGACCTAGGGGAATCCAAGATGGGGTGACTTGTGGGGTTCTGACCAGGTTCTGTTACCAAGAATCCTTTGCAAACCTCAAAAAGTGGCTAAAAAAACAAGTTTTCCTCACATTTCGGTGACAGAAAGTTCTGCAATCTGAGAGGAGCCACAAATTTCCTTCCACCCAGCGTTCCCCCAAGTCTACCGATAAAAATGATACCTCACTTGTGTGGGTAGGCCTAGAGCCTGCGACAGGAAATGCCCCAAAACAAAACGTGGACACATCCCATTTTTTGACAGAAAACACAACTGTTTTTTCTAAAGTGCCTACCTGTAGATTTTGGCCTCTAGCTCAGCCGGCACATAGGGAAACCTACCAAACCTGTGCATTTTTGAAAACTAGAGACCTAGGGGAATCCAAGATGGGGTGACTTGTGGGGCTCTGACCAGGTTCTGTTACCCAGAATCCTTTGCAAACCTCAAAAAGTGGCTAAAAAAACAAGTTTTCCTCACATTTCGGTGACAGAAAGTTCTGGAATCTGAGAGGAGCCACAAATTTCCTTCTACCCAGCGTTCCCCCAAGTCTCCCGATTAAAAATGATACCTCACTTGTGTGGGTAGGCCTAGCGCCCGCGACAGGAAATGCCCCAAAACACAACGTGGAGACATCAAATTTTTTCATAGAAAACAGTGCCTCCCTGTGGATTTTGGCACCTGGGGAAACCTAGCAAACTAGCGCATTTTTGAAAACTAGAAACCCAGGGGAATCCAAGATGAGGAGACTTGTGGGGCTCAGACCATGTTCTGTTACCCAGAATCCTTTGCAAACCTCAAAATATGGCTAAAATAACACGTTTTCCTCACATTTTGGTGACAGAAAGTTCTGGAATCGGAGAGGAGCCACAAATTTCCTTCCACCCAGCGTTCCCCCAAGTCTCCTGATAAATATGATACCTCACTTGTGTGGGGAGGCCTGGTGCCAGCGACAGGAATAGATCACACAACGGTCAATGTTGGTCCTTACGTGAGGCAGCTGTTGACCCTGGGGTGATCCATTCCTGACGCAGGCACTAGGTGTAGGCACTCAATGGGGTAGTGTTTTTATCAGGACAGGTGAGGAGTCACTGGGTGGTAGGAATTTTGTGGATCCCAGCATATTCCTGTAGTTTGTGTGACAGAAATGAGAGAAAAATAGAGTTTTTATTCAACATTTCAGCTTTGCAGGGTATTCTGGGTAAGAAAACTTTGGGGAATCCACACAAGTCACACCTCTGTGGACTCCCCCGAATGTCTAGTTTCCAGAAATATTTGGGTTTAGTGTGTTTCTCTATATGGCCGCCGAATCCAGGTCCAAAAACACAGGTGCCTGCCTTACAAAACCAGTTTGTTTTGCCATAGATAATTTTGATGTCTCCACAATACGATTTGGGTGGTGGTATTTGGGGCTGAACTAAATTGGGGAGCTCCCAAGAGAGCATTCTCTCTCTCTCTGCTTGCCGCCGCATTCACCTGCTCTCTGGGTTGGGCTAATCCACTATTACCCAGTTGCACAAACAGCTTGCGAAGGGACAGCAGGACTGTCCTCATCACCTCCCTCTTAATGTACTGGAAGAGGAGTTATCGAATGGGACTCCTCCGACTGAAAAATCACTCCCAGAGTCTGCGCCATTGTCCTATCCCTCAGATGCTGTCTCAGTATCTGATGTCTCAGTCTCTGATCCTATGTCAGAGCGGTCCTCTATAACCCGAGTGCAGGCAGCAGTCATCCATCAAGATGCCATCTCTGCTATTGGCTAAACCGTTGCTCTAAAATACTAGCCTACGTAGACAGTCACAAAATCGATGGTGTGTGTGAGATACGTGCAGCAGTAGAGGCCACCTTACCTGCGCTTCTTCCCTCAATCAGCACGTTCTTTCAAGACACTCAAAAAACACCTTGTCACATACCATTCGTCACAGTCTTTAGCACCTCCTGCGCCCAGTCCAACAATCATTTTTGGTGCTCCCACTCCCTCCTCCTCGGATTCCCTCATTACCACCCAGCAAAAGTGCCCTTCATCTCTCCATAGCCGCCCTCCACCCGCACATACATTTCATTGGTATTATAGCGCAGGTAATGGCTGACTTTACTAATGTACTCAGCTATTTACATACAATACAGATTTGCTCTTTGCAGTAGGCATATAAACCTTCTGCGCTTCTTTATGGCACTAAAACTGCCACTAGACAAATCTGACCCTTTTCACCCCAGGGAAACCACACACATATTGACAAAAGTGATATATATATGACAGCCAACCACCTGAAACTCAAACAAAACCGAAATAATCCTCTTTGGCCCACACAAAAACACCTGGGACCCCTCATGGTGGCCCACCACGCTAGGCCCTGCACCCACCCCCGCCAACCACGCACGCAACCTCGGCATCATCCTAGACTCCTCCCTCTCGATGACCCAACAAATCAACGCTCTCACCTCCTCATGCTTCAAAACACTCCGTATACTGAAAAAAACATTCAAATGGATCCCCACAGAGACCAGAAAAACTGTCACTCACGCACTCATCAGCAGCAGACTTGATTACGGAAACACCCTCTACCCCGGCACCATTCTTAAACTCAAGCGCAAACTACATGCATCCAGAACTCAGCAGCACGACTCATCCTCGACCTGCCCCGACACGAACACATCTCTCCACACCTCAAATCCCTCCACTAGCTCCCCATTGACATAAGGATCACCTTCAAGATTCTCATCCTCGCACACAAATCACTGCACAACACAGGCCCTGCCTGCCTCAACGAGAGTCACCTTCCACACCCCCACACGAAACCTCCGCTCAGCTGACCTCTCTCTCGCCTCTGTCCCCCGCATCAAACACACCACCACCGGGGGCAGATCCTTCTCCTACCTTGCACCCAAAACTTGGAACGACCTCCCAACCCACCTTCGCAAGACCCAAAACCTCTTCTTTTCAGGAAGGGCCTCAAAACCTGGCTTTTCAAACAGTGAACCTCCCAGCCCCTTTCCCTCCCCGCCCCCCCCCAGCGCCTTGAGACCCTCACGGGTGAGTAGCGCGCTTTATAAATCTCTTTGATTGATTGATTGATATATATAGATCTACATAGATATATCTATATATATAGATCTGTATATAGATCTATTTTTTTTTAGTTCTTGTATGGTTTCCTTGGGGGCCAAAATGGCCCCCAGGGAAACCCTACAACATCTAAAAACAATGTTGCCCTCATAGGGGGTCGCCCTGCCCACGGGCGACCCCCTGTCCTTTTATTTATTTATTTATTTTTTATTTAGAAAAAAAAAAAACCCTGGCGGCACCTACCTTTAAAAAAAAAAAATATATGCCCCATGGGGGGGGGGGGGGGGGGGGGGAATGGCCCGTTTTCCGAGGGGGCCGACCCCCCCCAAGTGAAATCCCTGGCGTCTAGTGGTGTTTCAGAAGGCCTCGTAAGAAAGGGGAGAGTCTCCCCTTTCTTACGAGGCCTTCCCGAACGTGGGGAAGGCCGTTTTCCCCATTGAAGCAGGAAGCGGCCGCAAGGCTGCTTTCTGCTTCGATGGGGAAAACAACTTTGTAACGCGCTGACGTCACAAAGGGGCGGGTGGGGGGTGGGGGGAGACACGGAAGCTTCCATGTCTCCCGGGGAAAGAAAAAAACTTTTATTAAACTGGGCTAACAACTGCCTTAAACCATCTTCAGTGAATGCACTCTAGATGGCTACATGTTGGACCTGACCCCTTTTAGCAGGGTTATCTTCAAACCTTTTGTCCTCTTCCTCCTAATTGTTCTGACTTTTTTTGTTTGGCTGTAGGTCTCTGGCCACTTGACCACTGCTAACCAGTGCTAAAGTGCACATCCTCTCTGTCTAAAATGTATTGGTGATTGATTTATCCAATTAATGGCATATTTTATTTACTAATAAGTCCCTAGTATAGTGCACCAGGTGGGCCCAGCGCCTGTTAATCCAATGCTACCTTGAGGCCTGCAGCACTGATTGTGTCACCCTCATCAAAAGTACTGCAAACATGCCTCAGGCCTGCCATTGCAGTGCCTGTGTGTTCAGTTTTACACTGCCATGTCAACCTGGCAAGTCAACCCACTTGTCAAGCCCAAACCTTCTCTTTAATTACAATAAAAGTAATCCTTAACGAAGGCCCAAGGGAGCCCCATGGGCAGGATGCCAGGTATGTTAAAGGGAGGGCATGTACTGTTGTGTTTTACATGTCCTAATAGTGAAATACTGCTAAAATCTGTTTAACTATTGCAAGGACTATCTCTCCGATAGCGCAACATGGGGATTGCCTTGAAATAACTTTTAAGTGTAATTTCCCATTAGGAGCAGATAGAGATGTGGAGTTAGGGGTCTTTGAACTCAGAATTTAAAAATACATCGTTTGGTGAAGTTGGGTAAAATTGTAAGTTTGAAAATGTACTTTTAGAAAGTGGTAATTTTCTTGCTTAACCATTTTGTGCCTCTTCCTGGCTGTTGAATACACATCACTGTCAGGATAATAGTTGAGCTGTTTGCGAATTCACTCTTGACAGTCACACAGAGGGAGCTGAGATGTTCTCTGCATATCCTGATGGTCTTCCTGAACTAGAGTGGTGGAAGGAGCTGACACTTGCACTTGAATAGGGCTGTGCCTGTCATTACACAAAGTACTCTCCAACCCCCTTGAGTGTGTCTGGGGCCAGGGCAGGAAAAGTAGGGTCTTGTGCAGTTTGCCTACTTCAAAGCCAGAAATGGATATAATAACTGGACCTCTGACCAGTTGCGGCTCACGGTGTGAAAGGGGGCGTGATGGCGCGCGCGGGTTAGGGGAGGAAGCGGGGGGGAGAAAATATTAATAAAATTAAATAAAAATAAACTTACCTGAACGCCGCATCACGCAGTACCCCGCTCCTCTACTGGCTGCAGGCAGGCACAGGCTCCCAGCTCAGAGCAGTGTCAGGATTGGCTGGAGCATCCAGCCAGGGTGCTCCCAGGCAGACTAGGAGCTTGTGCAGGCTCTCTCTAGCCCAGCAACTGTGTTGCTGGGCTAGAGAGATCCTTATGCGCATGTGTGTTTGGCCAGACCGAGACGTCCGGTCAAACACACGTGCGCTCTGAGGCACACTCGTCACACCCGTGGCTCTGCCCCTTTACAAGGAAACTATAATAACTGCTGTTTATTATCCTTTCCTTGTAAAGGTTTTTGCAGCTGCCGCTGCTGGCGGGGGTGGGGGGGTGATGCTCCTCCCCCCTCATGGAGGAGCAACCCTTGCCTCTGACTGCACAATGTTGGAACACTTCTGGACTGACATTCTGCCAGGAAGAAGTGCTGGATGCTGCAGGAGGGACTGCCATTCTGCCTGTTGCTTTGTTGTGCTGGCCTGCTGCTTCTGTCCTGAGAGTGAAAGGACTATACTTTGCTTTCTACATCCTGCTTTCCCAAGGTTCTCCAAGGGCTTTATTTAAGCTTGCCTCCTGTTAAGAAGACTCAGGGACATCAATCTCCAGGGGGCTTCCTACCTGTACAGGGTGCAAACGGCTGCCAACTAGAGACCCCATTTCTAACACTACACAATACTCATCAAGCATAAATGTTAGGGTGGTCCAGGCATCACTCCATGAGCACATGGAAATGAACTATCATCACTTTAACATCCACTACCATTTATGAGGTCTCTGTTCTCAATGTTAACTCACACACACTCATTCCTTTATCTCCTCTTCACACCCTTAGGTTTCAGCAATGTTTCACAGCAAATTCCTCAACTTTAAAATCTTTAGCACCATCAGTAATGCTAACAGTACTACACTATGCCCTTTAACCTTTCCTCACATAATATATCTCTACCAAATTTAGAAAGAGAGCACATGGCCAGGCACCACTAAAATCAGTCATCTATGCTTACACCCACCGGATTAGAAAATAGAAACAGATTAACCATATCATGTCTGTCCCGCGAGAAGTGCGCTGGCTCCTCTTCAGGTACAATTTGAGTCACCTTGGAAGCAACCTCCCTAGCCTCAACGTCTATACCTCAGGCTGCACCCAAATCCCCTAGAACCAAGTTCTAGCGGAGTGAGAACTTCGAAATGTCGCACAAGAAGAGCATTGAAATAGTCCTCATTTTTTGCTTCCAGACTCTGGAATTAGCTCACATTAGCTTTCGGATTATCAACATCCTTCGAGCAACTCAGAATCAGACGAAAATGTTCTTGATTAAAAATGGTCTACTTCAGTCCTGTCGACTTATCCGTCCCATTAACATTCTCTGTGACCTATGATAAAATTACATTCTCTTTCCTTTTCCTGAGAGGGTTCAGCTCTGATGATGTCGCCAGTTTCAATATCCCAACTGCTTGAGAATAATCGATTCGTAATGACACGTCTCTTCCTTTTCTCCTCTTAGAAGACAAAATCCTCCCTTGAACCGTTTGTTTGTGGTATCTGTATTCCAAGAGAGTTGAAGGTACAAAGAACCTTATGTTCTATAATTACTTATTACTTTGCCCTTGTGTTGTCTGTATGTACGGGGTGAAGAAGTCGCCATAGAGAATCTGTTTCAAATGTTGGGGAGTTTTAGATTGACCATGTATTTATGTCTTTGTTATTCTTAGATAGGATTGTAACACCAGTTCAGCCATTTAGGTACTTTACATCAAGCATTAAATAATGCAGTTAAGAAGTCAGAGTAAAGTACATAACCAAGAGTTAATTGCACTACAGAGAGAAGGCATGTGATATATATTTATTCTATATACATTTCTGGAATACAACACAGCTCCATAATTTCGGTTGTGAGACCAGATCACTAAACTATTTGGCGGTTCATCAAGTGAGGGGGTTCATCAAGTGAGGGGCGGTTTAGGGCAGGGAAGGTACAAGAAGCTGATCAATGAAGCAAGGTGAAAAGCTAATAGCTAAGAAATGTGTGAAATAAATATGCTTTCAGACGTTTCCTGAGTGAGGGGATTTCGGTTTGGGTTGTGCTATTTGACGGTAGTTAGCTTAAAGCTCATATGCTGCCCCTGAAAGAGTTTAGTTTCTGTGCAAAAGACATATAGAGATTGGAGACTTCGATATTCAGGTCTCTTCTCTGTCATAGATCTCTTTGTGAGTCAGAGTGGATAGGGAAACGGTTTGTGTGTAGGTAATTGTAGGCATTGTAGATCAGGTAAAAGTGTTTGAAAATTATTCTTTGATTTCTATGGCAACTAGAGCAGTTCAGTGAAGGCCGGAGATATGTGGTCATATGTTTTAGATGCAGTCATTGATCTTACTGCCTGGTGGTGGACAGCTTGTAGGGGGGCAAGCTAAAATAGAGCTGCTAGAGCTTGTATAGAAATTATGAACTGCAGTTTTCCTCTGATCTCTGGGGGTGAGGGCTCTAGCTTTTTTTGAGCAAATGGAGCTAAAATCTGGAGCAACATTTTTGATTTGTGGAGTAAGTGTCATCCAGGAACCAACATTAAGCTGAGAGACAATGGGTGTATGAAAACCATTTACTTTCAGTGATTCTAGATGGATATGTTTCAATTTGTTTTGGATATATATATATATATATATATCTTAGGAGGTAGCTGACACCCAAGTTTGCATTTATTTTTTTAGGCATGCTCTGAAAAGGCACATGTCGATATTGGTTGAACTAATAGCTGCAAGTCATCCAAATATTGTTGGAAGAATGTGTCTCATTTGTCAAGTAACATCCGAGATGCTTAAGATATACGTTCAATAGGAGATATCATTCTTTCGGGAGGTTTGGATTCCTAGCATCACAATTTAATGATACTTTGAGGGCAAGGGAGTAGTTTATTTGAGTAAAAATCCCCTTGATGCCTATGTGGTGTTATAAAGTGTCCAGAAGGATTCTGTGGTCTACTGTGTCAAAGACAGATGACAAGTCGAATAGAATGAGTAGATATGGGTTCCCAAGTCTATTGTGGAATGAACAGTGCCCGCTATGGTAAGCGTTACTATCTGAGTTATATATCCATGTTAAGAACCAGATTGAAAAAGTGACAAAAATGCTCTCTATCAATTTAGTCATTCAACTGGTTTGCTAAACAAAGTTCAATGGTTTTCTTTAGACAGGGAAGACTGGACATGGGTTCATAACTAGTACTGTAATCAAGGCCACATGTACGAATTTGTTTGAATAGATGTTATTTGTCTCATTTGTCATCTGTTTTGGAGTACCGTTTGTATGAGGAAGGACCTAGTTAGAGAAATCTTGAAGATGTCAAAATTAGCCTTGATGATCTTACCTGGTATATGGTCTCTGAAGTTATTTGTTGCCTTTATTTATGATCGAGGTGATACCATGATCTTTTATTAAGGTAAATGCCTCTCATATGATTGCTGTTTTGAATGACATTTCTGAAGTATTTATGGATGGAGGTTTGATGATGTTTCTGATGATCTCAAACTCAATTTTCTCAAAGAAGACTTTCATAAAGTGAGAAGTGCTTGTTGATATTTGGTGTGGGGAGATGAAAAAAAGATTATGTGCCAAAGGGGCAATTGGATCCTACTTTGTGTCTTTAAAGACATATTTTCACAGATCTCAAAGACTACCCCACACAATGTGTATGCATTGGTTATCATTTACTTATGTATTACATAAAGTATTTTTAAAAATGATAAACTTTATTTAAACAGTGAAAAAGCTCTGCATTAACAGACCCAGCCACCTAATGCAAGTCATGTGCCTAAGGCTGCATCCAATGTTTACTGACTGATAACTCACAGAAATCCACTAATGTGAACCTAAACAACAATACAGACAAATCTCATATTTGACAGGCTACTCCACATGCTGCAAGGCTCACGTTTGCAAGTAATGGTCATGAATTGCATTTGTAAACGGATCCAAGGCATTTGATGTCAGCTCTGGCAGGAAAACATTGGTTACAGCCAGGCAGGGCCAGCGTAAGGGCGGTGCGAGCGGTCCGAGAGGTGCAGCCGCACCGGGTGCTGACCTGAATTGGGGGGCGCTGATCTCAGGGGATGTTCTGTTTAGAAATAACTTAGAAACTTGTGTTTTAAAAGCACCTGCTGAAAAATTCCTTGTGCGTCCAGCCTTCATGAAGCAATAAAAATGTCAAGATACCTCTTGTGATTAATGTTCTTGCTTAGGAGAGAGATGGGAGTTTTGTCTAGTGGCAGCTTTAACTCTCTATAAAGTAGCATAGAGGGTTAAATGCCTGCTGCAAAGAACAGAACTGTAGTTTTTTGTAGCTAGCTGAGCGGATTAGTAAAGTCAGCCTTATCAAGCCTTTAAATTAAAACAATTGAATGTAAGTGAAAGGGTGGGGGGCTATGGAGAGATGAGGGGCACATTTACTGGGTGGTAGTGAGAGAATCCGAGGATGTGGTCATGGGCTGAGGCGGCGCCAAAAGACTGTCGCACAGGGCACCACCAGCGCTAGAGACAGCCCTGCAGCTAGGCGTGTTCTTACTAGGAAAACCAAATATAATGCTGCTGCAAATGGACCCTGCCTCTGTTTACCATTGCGGTCCATCAAAAACCAGTCATGTACCCAGTTAGCTTGTTCTGCTTTTGAAAGGGTACAGCTTCACTGAATTAACCGTCCATGGGAAAGGCAGGCTGGGGGCACAAATAAGTGTAATCCATGGTTGTGGGATTGGTGCACCAACTAGAGGTCAGTTTCTGTTGCTTCCACCCTTGCAAAACCACTGCATCATTTAAATTAGGATTACTTTTGCAAGTAAGGAGGAGCTTCACTTTGTGTTCCAAGGCTCCTATCGGAAGGTGTATTGCTGTTGATAAATCATATTTACTCAGAGTGGCAAGTACATTTCATGTTCAACTCCACAGTTTGGCCAGCTGTTGTGAGATTGTAATGGAAGTTGTCCAATATTGGCATCAAGGGTTGATGCCAGTATCATGGAGCTGCTACTCTCTATCTGGGTACTGTTGATGCAGACAAGCCCTAGCTATATTTTTTGTCACCTAGGACTGAATAGTGGATTTCACAAACTACTTCGATGAACCAAACCGAATCTGTTTTGAGAAAATGTCATTCGCAATACATCATACACATCACATATAGCATAAGATAATCAACTCAATAACCATACCAGTTTATTAAGAAGTTAATAATTTATTTCTCTATAGTAACAACGCTAGTGTCACGAAAATAATTCTCAAACACAAATAATACATATAGAGAAACAACAAAGGCTGATTTGAATGCCAAATATATCTAAGTTTAATCAACACACAAAAACAAATTATTTCAATTGTAACAACACAAAAAAATAGCAATAGAATCTGAGCAAGAGAAATTGAATACATCTGAATAAAGATAAGGCAAGAAAATATCAAAAACAATCCATGAGCATGAGAGTATGCCTCTCTAACCACTAACTACCATTGACATGTTGGATTTCATGTAAAAGATTTAGTAACACAAATTTTGAAAACATCTAGCTATGGCGCCATCAAAAATAAACAGCAGTAAATAACATTTACAGCTGGTACCTGAAAAACAAAAGTCAAATAACAGTTCACAACTGATGCATTACCAAATCACTAGAGTAATCTGCAACAACATCTACTTCGTCAGTGGGACAGCAACATCAGGCACCAACATAAGGACAGGAACAGAAATAAGAGCAAGGGAAGTGGTTCAGAATTTGGACTATAAGATTCACTAAACCATCTAGCATAGGTTCAGTATTGAACAGACGTAAACTAATAAAATACCAGAAATGTCAAAGTGACAGATCATAAAGCAATAGAATCTCTAGGACTCAGGATACACGAAAATCCCAAAGAACGACCCACAAAACAAGGATGACACAACATTAAATTAAACTTGTGAAATGAAAAGGATTGGATAAAGCATGAGGTCAGAAAGTTATGACCAATCAGAACATTAACAGGTATCAAAATTATACAATTAGGTTGCTACAAGTTCTTCTATTTGCTGTTATTCCATTGACTAAATCTAAACTAATACATTTGTATCCTAGACCTCCTCTTCCGCTTCATCTGTGGACCCAATCCACCGAAATACGAAGTCACAGGAAGAACAATTACAAAATATGTTACCACACCTCATCTTTACCCTTGAGGAAAGAAATACAAGTTAGAAACACATCTTCAAACAATTAAGTCAGTCAAAACTATGGAACACACTAGAAACATTTTATGCAGCTTGCATTGTACAATGACCTTGCATCTGCTTCTACATTAGTCCAGCAGAGGCCACTGAATACACATTTATTTCTACCATTTGTTTCAGTTAAGAAACACACTCAAAAGACAGAATAATTTCATCAGCTTAGGTTAGCATGGACAAAATGTAGGCCTTACATAAAATGGTGGACATTCAGTTAGTCACTATTGTTGCAAACACAATATTATTATCAAATTAATTCACACATTAATCTGTAAGTATAGTTACGTTTAGTTACGCTGAGCCACTGGATTCAAGCTAGCCTAGCTGATGAGGGGTGGTACACTGAAACCTGTTCCAGGATGCTTGTTTCTGGTCAAGGGAGGACCTGACTTGGCAGTGTGGGCTTTACTGTTCCCGTGGGGAGCAGGGTCAAGACTGATTTGCATATGGATGGGTCCAAACTGGGGTGAGGTGGCAAGAAGATATTGATGGATTAAACCCTGATCTGGGACTGGGGGTGAGTGTTTGAAAAGTTTCAACACTCCGTCCATCATTTTATTTTGGTTTTGCTTATTTTTTATCATCAAACTTTGACCCAGAACACGAGAGAGCGAGGCAGTAATGGAGGAAAGAAGAGGGATCGGAACAATGGGAAAATTGTGATAAAGAGAGAAAGTAGGAATTTAAAAAACCTGCAAGAGTGAGATAAAGTGGCTGGGAGTGTAGGGTGATGGATGGCAGAGCATGAGGTGGAATCAAGACTAGCTTGCCCTGGTATTTGGCACCACCAACATGCTCAGTTCTTGATAGTAACTAGTAACTAATATTTTGTGCTGTGGTGCTTATTGTCTTGCAGATTAAGCACTGGATGTCACTTCTGCAATTCAGTCTTATTTTAGACCCTCCAGCTGTATCTGACTCAAAGGCTCCTTACTTACCCTCCCTGGTCATGCCAGGTACATTGCCTAGAGAGTTTATCCAAGTTTGATCACTATACAAGTGGATACACTGACTCATGTATCCAAGAACTGGAGGGTTGGATAATATATATGTTTTATTTATTTTATCAACTTTCTGCAGTGCAACAATTCATAAAAGATGTAAGTGAGTTTTGTCTAGGGCAGAGCTATATACTGGTGAAATATTTCAAAAACAAAAAGAAAGATTGTACTTACTTAAATTCTGAACAGCTGAGGTACAATGCAAAAACGTGCACTGGTTTAGTTTGATTGAAAAGGCTGAATATGTGTATAATTTTTCTGAATGAAAGGAGGAGCAGTTTGGTTCGTAACTGAGAAGGAGGGTAGTTCCATTGGTTGGTTGTGGTACCAGTGAAGATTTGCCTCCGTGCAAGAGAACATTAGAATTTCATGGTTTCTTGCTTTAGACTGGATAGTTAATATTCTTGTAAGCGTACTTTTTTTCCCCCAAGTGCAGCACCTTCTACGTCAGACAAGATAGTTTAAATATTATTCTGGCCTTGATTAGAAGTCTGTGCAATGACTTAAAACTGGGAAGATGGAAGACGGAAATAGAAATTTAAAATTACCAGAATAAAAATGGATAGACCATGGCCAGATGTTGAACAGGAGGCACTGCGTGTGCTATCTGCTTCTTTCACTGATAAGGTCACAAACTATTTATTTGCAGTAAGGAAGTGAGTTTTATGTTCAGAACATAAGGGCATATTTATGAGCCCCTTTGCAATGGTGGTGCAAGAGTGACACAATCATTTTTATTTATTTATGAAGCCACAGAAGGCCACATTACATGGCCTTGTATGGCTTCATAAATCTTGAGTAACGTAACTCAGTCTAGTCCAGGGAGGCATTTCCATGGGTGTTTCATGGGTGTTCACATGCAACATCCATGGATTTTTAAGCATTCCCAGATTTACAAGAACACGTAAACCTGGGTGTGGGCCACAAAGATACACCTCCCCAGGAGAGGCATAACAAGGAGAGATATTTTTATTTCTCCTTGTAATTTCCTGTGTATGCTGCATTCCTGCCCTTTCCCAGTAACAGAGCACAGAAAGGTGACTTGCTGCATCAGTTTTTCATACATATGGCCCGTAGTGCATACATCTCTGGGAGATTGTGAAAAGGTACCTATTGCCAATAGAAGATTGAAAGTCAGACCATTTTAAAGTGAAATGCTTTACATCAGTTTATATTTAGCTTGGCATAACTTATCCCACACTCAGAGAGGTGAAGTAATGACTCCATATACACAGAGTTCTTGGGCCCTTTTCATGAACTGTGAAACGTGCTGCCAAGTTTGTGGGCATTTTATCAGTGTTATTTGGTAAGTGCAATAGAAATACTGATTAGTAGCAGTCAAAAGAGACAGTATAAAAGGAGAAAGCAAAACCTATTGCTAGAAGGAGAGGGCTTGTCGGTCCTGCAAGTTTCAGAAATAAAGAGGGTTATATGCAGGCAACTGAAGTTAATTTGTGAGGCATGCAGAAGGAGCGATATTGTGTCCTTTCTTTCTACTGGTTCTGTGTCATAGTGTTGATTAAAGTAAATATGAAATTCATTGTAAGAAACCATTTACTTTCCTGGAAACTTACCATGAGTATTTCTGTTTGTGCTATAGGAAATGCAGGGTCTATCTGGAACAGTGGGCTCTACAGAAAACCTTCAAAGATACTGCCATGTGAAGAGAGAACACCATTTATACATTTTGCATGAAAACATAATGCCTTTTACTGTTCCAGTGCCAGTTAGGAGACCATAAAAAATGTCAGTGCTCCTGATTATGTGATAGTAATTATAGGTACGCCAGACCTCAATTGGGCAAGAGAATTCCACAAATTGGCAGTTGGAGTTGATAGCTAATGCTAAAGGTGAGAAATAGGGTTATTATTTTGCCAGGAGGTACCACTACAACTCAATAAACCCACTCAGGTTAAGTCTACATACAGTCTGAGAGAATCTCAGATCATTTTCTGATAGCTATTGCACAAGCAGCAAGCAGTCCCCAGAGAAGCCATTCTAAGTTAAAGCAGTACCAACATTCTCAAAGTTAAGAACACAAACAAAAAAACACCAAAACAATTTGAAAAAATAGAGATATGTTTATTGAGCAAAAATATACCAAGAAAATTAAAAGAGAATAAGGGGGACCAGTGATATGACTTTCTAAACTTTAAAGGCCTAAAGTACCTGCAAAAGTCAAACAGTGTGAAAACAATACAGTTTATGATGGACCAGGACCTAAGCACAATTTTAGGCTAATCATGATGAAGTGGAGGCCAGATACACCACCTGGGTTTTTATGGTCTAAGGTTTTACATTCAAACTTATACTCCAACTGCTAGCATAGCTTCTTCTGGTCAGTCTTGCAGCCCTTAGCTCCTCAGGGCAGGCTTCTGAGCACCAAGTCTCTCTCCATTAAGTTCTCATTCAGGTTCTAGTCCTCTTTAGACAGCTGAATGCTCTTGGAGTCAAGAGCCCTTCTACGTTTTGTGTCTCTGTAGCAGTTAAAGCAGTTAAAGAGGAGGCCAACCATCTGGTCCACAGTAAGCAATTCCAGTCTCTACTTGCCAGCAGACTGAGTGGTCCTTGAGCCCTGGGGAAGTCTTTCATCCAGTAGGAATCAGATTTCAGGATTATTTTTCCATGAAAGACATTTTCTTCAGATGGAGTCATCCTACATCTGAGGAGGTGGTGGTCGAGGTGCCAGATTTTTACTGTGCATTAGACAGTGATTTAAGAAATTCTACCACCCAACCTAACAATTTTCTCATAGTCTTCCATCTCCTTTTGCAGACTTCCTCTGTGTTTTACAGGCAAATTACCCAGGAGCTCTTGTGTTGGACCTGGCTTTTTGACAGGGACATCCCCAAACTTTTTGCCTCCTTCCTCCTATTTTTTCTGACCTGTTGTTGTTGGCTTTTGACCTCTGGGCACTTTACCACTGCTAACCAGTGCTAAAGTGCATATGCTCTCTGGGTAAATTGTACTACTGATTGGTTTATCCATGATTGACTATTTAATTTACTTCTAAGTCCCTGGTAGAGTGCACTACATGTGCCTAGGGCAGGTAGATTAAATGCTACTAGTGGGCCTGCAGCACTGGTTGTGCCACCCACCTCAGTAGCTCCTTAACCCTGTCTCAGGCCTGCCATTGCAAGGCCTGTGTGTGCAGTTTCACTGCCACTTCGACTTGGCATTTAAAAGTACTTGCCAAGCCTAGAACTCCCCTTTTACTACATATAAGTCATCCCTAATGTGTGCCCTAGGTAACCCCTAGAGCAGGGTGCGGTGTAGGTAAAAGGCAGGACATGTACCTGTGTAGTTATATGTCCTGGTAGTGTGAAACTCCTAAATTCGTTTTTACACTTCTGTGAGGCCTGCTCCTTTCATAGGCTAACATTGGGGCTGCCCTCATACACTGTTGAAGTGGCAGCTGCTGATCTGAAAGGAGCAGGAAGGTCATATTTAGTATGGCCAGAATGGTAATACAAAATCCTGCTGACTGGTGAAGTCGGATTTAATATTACTATTCTAGAAATGCCACTTTTAGAAAGTGAGCATTTCTTTGCACTAAAATCTTGTTGTGCCCTTCAATCCACGTCTGGCTAGGTTTAGTTGACAGCTCCTTGTGCATTCACTCAGACACACCCCAAACACAGGGTACTCAGCCTCACTTGCATACATCTGCATTTTGAATGGGTCTTCCTGGGCTGGGAGGGTGGAGGGCCTGCCCTCACACAAAGGACTGCCACACCCCCTACTGGGACTCTGGCAGACAGGATTGAGCTGAAAGGGAACTTGGTGCATTTCTTAGAGACTCTTTGAAGTCACCCCCACTTTAAAGGCACAACTTAGTATAAAACAGGGCCTCTGCCCTACCTCATCAGACACTTGCTGGAGAAGAAACCGGAACCAGAAACTACATCCTGCCAAGAAGAACTGCCTGGCTGCTCAAAGGACTCACCTGTCTGCTTTCTACAAAGGACTGCTGTCTTGCTGTTGCCCTGCTGCCTTGCTGAACTCTTGTCTGGCTGTGAAAGTGCTCTCCAAGGGCTTGGATAGAGCTTGCCTCCTGTTCCTTGAAGTCTCAGGACCAAAAAGACTTCTTCCTTTCACTTGGACGCTCCGTGCGCCGAAAATTTCGACGCACAGCTTGTTTCGCGGCGAGAAAAAACGCCGCACACCGACGCTGATCGACGCGACGCCCTCGGGACGATCGAGACTTCGACGCACAACCTCGCAAGGACAAAGCCGCCCGACTTTCCAGGAGAAATCGACGCGACGCCTACCGTGAGCGCGAAACTTTGACGCACGGTCTCGCAAGGACAACGCCGCCCGACTTCCAAGGAGAAATCGACGCGACGCCTGCCGTGAGACCAAAATTTCAACGCACGGCCTCGCAAGGACAACGCCGCCCGACTTCCAAGGAGAAATCGACGCGACGCCTACCGTGAGATCGAAACTTCGACGCGCAGCCCCGCAGAACGACGCGCAGCCGGAGAACAAGCAGGAGAATCCACGCACAGACCCGGGACATCTGGTAATCCCCGCGACCCACAAAAAGAGACTGTCTGCGCGCCGGAAAACGACACCCGACTTCCCCGCGTGGAAAAGAACGACGCAAGTCTGTGTGTGCTGAGGAGAAATCGACGCACACACCCCTTTTTCCGCTCATCTCTTCTCCTGTGGCCCTCTGAGGAGATTTCCCACCAGGAACCAGGTACTCTGTGCTTGAAAGACACTTTATTGCTTTTTAAAGACTTAAAGACACTTAATATCACTTTTCAGTGATATCTTTACAAATTCGTATTGCAACTTTGATCGTTTTGACCTACAATTACCCAGATAAATATTCTATATTTTTCTAAACACTGTGTGGTGTATTTTTGTGGTGTTATGCTATGGTGTTGTATGATTTATTGCACAAATGCTTTACACATTGCCTTCTAAGTTAAGCCTGACTGCTCGTGCCAAGCTACCGGAGGGTGAGCACAGGCTGATTTTGGATTGTGTGTGACTTACCCTGACTAGAGTGAGGGTTCTTGCTTGGACAGAGGGCAACCTAACTGCCAACCAAAAACCCCATTTCTAACATTGGTGATCAGCGGTGAGGATAGGACTTGTGTTTGTGCAGTGACATACAGTAGCTAAGTATTTCACTACCTACCCACAGTTGAAGGTCAACTGGATTTTTCATCTTTTTTGGCTCTTGGTTCTCTGATGTCCTCCTGGAGATACTATTGATATTTTGGACTTTGGATTTTGGTTTTTGCTGATAAGATCTTATCAAAATGGGATTGTGTACCTACTCATTCTTTGTTCGTACGGACCACCTCACTAAGGCTGACCTAAGGAAGCTTTGCAGAAAATGGGGCCTTCCTGTAGCAAGGAGATCTACTAAGGCGGAGATGCTCCATCACTACATAGTCTGGGGGGAGGAAAGATGGGCAGAGAGAGAGGCAGCAAGAAACCAAATGACTAAGTACCCCTCAGATGAGGAGGAGGACTACTCACATGAGGAGGAAGACTGCTCACATGAGGAGGAAGACTACTCAGATGAGGAAAGAGAACCAGTGGGAGATGAATGGCTCCTAGCTCTAGAGCGGTGTCTAGAAAAGCTAGATGAGCAGCTTGAAAGTGCTGGAGCAGCAAGTCTCTTAGCCCTGGAAGAAGAAACGATTGCAGCTCAAGAGCTGAGCTGTAAAGAGCTGAAACTGGAGGCCGGAAGGGCTGAGTCCAGTTCAGATGGTGGCAGCAAAAATCTTGCATCCAGTACTGCTGAAGAAGGGCACAAGCCCAGAGATGTGGTGCCCAACTTGAAGAAGGGAGTTGACACACCCCAGGCGGTTCAAGGGTATGAGGTAGTACCCGTTATGCACAGGGTCCCTGAGAAGGATTGGGGAACTGGCACAGGGAGTCATATTCCTACTGGGGGGAGGGACACTTTACTGACTCTAGCAGAGAGTGACAGAGAAAAGGGTTCCCCCCTGGTGGACGTCCTGGATATAGAGTGTAGAGACATCCCAGAAGAGTTTGGGTTGAGTGTCAGGGACAGACAGATACTGTCTCACCAGTCTCAGGAGGGCGAAGTAGAGTGCTTTTCCAAGGTTGAGTTACTGGGTGGTTGGGTGAAGGGTACTGTGGTTAATACATGTGAAGGGCAGAGTGATGTAATTGCTGGAGAGCATATGTCTGGTCCTTATTTTCCAGAGCTACGCCAACACCAGGTGGAGTGTGAGTTCTCTGACCCCAGGGAACTTACAGTGGAGGCAGACTTTTGGGTGAGTACCAGAGAGTCTGAAGAGGCATTTGTGGGTGCTCCTGAAGGGAGTGGTCTAGGTGGTTCCCGACCAAGTGAGGTGGGAGAGGATTGTAGTGTCCCAGGTAGGTCTCAGAGCCTAACCTGTACCGTAGGGCCACCTTTTGAGGGAAGCCCCGCAGTGTCAGAAGAACTTGGGGGGATGACTGTAGACAGCATCCCAACAGTTCTGGTGTCTGGCAGTACCACTCCTAGTGAGGGGGTGCCGAAGTCCAGACATAGGGTTGAGAGGGGGTGGCAGACCCCAGTGGAGGGTCTTGAAAGTCAGGGGTCAGCTCTGAGAGCAGAGCCCCCCAGGAATGACCCAGGTGAGACCGTTTCTGGTTTGGGGGAAACCCAGACTCCGCCGGATGGGCAGAGGTCGGGAGACCTGCGCCAACCAGACTCTTGTGTGGCCCTTGGGGACGGCGTGTCCCTTGTGGGGGGTGAGAGTGCCCCCCAGGAAGTCCTGGCATGCCAGGCAAAGATTCAACCTCAGGGTGGTGACTCTGGGTTGGATAACCGGGTTCAGAGGTTAAACTTTGACCTGGTGGTGGGTAGATGTGCCCCCCAGAAAGTCCTGGAATGCCAGGCAATGGTTCAACCTCAGGGTGTTGACTCTGGGTTGGATGGTCAGGTTCAGAGGTTAAACTCTGACCTGGTGGGGGGTAGGTGTGCCCCCCAGAAAGTCCTGGCGTGCCAGGCAGTTGTCCAACCTCAGGGTGTCGACTCTGGGTTGGATGGCCAGGTTCAGAGGTTAAACTCTGACCTGGTGGGAGGTAGGTGTGCCTCCCAGAAAGTCCTGGGGTGCCAGGCAATTGCCCAACCTCAGGGTGGTGACTCTGGGTTGGCTAACCAGGTTCAGAGGTCAAACTCTGACCTGGTGGGGGGTAGGTGTGCCCCCCAGAAAGTCCTGGTATACCAGGCAATGGTTCAACCGCAGGGTGGTGACCCTGGGTTGGAGAACCAGGCTCAGAGGTTAAACTCTGACCTGGTGGGAGGTAGGTGTGCCTCCCTGAAAGTCCTGGCCTGCCAGGCAATGGTTCAACCTCAGGGTGGTGACTCTGGGTTGGATATCCAGGTTCAGAGGTTAACCTCTGACCTGGTGGGGGGTAGGTGTTCCCCCCAGAAAGCCCTGGTGTACCAGGCAGTTGTCCAACCTCAGGATGGTGACCCTAGGTTGGAGAACCAGGTTCAGAGGTTAAACTCTGACCTGGTGGAGGGTCAGTGTGCCCTCCAGGAAGTCCTGGCGTGCCAGGCGATTGTTCAACTTCAGGGTGGTGACTCTGAGTTGAATGGCCCAGTTCAGAGGTTAAACTCTGACCTGGTGGAGGGTCAGTGTGCCCTCCAGAAAGTCCTGGCGTGCCAGGCAATTGTTCAACCTCAGAGTGCTGACTCTGGGTTGGATAACCGGGTTCAGAGGTTAAACTCTGACCTGGTGGGGGGTAGGTGTGCCCCCCAGAAAGTCCAGGCGTGCCAGGCAATTGTTCAACCTCAGGGTGGTGACTCTGGGTTGGATACCCAGGTTCAGAGGTTAAACTCTGACCTGGTGGGAGGTAGGTGTGCCTCCCAAGAAGCCCTGCTGTGCCAGGCAATTGGCCAACCTCAGGGTGTTGACTCTGGGTTGGATGACCAGGTTCAGAGGTTAAACTCTGACCTGGTGGGGGGTAGGTGTGCCCCCCAGAAAGTCCTGGCGTGCCAGGCAATTGCCCAACCTCAGGGTGGTGACCCTGGGTTGGGGAACCAGGCTCAGAGGTTAAACTCTGACCTGGTGGGAGGTAGGTGTGCCTCCCAGAAAGTCCTGGTGCTCCAGGCAATTGTTCAACTTCAGGGTGGTGACTCTGAGTTGAATGGCCCAGTTCAGAGGTTAAACTCTGACCTGGTGGAGGGTCAGTGTGCCCTCCAGGAAGTCCTGGTGTGCCAGGCAATTGTTCAACTTCAGGATGATGACTCTGAGTTGAATGGTCAGGTGCAGAGGTTAAACTCTGACCTGGTGGAGGGTCAGTGTGCCCTCCAGGAAGTCCTGGCGTGCCAGGCAATTGTTCAACTTCAGGGTGGTGACTCTGAGTTGAATGGGCAGGTGCAGAGGTTAAACTCTGACCTGGTGGGGGGTAGGTGTGCCTCCCAGGAAGTCCTGGTTTGCCAGGCAGTGATCCAGTCTGAGGGTACAGACCCTGGGCTGGAAGACCAGGTTCAGGGTGTCCCCCGGACCTGGAGGGAGGGGCTACTGATAACAGTGCCCCTACCATGTTGTCTTCTGAGGAGGCCACTCCTAGTTGGAGGGTGCTGGACCCCAGAAGGGAGGGCAGGGGGAGGGAAGCCTCACCCCGGGCCCTAGTCCAACCTGAAGGTACAGGCCCCAGGTTGGAGGGCCAGTTGCAGGTTAACAGCCCTGCACTGGTGGAGGAATGGTACAGGATGACTTCTGTAAGCACCCTGACCATGTTGGACTCTGGGGGTACCGCTCCAGGAGGGAGGGTACAAAGCCCCAGAGGGGAGGACCAGGTTCAGGCTGTCATCCCTGACCTGGTGGAAGGGAGAGTGGTTAAAGGGTGCCCAGCACCTGGGGCTACCGCCCCCCACTCTCCACAGCCACAGTGGTTGGAGAGCTTTGAGAGGCCTGGGGCCTGGCTCTCATCCCTGGCAGCTGTCAGTAATCACTGTGGCTTGCTGTCCGGGTGGACAGAGTTATCCCTGGGGAGGGGACAAGTGTCACACCCCAGGGGTAGAGTGGGCAACACCACTGTGTTGGTCATGGTGGTACTATCCTGCTCCTGGGATACATCTGTGAGCAAAGTAAGGTTAGGTGCTGCACAGATGGGATCCGCAGGTAAGGAGAAAGGTTCCCCATGGGTTGGCTTAGTGGGCCCTGAGAGTATGGACAGAGTGATCCAATTGGAGTCAGGAAGGCGAAGAACTGGAGCATGCCCCTGCTGTTGTGGGCCTGGGTCCTTGTTCTGTCGCCTCAAACAGGGAAGTACATCAGGATAGTGATTGTTCTCCCCTGGCTTTAGGCTGGTAGGGGGTCATGTTGGACCTGGCTTTTTGACAGGGACATCCCCAAACTTTTTGCCTCCTTCCTCCTATTTTTTCTGACCTGTTGCTGTTGGCTTTTGACCTCTGGGCACTTTACCACTGCTAACCAGTGCTAAAGTGCATATGCTCTCTGGGTAAATTGTACTACTGATTGGTTTATCCATGATTGACTATTTAATTTACTTGTAAGTCCCTGGTAGAGTGCACTACATGTGCCTAGGGCAGGTAGATTAAATGCTACTAGTGGGCCTGCAGCACTGGTTGTGCCACCCACCTCAGTAGCTCCTTAACCCTGTCTCAGGCCTGCCATTGCAAGGCCTGTGTGTGCAGTTTCACTGCCACTTCGACTTGGCATTTAAAAGTACTTGCCAAGCCTAGAACTCCCCTTTTACTACATATAAGTCATCCCTAATGTGTGCCCTAGGTAACCCCTAGAGCAGGGTGCGGTGTAGGTAAAAGGCAGGACATGTACCTGTGTAGTTATATGTCCTGGTAGTGTGAAACTCCTAAATTCGTTTTTACACTACTGTGAGGCCTGCTCCTTTCATAGGCTAACATTGGGGCTGCCCTCATACACTGTTGAAGTGGCAGCTGCTGATCTGAAAGGAGCAGGAAGGTCATATTTAGTTTGGCCAGAATGGTAATACAAAATCCTGCTGACTGGTGAAGTCGGATTTAATATTACTATTCTAGAAATGCCACTTTTAGAAAGTGAGCATTTCTTTGCACTAAAATCTTGTTGTGCCCTTCAATCCACGTCTGGCTAGGTTTAGTTGACAGCTCCTTGTGCATTCACTCAGACACACCCCAAACACAGGGTACTCAGCCTCACTTGCATACATCTGCATTTTGAATGGGTCTTCCTGGGCTGGGAGGGTGGAGGGCCTGCCCTCACACAAAGGACTGCCACACCCCCTACTGGGACTCTGGCAGACAGGATTGAGCTGAAAGGGAACTTGGTGCATTTCTTAGAGACTCTTTGAAGTCACCCCCACTTCAAAGGCACAACTTAGTATAAAACAGGGCCTCTGCCCTACCTCATCAGACACTTGCTGGAGAAGAAACCGGAACCAGAAACTACATCCTGCCAAGAAGAACTGCCTGGCTGCTCAAAGGACTCACCTGTCTGCTTTCTACAAAGGACTGCTGTCTTGCTGTTGCCCTGCTGCCTTGCTGAACTCTTGTCTGGCTGTGAAAGTGCTCTCCAAGGGCTTGGATAGAGCTTGCCTCCTGTTCCTTGAAGTCTCAGGACCAAAAAGACTTCTTCCTTTCACTTGGACGCTCTGTGCGCCGAAAATTTCGACGCACAGCTTGTTTCGCGGCGAGAAAAAACGCCGCACACCGACGCTGATCGACGCGACGCCCTCTGGACGATCGAGACTTCGACGCACAACCTCGCAAGGACAAAGCCGCCAGACTTTCCAGGAGAAATCGACGCGACGCCTACCGTGAGCGCGAAACTTTGACGCACGGCCTCGCAAGGACAACGCCGCCCGACTTCCAAGGAGAAATCGACGCGACTCCTGCCGTGAGACCAAAATTTCGACGCACGGCCTCGCAAGGACAACGCCGCCCGACTTCCAAGGAGAAATCGACGCAACGCCTTCCGTGAGATCGAAACTTCGACGCGCAGCCCCGCAGAACGACGCGCAGCCGGAGAACAAGCAGGAGAATCCACGCACAGACCCGGGACATCTGGTAATCCCCGCGACCCACAAAAAGAGACTGTCTGCGCGCCGGAAAACGACGCCCGACTTCCCCGCGTGGAAAAGAACGACGCAAGTCTGTGTGTGCTGAGGAGAAATCGACGCACACACCCCTTTTTCCGCTCATCTCTTCTCCTGTGGCCCTCTGAGGAGATTTCCCACCAGGAACCAGGTACTCTGTGCTTGAAAGACACTTTATTGCTTTTTAAAGACTTAAAGACACTTAATATCACTTTTCAGTGATATCTTTACAAATTCGTATTGCAACTTTGATCGTTTTGACCTACAATTACCCTGATAAATATTCTATATTTTTCTAAACACTGTGTGGTGTATTTTTGTGGTGTTATGCTATGGTGTTGTATGATTTATTGCACAAATGCTTTACACATTGCCTTCTAAGTTAAGCCTGACTGCTCGTGCCAAGCTACCGGAGGGTGAGCACAGGCTGATTTTGGATTGTGTGTGACTTACCCTGACTAGAGTGAGGGTTCTTGCTTGGATAGAGTGCAACCTAACTGCCAACCAAAAACCCCATTTCTAACATCTTGTTTCAAAATGGTGGAACCCAACTGCCACCAGGCAACTCCCTTTCCTTAAAGGGCCAAAACCATGTTTTCCTCCTACTGTGGCTGGGACCTGTAGGTGTAGGAAAGTCCTGGGGATCAATAGGGGAATCCTTCCCTGGCATCTCCAAGTCAAAAGAGGTAGTGCTAAAGATATTCTTTATTCTGTCAGCTCATCCTGTCTTCTCCCAGGTAGCTAATGCCGGTTACATGGTAATCTGTTAACACCCATTGTCCTTTCCAGTGTCCAGAGGCAAGCCATTGCCCTCTGAACCAGACTTGTTACCTCTCCCAACCAAGGATGTTTATTCCAGCTCTGGTGTTGAGTGCCAGAAATGGTTTAATAAGTATATATTACAAAGTTAATTTTCTGCTTACATAATCCGAAAGCTGATTTCAGTTCTTTTCTAAGCAACGGTGAAAACTAAAGATTTTAATCTTATCTAAATTTAAAAAGCCTAACCTGACATACATAATGAAATAGCTTTGAGCTTTATTCAACTGTGAAGTCACACTAATTTCAATATGTAGTGTTCTCTATTTTTATAAATGAGCTCCCAGCCCCATAAGTTTACAAGGAGAACTTTATGGATGAGTTGTGAATATATTAAAATATGCTTTTCCTACATAACAAACACTGTTTTAAACTGCAACTTAGTCAAAGCTCTATGGGGCTCCTGGCAGAATTATATTTTGTCGTGTATGTGTGTGGTGTAAATACTCCCTGCAGCCCACAAATGTAATTTAACTTTCTATGTAATAGCTGCACTTAAGCCACCAATTACAATTGACTTACCAGGATGTTAAATAGACCAAATAAGAAGCTTCAGTGCACAGTACATGATGCAGAGTGGGTATCCAGGCACGTTACTACTGTTTAACAGTGGTAAAGTGCACAGAGTTCTAAAGCAAGCAACCCAGCATCCAGAAAAAGGCAAAAACTGCAGGGTGACTACGAAGAAATGGCAGGTTTGTTACATTCAATATCTCTGAAGCTAGCAATAAACTTTGCCCTCGGTATAAAACACAATGCAGATACAGGCCTACTGGTTACTATTTAAAAGGAGCATGTGATCAATTTTTCTAGAATGTATGAGAAACAAATATGGTCACATTCAGTCACTACTAATAAAAAACATATTTTGGGATTTATTATTGAACGAATGAGGCAGTGTCCCGCAGTTAATTTTATTCTTTGGTCCTGAGGTGGAACCATCATCAATGGCCCCTTCACTTGGGGAGAAAACTCCTGTGTGAGGGTTGTTGCCTGTTATTTGTACTTCAGAATCAACACCCTTCCTTTATGAGTTTGTTTCTGAAGCGCAAAAAATGTTAACCTTCTTCCATTACATGGTGGTCAGCCTGCAGGGACAGATCTATTACTATGAATCGGTGCAATGCAACACTGAAACCAAAGTGGCTGCACACGTTGCATCAAATGGTGAGGGAAAAACAACACTATGTCCACTAGGATACGATATGGTGCTGTTTTTTTCTCCTCCTGCTCTGTGTCATTTTAGGCTCCTCCTGCTCTGGGTCACTTTAGGCTGTGATGCACCAACACACACACCTTTGCACTGTAGTGCATTCTATTTATTGATCCATCAACCAGTGTTACAAACTGTTACATTCACTATATCTTTGAGCGGGTTTTGGTATTTAGTCCACCAGAAGTGACCCCAGACCTTGACACAAGTGTTTTCAATTCACCATACTCAAGTGCAACCACACAGGCTACACACTCTGGGCAACACAGTACGTATCTAGGCTGCTGAGTTCTTGTAGAACAAATCCTAGGACAAGAACCTGAACTCATCTGAGGAACAGGGCCTTAATGCAAAGGCTTTTTCATGAATATATCTTTAACAGTTAGTCATAGAGACTCGAGGGAGCCTACCGCCATTCCTTCTTATTTTTAGGTCTGGTCTGGCTGGACAGCATACTTGTCAGGGGACATGTGGTTAAAAGAGAGTAGGTGTTGCCTCCACCCGGAGGAGCATTACTTTCTCACATTTTGCTATTGGCTGCTTGGTGTATTATTCAGCTTTCTAGAAAGTACTACCATTGTAAAGCACGAGGTACTATTTTACATCTGAAAACTACCCTGACATCACACTATTTGTTATTTTTAGCTCTTTATTACATATAGGAATTCTATTTAGAAAGCAATTCATTTGCTACTTTTGTAGGGTGAGGTTTCGATTTGATAAGCAGCATTTGCCCATGCTATACATGTAAAGAGTATTTGTAAATTGCCTTTGTTTACATTATTTAGCACATTAAAGTCAGACATATCGGATTTACCAGTGCTTGTTTGCCAAGCCATAAATCTAAAGTATTTTTATTTACTAGGTTATAACCCTTACTGGACATGCATGTGTATTGTATCAAACAATTGTGTTGTACTGGGTTTGATTCAATATTCGTCCCACCTTCCATGATGTTGATTTTGATTGCTCAGCTTAGTGTCCGTAGGCCTGTTGAGAACAAATGCAACTTAAATCGTGACAGTTCAAGGTGATCTTTACATATTCAGCATTTCGCATCAAAACCCACTGACGATAACTCCACCAGGGGAAAAGGAGTAGAAGCTTGAAATAAAGAAGGGAAGAAATGGATCAGAGAAAATAGGAGGGTGATCCATGAACGTGGCAATGACATAATAACTTGCCAGAAATGTTACATAACGCTCAATAACTCCTTAACAATAGCGACAATGAGCACATAGTGTGACTAACACAGCATATACATAGCAGCCCTAGTTATTTTTTCTTCAATTTTCAATAACAAATGCATATCTCAAAGGTAGATTCCATTCATGTCCTGATATTGTCAATAATCAGAATGCCATTCGGCCATCTTAGATTTTCCACATTGAATTTAACGAGCAATAGTATTTGTTATTATGACATTTTTAAATCCAGGGGAATGACAACAATATGGGCCTCATTATGACCCTGGCGGCCAGCAGAACACTGGCGGTAACACCGCCAACAGGCTGGAGGTGTTCCTCGAGTGTATTATGACTGTGGCGCATTAGCCACGGCCATACCGCCGGCCCCTCCACTTTACAGCCAGGCTTCCGCCAGGCGGTCATAATCCCCAACCGCCAGCCTTTCCATGGCGGTACACACCGCCATGGAAAGGCTAGCGGTAAGGGGGACTCTGGGTGCCCCTGAGGGCCCCTGCACTGCCCATGCACTTGGCATGGGAAGTGCAGGGGCCCACAGGCACAGCCTCATCGCGCATTTCACTGCCCGAATTTTGGGCAGTGAAATGCGTGACTGGTGCTGCTGCACATCAACATTGCCACCGGCTCTATTATGCAATGTTGATGTGACTTTTCCGCAGGGCCAGCGGAAATGTCAAAATAGGGAGCCAACCATACTGCCAGCACTGGTGGTATTGTGGCGTCCGCGGCTTCTGCGGTCTTCTTGCAAGACCGCCAAAGTCGTAATGAGGGCCTATGTCCTGAGTGGCTGGCCACTGATCAGCTGATTTTGGCAATAAATAAGAGTCTGCGAAATTAGCGTAATTCCATTTCATGTAATCACTCAAAATTCCAGACAATTCGGCAAAATGACAACAAATTTAGTGACATTTCAATCTCATTTAGTGATATATCCCTGCGCAAAATAAGTCCTGGCATCGATTTTTGATGCAAGGCCATATTTCGTCCTCACAAAATAGCATCAAACAAGACATTTCAGCAGTCACTTTTATTTTGGTTGTTTGATTTGTTCCTGCGCTATAATGTTTATTCGAACGGCGTATAATTACACAAAATGCCATAAATGTGCATAACACGAATTTTCTGAAAGTATGCATATTGTGCCAACCTAAGTTAAATTTTGCCCACGACAAGTATTAATAGTTCCTGGAAACTGTGCTGAGCCTTAGAGGAGGACGAGAGAGGTGCAAAAAGATCATGGTTCTCCCCAACCTGATTTTCTCACCTTTCTATTTTAAATCAGCTGTTTTAAATATTCCTTAAATGTGACCTTGGAATTGAAGAAAGTACTGTGTGTCCATAAGTTGTATAACAAATGCCACATTTCAGCAGGCTGAAGCTGAGATGCATGCAGTGGGCGGGCATCCTGACCTAGGATTACCAGTTAAACTCGTATGGCCCCGGCGCGCCCTGGAGAGCCACGAGCTGCACTTTACTGTGGCTGCTGAACTGTACTTTCTGTGATGTATCACTATTGACATTTTTATGTCAAGCAAAGTGTGCAGGGAAGCCACTAAAGCAAAACAGCTGCAGGAAACGAAGTGAAATGATCAAAAACCCCGCAGGCCCTGTACCTGTGCTTTTTTCACCTGCAATGTTTTCCAAGTGCTGTGTCATCTGCTACTTAAATCTTTAAATATGCCTTAGCGTTCACTCCAAAAGTGGCCACATACAGCCGGTTAAACGTAATGCCGTGACATATATCACCAAAGAGTGCAACATGAATGCATAATTTACTATTAAACATCACCGGTTATGCCGCTTGAACTGGTGATGTTCAGCGAAGATGCAGACAGAGATGAAACATTGTTTGCTCGAGGGCGGAATGACCCCCACAGAGCCTTTGCAGTGTTGATGGACAGTTGTGGCTAGGTCACCATAAGATGGTGGTGCCCTAAGGTGACCGGGGTATGAATTGAGTTTGGTGTTCTCAGTAAAGTCATACAGTACATGGCAGATCCCACACACAGATACACTCTCCCACTCAGATACACTCTCCCACACTCAGTCTCAGATCAGCAACAATCGAGACGTATTCATTTGCACTTTGACCTGAGAGAGTAAAATGTGGCATTTGAAAAACTGTTCTATTCTCTGTCGCTCAACAACAGGACCACATGCAGAATAGTGTTAGTATAGATTGGCCAAATCGCAACTTTGATGCACACAACTTGTCTATTAATAGGCAAGATGTCGAAAGGTGTGCTGATGCAAAATACGCCTATATGACATAATTATGGGAATGTAGAGTAACTTAAATAAGGTGACGATCAAAACTGGAAATGTTTAGTATGCGAGAATGTGGAACAATGAGGATAATATTTGAGTTGGATGGCTTAGTAATTTAACAATAGCTCTGTCAGGCGTGCTGCCTGGCTGTTGTGTCTTTGAAAGTAATGATGTCGACCTTCTAATACAGAGGGGAGGGAGACAGACTTTTTTTAATTGGGATATTTATGACAAAGTGTGATGGGTTTGATATACAAAGAGTATAATAAATTCATGATAACTAATTAACATTTGATGGCAAAGGGGGAAGTGTTGTTACTTAACCTTTCATATTCCCGGCAACACAACAAACGAAAAATCAGTGAAATTATGATAAATTAAATTAAACGTAAACAATTAAATAACGCTAAATTCTCACTAAAATAGTCTCATGATTTACCAAATATAGTGGAGTAGCACTCTGAGGTGGTGTCCAGAGTGACCCCTTCCTTCAAATGAATGGGTCTGCAGTAGGCCTAAAGTAGAATAGATTCCTGAAGAATCTCTAGCTCACCAACGTTGCTGTGCACAAAGCACAGCTCTGAACAGAGCCATTTCAGAACTAACTCTTATCCTCAAGTGTGACACTTAGCCTGCTTGAGCGAGAGCTACAACCTAAGTTCAAGGCCCAGATTATGAAAGGTGTCACGCAGTGCAGCAGCCAAAAATGCTGCGCTCTGTGACAAGGAGAGAGCAGGAGAGTGCATATTCACATAGAAATGGCTCTCCCTAGCGCCGGCGCAGATTTCAGCTGCTGTGCACCACGCACACACCTTAGCACCACAGTGCTAGGGTGTGTGCGTGAGTCTAGCACAGGTTTTGTACAGGAAGCTTACCCTTCCTGTACAAAATACTATGTCTAGACAAGTGGAAAAACCATGGGTGATAGCACAGGTACACCCATGTACCTCCCAAGTAACGCCACCTTGATGCAAAGCAATGCAAAGCAGCGTTTCATACTGGTTTGCGTTACTTTGCCACACAATACCAATTTGCGTTGGTTTGTAAATACCCCAAAAAGTTTAGAGTTACAAAAGTAACGATAACCCGATGCTTAATGTTTGAGAATCTGTCCCCAAATGTTTGTGTCTGACTTGCAGTAAGTGAGACTTGCTGTTTTGGTAATTCCACTTCACTCCAAAGAGAAGAATCATGTTACATGCTCAGAAATCCATCTTCCTCACATTTAGGATGAATTTTCCACTTTCTGTTGTTCTCTAATTGGTCCTGATGTGCAGGGACTAGCCAATGATACGCAGAAAGTTGCTGATGAGGGGACAATGTGTGAGGAGGGGTGTGTTGGGGCGGAAGAGGTGCTGGATCTGTAGGGATATTAGAAGCACATGCATATATAAAAAACAACGTGTATTTTTCCACAAAATTGAGCAAAATTATTTCATACCTAATGTCATTGCATGAGAACTATGAAGAGCTATTAAACGGGGCAGACATTTTGGTGTAAGCCACGCAGACTGATGATCTACAGTGAAACGCTCTTGAAATTTAGACTTTTCAGTACTGTCGTCACATTTAGCTTTTTTTTTTCTATGCAGTCTAATCTTGCTCATGTAATATTAGTCAATTTTCTATTTAAATTACTCAAGCCTCTCATAAGGGTAACTTTATAGGGTTTACAAATGTGGTGTGGGAAGTCTTTTAAAAAAAATAAATAAATAACCACAATTTCAACTGCAAGGATAGCACACAATCAACATGTCTCTTATTTATTCATTTTTGTTCTGAATGTCTGAAAACTAGTTAACACTTTTAATATAGCTGTAGAGCCCGCTGTAGCGGGCTATACAGGCCATTAAAGGCCTGCTCCATCATTAAAGGCCTAAGCCGAAGGCAAAGGCCTTTAACAAGGGAGTGGGACTTTAATTGCAGGTATAGCCCAGCTACGGAGGGCTATAAGGCTATTCAAACATTCTGTCACTAGAGGGCAGAATGTTCTAACAAATAAAACAAAGACCTCATCGAGACCGAGGGGACTGAAATCCCCTCTGGCTCCATGAGGCCTTTGTTCACATCTGCAGCTGTGAACAAAGAACATTGGAATGTTGATGCTCAGGGCTTTTACGAGCCAGTTAAAGCCGTGAGCACTACATTGTCTCCAATGGAGCTTGCAACATTCCAGTGTTCTAATATAGGCTTAGAGCCTGCTGTAGCGGGCTCTCCTGGCCATTAAAGGCCCGCTAACGCGTTAAATTGAGCGAGCCTTCAATTGCTGGTATAGCACAGCTACAAAGGGCTATAAGGCTATTAGAACATTCTGCCACTAGAGGGCAGAATTTTCTAATACATAAAACAAAGTCCTCATGGAGCCGGAGGGGATTAAAATCCCCTTGGGCTCTGTGAGGCCTTTGCTCACAGCTGTTGCAGTAAACAAAGAGAACATTGGAATGTTGACGCTCTGGGCTTTTACCAGCAAGTAAAGGCCTGGAGCACTCTATTGTTTCCAATGGAGGTCCCAACATTCCAGTGTTCTAATATAGCCTTAGAACCCGCCGTAGCGGGCTCTACCGGCTATTAAAGGCCCGCTCCCTTGTTAAAGGCCCGAGCCGAAGGCGATTAAAATCCCCTCAGGCTTGTGAGGCTTTGTTCAAAGCTGCTGCTGTGAACAAGGAAGATTAGAATGTTGGCGCTGCGGGCTTTTACCGGCCAGTAAAAGCCCAGAGCACTCCATTGTTTTCAATGGAGCTGCCAACATTCCAATGTTCTAATAGGAGTTCCATTGATGTTAGATGACGTAACATTTGAGAACAATAGTTATACTCCTTTTACATAGTTGATGCATTTCTGAAATAAAAATGTATTTTAGAAATAAAAATCGACCAGTTTCAAAACAATGCAAACATGATGATCGTTTTAATACCTTAGAAATGTAATGAAAAGTTAAATCTGTCCTTTTGTTGATATGCTTAGAAGCCTTATGTGCTATTAATTACTTACATACAGAAGTTCATTCATATAAATTCGGGAATAGAAATATTAGACTGAAAAAACGACTAATAACCACGAAAAGCGTAGCCTGAGGCATGTGTTTGTAACATCTACAGTGAAGCCCTGTTGGACGTCAGATATTTAACCATGACTTTCACCTTTCTGTATGTGTCTATGCAGTCTCCCTATTTCCCTGTAAACTTTTAATTTTAGTTGATTTTATACATTTATAATCTGTGTCTTATACACCGAAGCTTGTTAGGGAGGGTCTCCTTAGAGGAGAAACGGTGTTGTTCGAAACTGACTTTCTTATCATAAATTCAGCTGCATTTTGTGGAGAATCAGTGCCTCCCCCACTGTTTTTACCAGGATGTCTAAAAGTGTTGATGGAAGTGAGAACACAAACTACAAGTCTCTACATACTGCTGTGGACTAGTGTCCACAATCATACAGTCATATCTTCCAACAGCAAAAAGTAAAAAAACAAATCGTTGACTCCATCACATCCTAATGCACCGTTCTGGTTGGGGTCAGAAGTATGACTGACACTGAGACTGGCCTTTGCACTGGGGTCAGTTGCACCACCTGTCTCTGGCGGGTTCACACAATTCTTTTGTTTAGTAGGTAGACTGAAACACAATTCCATATCTAAGTGTAGTAATCAAAAAGTCAAGTTTCAAGATTCTTTAGGCCTGAAAGGGTCATACTATCTCTAAACAGACCAAAATTGAAGTAGACATTGGCAAGCTATGCCATGCTCAGACAGACACAGGGCCAAAGTGGCAAAATAATATTAAAAGCATTGGGACGGATTTATCAGACTTCCATGCGATGCAACGCAGCAAGAGAAGCTGTGTGAAAGGGAGAGGACAGGAATGCACCATATTTACCACTATATGGCACATTGCTGTCCTTTCCTTGTACTGTTGCACAATGAGCTGCCTTGCACCAACGTAGGCACACTTTCACTATGGTGCAAGGGAACCTTCATTGAAGTCATAATTGTGTATGCAAAGAAAGCAACACCTCCCTGCACAAAAACAATCCTCTGAGGCTTTGCATTCTTTCTACGCCTGCTGCAGAATGCAATTCACGTAGGAAGAGGAAATAAGGGGAAATAAATATATCTCTCCTCGTTATGCCTCCCCTGGGATGGAGAACCATTTTGATGCATTCCCAGGTTTATCGCTAATGGTAAATCTGGGAATGCATCAAAATCCATGGGTGGGAAGACCCATGCTCTCCACCCATGCTCCACACTTGGAATGCCTCTATGGGGCAGAGTAACGCAAGGCAGCAACTTTACTGCCTTGCATTACTCCAGCTTTACCAAACCCTTGAATGCCACACAAGGTGGTAAATCTGAATTTATTGTTGCAGGACTCAAGGGCAAGGCAACACTTGATAACTCTAGCCCTTTATGTACACAGTTGGTACAAGAATAATACTGTATTTTCAGTATCAGTGATCTCACACAACTAAAGGTAGGTCTAGTAATTCATGTTGCTGCGGAAGAAAGGCCTGCATATGTTTTTGTTTTTCAATAGAGTAAAACTGGAAATCCAAGGGCAATTCATTTAACGGCGTCAAGTGATCCCGCCAATATTAAACTGTTATTACTTTGCAAATCTGTCTCATTTTATGTACGACAATCTGTTGACGATTGCAATGTCTTGGATCACCAGACCTGACATTCATGTATTTTTCTCTGCTTTTCTTCCAGGTCCCGCAGCAAAAAAGAAATATGTCAGCTACAATAACCTGGTGATTTAATCCATCTACTCATCCTGTGAGGAATGGAGGTTTCTGGCTTCCTGCTCTTCAGACGGCCAATTTGGCACGAGCCATTTCTGGACTGGGGGTCTGTCCTACGACGTCCGTCCTTGAGGAAGAGAAGAGGCCAGATAGATGTGCCGCGGAAAGAAATAGAGACGGATTCAAGGGTTTCGAGCAGCTGTTCCAACGGCCTGTTCTCTTCTAAATCTAGGCTTAATAAGCCACCGGCACTGCCACCACTCTGTGACCTTGGGACATCGTCGACGATGGAGTGTCCTGAACTGGGCGGAACACTCCCCAGTTATCACTGCGGGATAAACTCCAGCGCAGCCATGACTTTTTACAGGGGCTATTCTGTCTTTCTACCATACAACTTCCAGACTGCAAGTTTTTTGAAGTTTCTGTACAGTTTGTGAGGACCTTTTATTTTCTTCCCGTGCCTAAGATTTTGGCCATTCGTGTGTTTTTTTCCCAATTTCATAACTTTTATTTCTTTTTCTGAAGCCATGCAACCTCGGAACATTTTCAAGTGATCAGAGGACAATCCAGGAAGGCAGACATCAGATCAGTGATCGCGTCTCTCCGCCCAAGTTTGCATCCATGTACGTTTCCTTCTTCTGCTCTCAGTTCGTCTATTGTTTTTATTTGTCATTTAAAAGGGTATTTTAAAAAAAGACCAAAAACTGTGCTGGCAAGTTAAGCCCCACCTTTCGCACATCGGATTGGCTAAACCAGGACAGAAGTGATTACAAAGTTTTGTGCAGGTCTGGATCACTCGAATGCATGCCAGTAATGTATCTTACATGTCGATTCTTTGCGTTGGGCGATATTTGTGTTGATGTTCTATTTTTGTTACTTTGGTCAGGGCAAACAACACCCCTTCTCGGTTATTATGATTGTCTTTTTTTTTTTTTTGCAATAACTTGAGGACTTTGTAAGGTATTTGCAGGAAAGAATATGGCTTTTTACTTGTCTTAAGGGTTTTTTTGTAAATGCCTCGCCATAAATGATCAATGTGAAAAAGATTTAAAAAACAATTAAAATAAAGCATGTATGTTTTCTACTGTTTGTGACAAGTCATTTTAATTTATCATTATGGTTCATTTTAGAAGACTATGAACTTAAAAGTTTATTACCGCAAGGTTCTCTTTCTCTCTGTTGTTTTGTCTCACTTAGTGGCTGTCGACCCTCTTTTGAAGGATAACTTTATCTTATTCAATTTCCTTAATCTCTTCCTTCTCTTTATGGTGTTTCAAGTAGTATGTAGTTTAGTTTATATGAGGTTTTCTGTACATTTTTATATTAATATATATTTTATTCCCCTTTATATCTGTATGAGCAACTTCACCTGGGTGGTTAAATGTTGCTACTCCAACTTCTAGGAAGACAAAGGGAATTTTCATGTTTTTCTTTGGGTCAGGATTAGTAAAATGTGCTTTTAGTTTAATGCTTCTTTGTGGCTGACTTGTACCCAATTGCAGAGAATCTGAAAACTGAAGACATTTTTAGTATTTGTGTATACTCCCAACACCATTAATTATATAACTATCTAGCTAGGTAGTGGTGAAGTCAATTATACAGGAAAGTAGATCGACAAGTGGAAACAAGCACCGGCAAAAGAAATATGTCTGTCTTAAACCTGAAAGTACTTCTTATTATGTGTGTAGGCGGTGCTGTGTGTGGTTGGGTGGACGAATGGATGTGCAAGAGTGACAGAGTGCATACATAATGAGAGTTGCATGTCTAACCTCACCAATCAATGAAGAACCACTTTCTGAGGTAGCTAGACCTATTGCCTGTGCCAATTAAACAGAATACATGGTCATACAACAATTTAATAACACTGCTGAGGCATTTTAACATACAGATTGTAATATATTTTGATTAACAGCCTCACCAGTACTCACTCTGGGTGTATGCTTGTGAAACAGCATGAGGTGAAAGGCTCATCCATGACTATGGAGCCCAGTCATGAGGACTCCTCACTATTTCTGGGTCCTAGTTAGTGCTTAATTTGGGTTGTTGGTTGCAGAGGTGGTCTACTGGTACTGATTTGTAGAAACCAGCAGTCATTTCTTCTCACCCAGACCCTTCCTGAACCAGAGTGATAAATTGAAAACACACAACTAGGGAAGAAGGTAAAACCATGAAAAATGGAGAGAAAGCATACACCTGCAAGAGTGAGACAATGGGACTGGGAATGTCTGGTAGTGGATTGAGGAGTCATGAAACTGAATTAAGACTATTCAGCCTTATTAGGCCAACATTCAGTAGCGCTTCGGAGCAAAACTCTGCGTGTCTGCACTTATTCTTTTACTAATTAATAACACATTCTAGTACATAGCTAGTAGCTAAAATCAGAGGATACATTGAACCTAGGAGATGGAAGGCTGAATATTCAGAGGGCCGGAGTATGTACAGAGAAGTGGTCTTTTCTCGAATTTTTAATGTGGTTTAGGCTATAACATAGATTATTAGATCCACACATTCTCTTTTATGTGTCAATTCCTGTTATTGTTTATTATTCTCGCAAACAGAAATCTACACCATACATCATACCTTTTCATTTTGTCATTGTAGGAAGTTGGCTCTGTATGTGCTATTTCAAAGTAAGGAATAGCATGCACAGAGTCCAGGGGTTCCCCTTAGAGGTAAAATAGTGGTAAAAAGAGATAATACTAATGCTCTATTTTGTGGTAGTGTGGTCGAGCAGTAGGCTTATCCAAGGAGTAGTGTTAAGCATTTGTTGTACATACACATAGACAATAAATGAGGTACACACACTCAGAGACAAATCCAGCCAATAGGTTTTGTTATAGAAAAATATCTTTTCTTAGTTTATTTTAAGAACCACAGGTTCAAATTTAACATGTAATATCTTGTTTGAAAGGTATTGCAGGTAAGTACATTAGGAACTTTGAATCATTTCAATTGCATGTATACTTTTCAAGTTATTCACAAATAGCTACTTTAACAGTGGACACAGTGCAATTTTCACAGTTCCTGGGGGAGGTAAGTTTTTGTTAGTTTTACCAGGTAAGTAAGACACTTACAGGGTTCAGTTCTTGGTCCAAGGTAGCCCACCGTTGGGGGTTCAGAGCAACCCCAAAGTTACCACACCAGCAGCTCAGGGCCGGTCAGGTGCAGAGTTCAAAGTGGTGCCCAAAACGCATAGGCTATAATGGAGAGAAGGGGGTGCCCCGGTTCCGGTCTGCTTGCAGGTAAGTACCCGCGTCTTCGGAGGGCAGACCAGGGGGGTTTTGTAGGGCACCGGGGGGAACACAAGCCCACACAGAAATTTCACCCTCAGCGGCGCGGGGGCGGCCGGGTGCAGTGTTAGAACAAGCGTCGGGTTTGTAATGAAAGTCAATGAGAGATCAAGGGATCTCTTCAGCGCTGCAGGCAGGCAAGGGGGGGCTTCCTCGGGGAAACCTCCACTTGGGCAAGGGAGAGGGACTCCTGGGGGTCGCTTCTGCAGTGAAAGTCCGGTCCTTCAGGTCCTGGGGGCTGCGGGTG
Organism: Pleurodeles waltl; assembly: GCF_031143425.1. Classification (NCBI taxonomy): domain Eukaryota; kingdom Metazoa; phylum Chordata; class Amphibia; order Caudata; family Salamandridae; genus Pleurodeles; species Pleurodeles waltl. Next base: position 85,412,194 of record NC_090448.1, on the reverse strand, counting down.
CAGGGTCTTTTCCAGGCGTCGGGACTTAGGTTTCAGAGAGTCGCGGTCAGGGGAAGCCTCGGGATTCCCTCTGCAGGCGGCGCTGTGGGGGCTCAGGGGGGACAGGTTTTGGTACTCACAGTAGTAAAGTAGTCCGGGGGTCCTCCCTGAGGTGTTGGTTCTCCACCAGCCGAGTTGGGGTCGCCGGGTGCAGTGTTGCAAGTCTCACGCTTCTTGCGGGGAGTTGCAGGGTTCTTTAAAGCTGCTTCTTGAAACAAAGTTGCAGTCTTTTTGGAGCAGGTCCGCTGTCCTCGGGAGTTTCTTGTCGTCGTCGAAGCAGGGCAGTCCTCAGAGGATTCAGAGGTCGCTGGTCCCTTTGGAAGGCGTCGCTGGAGCAGAGTTCTTTGGAAGGCAGGAGACAGGCCGGTGAGTTTCTGGAGCCAAGGCAGTTGTTGTCTTCTGGTCTTCCTCTGCAGGGGTTTTCAGCTGGGCAGTCCTTCTTCTTGTTGTTGCAGGAATCTAATTTTCTAGGGTTCAGGGTAGCCCTTAAATACTAAATTTAAGGGCGTGTTTAGGTCTTGGGGGTTAGTAGCCAATGGCTACTAGCCCTGAGGGTGGGCACACCCTCTTTGTGCCTCCTCCCAAGGGGAGGGGGTCACAATCCTAACCCTATTGGGGGAATCCTCCATCTGCAAGATGGAGGATTTCTAAAAGTTAGAGTCACTTCAGCTCAGGACACCTTAGGGGCTGTCCTGACTGGCCAGTGACTCCTCCTTGTTGCTTTCTTTGTTCCCTCCAGCCTTGCCGCCAAAAGTGGGGGCCGTGGCCGGAGGGGGCGGGCAACTCCACTAAGCTGGAGTGCCCTGCTGGGCTGTGACAAAGGGGTGAGCCTTTGAGGCTCACCGCCAGGTGTCACAGCTCCTGCCTGGGGGAGGTGTTAGCATCTCCACCCAGTGCAGGCTTTGTTACTGGCCTCAGAGTGACAAAGGCACTCTCCCCATGGGGCCAGCAACATGTCTCTAGTGTGGCAGGCTGCTGGAACTAGTCAGCCTACACAGACAGTCGGTTAAGTTTCAGGGGGCACCTCTAAGGTGCCCTCTGGGGTGTATTTTGCAATAAAATGTACACTGGCATCAGTGTGCATTTATTGTGCTGAGAAGTTTGATACCAAACTTCCCAGTTTTCAGTGTAGCCATTATGGTGCTGTGGAGTTCGTGTTTGACAAACTCCCAGACCATATACTCTTATGGCTACCCTGCACTTACAATGTCTAAGGTTTTGTTTAGACACTGTAGGGGTACCATGCTCATGCACTGGTACCCTCACCTATGGTATAGTGCACCCTGCCTTAGGGCTGTAAGGCCTGCTAGAGGGGTGACTGACCTATACTTGCATAGGCAGTGAGAGGCTGGCATGGCACCCTGAGGGGAGTGCCATGTCGACTTACTCGTTTTGTTCTCACTAGCACACACAAGCTGGCAAGCAGTGTGTCTGTGCTGAGTGAGAGGTCTCCAGGGTGGCATAAGACATGCTGCAGCCCTTAGAGACCTTCCTTGGCATCAGGGCCCTTGGTACTAGAAGTACCAGTTACAAGGGACTTATCTGGATGCCAGGGTCTGCCAATTGTGGATACAAAAGTACAGGTTAGGGAAAGAACACTGGTGCTGGGGCCTGGTTAGCAGGCCTCAGCACACTTTCAATTGTAAACATAGCATCAGCAAAGGCAAAAAGTCAGGGGGCAACCATGCCAAGGAGGCATTTCCTTACAGTCATCTAACAGTAGTACAAATATTATACAAATGACTTGATAGGATATTGAAGCAAAACAGCTGATAAATGCTTTGTCCAAGAGGTTAAATTATCATGAGTCAAACGTGTTGCACAGTATAAGGGTTGAGGGGAATCAGGACTAAGTGACTTACAAAGCAAGATTCCACCAATCATCAATTGGTGTTCAAGTAGTAGTTAGGCAGACATTTAGTCAACCCTAAAGGGCACATCAATGCCTCAAAACTGAGTAAGCTACATGCATACTTATGTAAAAATGTAACCCACTGTTTTATGTAACACCGCACCATCATATCTGGTTCAACCTGATCCATAATACCTATCCTTCACTTGTTCACAGCCAGGGAGGAGTTTATCCATGGATCCACAGCAGATAATCCACAGGAGCTAGAACTACTGAACCAACCACCACGACTCTATGTGGGGCAGTTGTAACCCTTTATACCTCATATTTATGAGTAACTTTGCACCTAATAACTGCGGGCAGGAGGGTCCTCCCCAAATGAAGCTACATATTTCTGAGTCAATTGTTTTGAGTAGGGCACCTGGAGTTTCAGTGGTAATAGTCCAAATACGTAATTGTATTTAGGAGCTATGGTCATTATGGTATTTTGTACTCGTCACCAGAGAGAGAGTTGCATCTTAGTCAATGTTTGAAACTCAAGCTTAATTTTGTCAAGAAGGGGTACTACGTTATTCAGCACCATATTGCCCACGCCATGAATCAAAAGAAGACCGAGCTATCACCATTATGATAATGTCCTTTGAAATGCCCAATTATCAATAGATGCCTTCATTGTGGATGAAGTTATAGTGAGGGATTCCCAATTTTACCAGTTAACAGTATAGCCAGAAACATGAGAGAAGTGATCAATCAGGAGGATTAAGGCTGGAATAGACTCGGATGGTGAGGACAGAGTGACTAATAGATCATCCGCATAATTGAACTCTTTCTGTTCTCTAGCCACTGTATGTATTCACTTAATGTCTGCAGTCTGCAGTATAGCTATGGCTACACCATTCAGCTCTATCAAACATAGTAAGGGGGAGAGTGGGCACCCTTGCCGTGTGCTACAATAAATTGGTAAAAAGTGAGATACAGATCCTCCACAATGCACCAAAGCCATGGGGTTGACCTATGGCAGCTTATTCTTCTTCATTAAGTACTCTCTCAATCCCATTTTCTCCACAGTCCTCATAAAATAGAGCCACTCCACCCAATCACATTTTTTTCGCCATCCAATAAAATTTATATCTTATTGTCGACATCATGGTGTACCTGCCAGAGTGAGAATTTGTTCATAGTTAGTACATAGATGACCAGTGGGGAACGAAATCTACTTGATTCGGGTAGATCAGTAGTGGTATTATTTTCTTAAGGCAATTGTCTGGAAGCTTTGCCATTATTTTCGGCCTATAGCTGGGACAAAGTAATGGGTCCTTAATGGGTCTTTACTCTGTTTATATATAACATATTAGGGGCTCTATTGTATTCATCATAAAACCTCCCCACCTCTGTCACCCCCGCAAACAATTTGCAAAATAAGGGTAACATAACTGGCTTATTGATTTTATAAAACTATATCGGGAGTCCTTCTTCTCCTAGCACTTTATTAATCATTGTTTCCATCAATGGCTAGGCTGATATCCTATTCCATAATATTCATCCCTAATGTTTCCACCTGTATTTCAGTAAGACTATGAACTGCACTGTCATCCATACGTTTATTTTCGTCCTCTAAGGTGTCTGCAGTATATAAGGTGTAGAGTATTTTGTAGTAGTCAGTAAATGCCATGAGAATGTCCCCTGGAGCGGCGAGGTGATTATTACTGGGATGATTCTAGACTGTTCTGCCTTTTTCAATTGAGTTGCTGAAAGCCACCCAGCTTTCCTTCTCACCATTTCATACTGTCTCTGTTTAAGTCGAAAAAGGGCGTGTTCTCCCTTTTATGTATATAGCTTATTCAGTGTATATTTAGCCTGTCTGAGTAGTTTCGTGTGGTCAGGTGGAGGCCCTGTTTTAGTCCCCAGGCTATGTACTACTAATGTGTTTGAAAGTAAGTTTATCTTTGGCCATCATTTTTAAGCAATGTAATGTCACTCATAAGGGTCTCTAAGTCATGCATTTCCTGCCGCCCATAGAGCAGAGACAGACGTCACAGAGCCTTCATGAGTGTCCAGATAATTTTTGAGGAAGAATCTCAGTTCTCTGTATATTTGTGATGTCGAGAATCTGAGAGGGGTAGGTGTAGATGTCTGTGAGCAACCTGTATAACCTGTTTTAGCTACCCCTGAGATCGATAGCAAAGAAATATCTGTTTCCAGTAATAAAGACCATGGAACCTCAACCTGATCAGTACACATTCCAATCTTTAGACACTGGTGGAGCCTAAGACTCACTTTGGAGAGGTAGCTGATGGAGTCCCAGCCATGGTTTTTCTAAGCCTATGAAGTCTCCAGCCTTTCCAATGAGGAGTTACTTTCATTGGCTGTTGGTTCAAATCACCTAGCCACACTGAACCTGATTTCTTTACACTGCTCTGCAACTAATAATCAGTAAACAATAAACATCTAACTTAAAACCCTAAACCAGCGAAGGAAGATTTTGCACGGGAACCAGGTACTTTGTGCTTGAAAGAGACTTTGTTTGCTTTTAAAAGACTTATGACACTTTATATCACTTTACATTGATATCTCAACATAATGCTTATTGCATTTGTAATCGTTTTGACCTGCATTTATCCAAGTAAATATTATATATTTTTCTAAACACTGTGTGGTGTATTTTTGAAGTGCTGTATGGTGTTATTGTATGAATTATTGCACAAATACTTTACACATTGCCTTCTAAGTTAAGCCTGACTGCTCAGTGCCAAGCTACCAGAGGGTGGGCACAGGATAATTTGGATTGTGTTTGACTTACCCTAACTAGAGTGAGGGTCCTTACTTGGACACGGGGTAACCTGACTGCCAACCAAAGACCCCATTTCGAACATACAGTATAAGATGGTTTGTGTCCCATGAATGTGTATTTGCATATGTAGTCCCAAATTACAGTCTTATGTGAGTGAAAAGTAATTCTGCAGGTCAAGCCTTGGGGGTGACCTAGATTTATCTCTGGCAACTTTAGTTTGTGGGTGTTTCAACAACGTGGCTCTGAACCAGGTATTGGTGACCCTCTCAAGTCTCATACATTCCTCATCATCTTTCCAATTTGGTTCTTGATCAATCTTGTGGGTAAGTTTTGTTTGATTCTGCAGTTTGACTGTGGACATCTGTTCTCCAGGGTCCAATGAATCAAGGAAAGTCTTAAAATCTTCAGGGTCACCATATTCTGCAGTATGCCTATTTATCATTATCAACATCACATCCGGGTGTAGAAGGCCTCGGAGATCTCAAGTTTGCTCAGTTTTCATCAGTGAGAGGGAAATTGTTTCCATAAGGCAATCATATCTTGCGAATAGTCAAATTAAATTTGGTGGGTTTCGAACATGTAGGGGCCATGTTTCTTTACCAACTTGATGACCTCTTGTACCTTTTGATGTCTTAAAAAACAGGATTAAATTTGCTGTGGGTAAGGGGCAGATGATCTATTGCTGGTCCACACTTGATGCGCTCTCTGGAATGTCACTGCGGAATGGAAGATGATCTGCAGTAGATTCTGTAGGAAATTTCTGAGGAACACATGTATATGTTATTCCTCCAGTTGTTCCAGAACTCATGAGATACACACATTAGGCCAGATGTAAAAGCCATTTTGCATTTTGCATTTTGCATTTCTTAATGGTCTTAATCGCTAGTAAGGGCCGTTAGGAAATGCAAAATGGGCCTTTCAGATGAATGAAACACTTCAGGGAATCACATATTACAATTTCTAGCCAGCAGAAATCTCAATTTGTCATCCTCTGAATAGGAAATGTCAAAGAGGGATTAGCTATTTGCAATTCCTATTCAGATGTACAAAGCATTTTCTGAAAGCAAACTGGGCATTTAGGAAATACAGTTACCATTGACTTCAAGTCGATGGTAACCATGTGGACTTTTGAAAAACACCCCAAAATGCAATTTTGTAGTGCAATAGAGCACACACATGTCCCTTGGGTATATGTGTGCTCTACATGTGCATCACTATATTTGGGGTGCATTTCAGGGGACCTTTTGCCCATAGCCTCCCTTGGTTTTTCATTTCCTAGCAAGTTTGTTGATTTTTGCCCACTTTACTTATCCAAGATGGCTGCCATATGTAGTCCTCTTTGTATGACTGCTCCCAGCGAGCTGATGCCATCAAACGAGATGAATGGAGAGGAAAAATAGAGAAGATAATCTCACTGCCTCTCAGTACTGCAGAGGGGCATCTCGAACAGTAGTTAGATGCCTCTCCAATGTCCAGCAATCTCTCTTACCAATCAACCTGCTGAAATGCACCGTACTCTGCCCCCCAGGGGCTATTGTTTGAGATGCCAGGGGAATAATGCAATTTGATCATGCATGCAGATGAATATATTGGGGTCCAAGCAGTGTTCAGGTAAGGAGGAAACCCACATGGGGTAGTTTCCTGAGTAAGTATTTGCAGCCTGGAGACAAATGGTAGGCTTCCACTGCAGGGCAGAAGAGGGTGAAGATCTTTGCCGACCTACCACTGTCCAATGATTGCTTCAGACTCCGGGGGAGGAGGCTAAGATGATCAGAAGCCTCTAATGTTCTTACGGCTGGCCAGAATGCAATGTATCAGATCTAGGACATGGTCCAAATCCTTCAGTCACCTGGGGGCTCACTTACATTGCAACCATGATGTTTGGTATTTGGCTCCACCCTGCTAATCACATATTCTCAGTGGACAGATCAACTCTCCCTGAACTTGAGGGACTATCACTACTTTCCTGACAATCTACCCCTTTCTCATTTTGTCTTTAAATCACTAAAATTGATACCAGTACCGAAAATAATAAATGCATTCTCAAATAAATAATCTGTGCAAATCCTCTCATATGGTCTTTTAAAAAGCAATGTCTAAACTAAACCCATCCCTTTTCCTTAGCATTCTTTGTCAGTCACTGCTTTATGCACTCAGATGAAACAGCAGCGTCCGGCCAACCCAGACACAGAAGCTTCATCTGAGTGCTCTCAATTTGTGGCAGGCCTTACTGTGTTCTGCTTTACTTCATGTTAATATTCTCTGCAATGGTATAAAGGTGGAAGCGAAAGAGTGGAACGTTTGCTTTGATATGCAACAGAAGCAGCATCTTGGAGCTGAAATGCTATCATTAAGGTGTAACAAGGGCAATAGAAATAAAGTATTCTTTTGCACCATACCCAGTGCCCCCTCTCCCCCATCATGGTAGTCATTGTTTTCCATACTCACTTAAAGCAGCAGCATCTAGTTCAGAATTCCTACCCAACCACAAACAGAAGATCCATCTTTGTACTCCACATATTCAACCTGCTCCCCTACTGGTGCTGCCGCAACCAATGTAGCATGCAGAATTAAAGCAACCACTGTGGTTGCTTTTGTGGTTGTGGCTTGTTTTTGGTCCAGGAAGAACCTGACCTGGCGGCTCGGGCTGGACTGTTCCCATGGGGAAAAGGGTAAAGACTGATTTGCATGTGGCTGGGTCCCAACTGAAATGGCATGGTGAGCAAAAAAACTGATGGATTAAACCCAGATCTCTGACTGGGGGTGAATGTTTGATTTGTTCTACATTCTGTCCATCAACTTATCTTTTTTGCATTTGTCACCCTCAGTGGGAAGGGTATGTCCAGACATGAGTCCCATGCTTGCTATGCCACCAGAATCAAGCTATTCTGGCTGAAGAGGGGTGATACATCGAAACTAGTCCCTAGAAGCCCAGGCCAATCCACAGACTAATCAGGTCCAGGGACACCACAGAACCAGTGAGCGACCTGCCACCCGCTACAGCAACAAGGGTGTGGGAAAATGTATCTTCCCCATCCCTGACCAACAGACACAAAGACACTGCATGGACAGCTGTGAAAGGGGGACTGCCAGTCCGGTCATTCATGCACAGCAGGGGCCTGTGCCCACACAGAGAATGCCCAAGGGGATGCCCCGCAGAGGAAACTACATACCATCTGTTCTGGGCCTGCCCTTTTGCCCAGAGGTGTGTTCTCTGACCTTGTTGTCAGGACAGGACGCTCCCCCCGCTGCGCAGCGCACCCTGCAGGTGCCCTGTCCCTGACTGCCGCTGCTGCCCAAGTTCGAGGCCCTCCTCCACCTGCAGGCCCCCGCCTGCGCCTCATCCCTGGTGGCCCAGTGGTGGGCAGTAAGGTTTGCTCTGTCGTGTCTGTTTCTGTCTCTGTCTCCTCACCGTTTCTCCCTGTTGTGTATTCTCTGTATTGTATTGTATTGTATTGTTATCATGTTGTCACTGTTATTCACTGTTATTCCATCTGTGCCCTGTGTCATAGTATCTGTTTCTGTTACCTAGTAGTCTCGTTATCCTGTGTGTTGTACTGCTTCCTGCTCTCTCCCCTTGCGCGTCTCCCTCCTCCTCTGACCCCCCGCCCTCAATCCAGCGCCATCCGCCCGCTTCCCTGACTCTTTTCTCCCAGCCTACACCCCCTGCCCTCCCACCTCCCCCGCCCCTCTAGCTACCTAGCGTTATTTTTTCACCCCCCTCCCTACTTCGCCGCTCCCTCGCCCGTTTCCCGCCGCTTCGGCCCCGCCCACCTCCCGCCCCCAGCTCCTCCTCCCTCCCTCCACCCCCCTCTTAATGCAGGTCGCTGCGCTCCGAGGGTGCGTTCTCTGACCTTGTTGTCAGGACAGGACGCTCCCCCGCCGCGCAGCGCACCCTGCAGGTGCCCTGTCCCTGACTGCCGCTGCTGCCCAAGTTCGAGGCCCTCCTCCACCCGCAGGCCCCCGCCTGCGCCTCATCCCTGGTGGCCCAGAGGTGGGCAGTAAGGTTTGCTCTGTCGTGTCTGTTTCTGTCTCCTCACCGTTTCTCCCTGTTGTGTATTCTCTGTATTGTATTGTATTGTATTGTTATCACGTTGTCACTGTTATTCACTGTTATTCCATCTGTGCCCTGTGTCCTAGTATCTGTTTCTGTTACCTAGTAGTCTCGTTATCCTGTGTGTTGTACCGCTTCCTGCTCTCTCCCCTTGCGCGTCTCCCTCCTCCTCTGACCCACCCCGCCCTCAATCCAGCGCCATCCGCCCGCTTCCCTGACTCTTTTCTCCCAGCCTACATCCCCTGCCCTCGCACCTCCCCCTCTAGCTACCTAGTCGTATTTTTTCACCCCCCTCCCTACTCACTGCTCCCTTGCCCGTTTCCCGCCGCTTCGGCTCCCCACTCCCGCCCCCAGCTCCTCCTCCCTCCCTCCACCCCCTCTTAATGCAGGTCGCTGCGCAACTGCGCAGCGGGCGCGCCAATGGCGCGCCGGAGGCGCGCCAGAGGCAAGCCCGTCTGCCCCTGTCCGCGCCTGGACCGCGCCAGGACCCCTGGACCTCGCACTGCGCACCGCACACCGCCCAGGCTCAGTTACGACGCCGCCTGCCTCCACGCACTCAACTACGACCAAGACCAAAACCAATGCTGCTACCAAGCCTCTCCCAAGCACACCCACGGACATTTTACCTGCCGCAACTGCCACTTCTCATGCGACCGAACCTCCAAGCCAATGACCACCAGTCCGAACCACCTCCGCTGCATACTCCTCAACACCCGCTCCTCACGCAAACACGCCGTAGAACTCTGGGACCTGCTCGACAGCACCGCCCCGGACGTAGCCTTCCTGACCGAGACATGGTGGAACGACTCATCCGCGCCAGACATCGCCATCCCAGACGGATATAAGATCTCCCGCAGGGACCGCATCAACGGCCACGGAGGAGGACTCGCCATCGTCCATAAATCCTCCCTCAAGATCACCACCCACACCGACAACCACTTCAACACCGCAGAGCTTCTACACTTCCAGATCAACACCGACCCCAACACCACCCTCAGAGGAACGCTCGTCTACAGACCCCCCGGACCACGAGCCCAGTTCTGCGACGCCATCACTGACCTCGCAAGCACCCACGCACTCGCCTCCACGGACTACATCCTCCTCGGGGACCTCAATTTCCACCTCGAGAACAACAACGACCACAACTCCACCACACTGATCAACTACCTCACGAACCTCGGACTCAGACAACTTGTCACGTCACCAACCCACGCCGCCGGACACACACTGGACGCCATCTTCTCCACCAGCGACCACGTTACCTTCAACGACACCACCGAACCCTACTGGACCAACCACCACTGCGTCCACTTCACCTACAACAAAAACACCGCACACCACCACAGCCGCCAACTCCCCCGCCGCAACTGGGGCAAAGTCACCAAAGAACAACTTCTCAACACCCTCTCCCAGAACCCACCAAACGAGCCCACCAACCCAGACACCGTGGCCTGTAACTTCAGACAATGGATCAACAACTGCGCCAACATCCTCGCCCCACTGAAGAAACCCCCCAGCAACCTCGCCAGCAAAAAAGCCTCCTGGTTCACCGACGAACTCCTGGCCTGCAGGAAACTGGAAAAGAAATGGCTCCAAGAACGCACACCGGACAATCACGCTGCCCTCAAAGACGCAACCCGCCGACACCACCACCTCATCAGGACCACCAAGAGGTCCTCCTTCAAAGACTGCCTAGACAACAACGCACACAACAGCAAAGAGCTCTTCCGCATCGTGAAGGAACTATCCACCCCCAGCACCAACGTCAACGACATCCCGCCCTCTCAAGAACTTTGCGACTCCCTCGCCGCTTTTTTCCACAGCAAGATCGCCGACATCCACAGCAGCTTCAACACCCCGACCACACCCACCTCCGTCACCACCTCGTACCCAAGCATCGCCAACCCCATCACCGCCTGGTCCAATGTCGACGACGACGCAACACGCGAAATCATGAACTCCATCCACTCCGGATCACCGACTGACCCCTGCCCTCACCACATCTTCAACAAAGCCGACTCTATCATCGCGCCCCAACTCTGCAAGAACATCAACTCCTCCTTCGAAACAGGCACCTTTCCAGAAAGCTGGAAGCACGCAGACATCAACGCCCTCCTCAAGAAACCCAAAGCCGACCCCAAGGACGTCAAGAACTTCCGCCCCATCTCCCTCCTCCCCTACCCAGCTAAAGTCACAGAAAAGATCGTCAACCTTCAACTGACACGCCACATCGAAGACAACAACGTCCTCGACCCCTCACAAACCGGATTTAGACGCAACCACAGCACCAAGACCGCCCTCATCGCTGCAACAGATGACATCAGACGCCAACTCGACCGCGGCGAGACCTCTGCCCTCATTCTCCTAGACCTCTCCGTGGCCTTCGACACGGTCTGCCACCGCACCCTACTGTCACGCCTCCAAGAAGCCGGCATCCAGGAAAAAGCCCTAGCCTGGACCTCATCCTTCCTCTCCTGCAGAACACAGACCGTCCGCCTCCCACCCTTCCGCTCAGAAGCCAACATCATCATCTGCGGCGTCCCCCAGGGCTCCTCCCTGAGCCCAACGCGGTTCAACATTTACATGGCCCCCCTCGCACAAGTGGCCCGCCGTTTCGACCTCAACATCATCACCTACGCCGACGACACCCAGCTCATCCTCTCCCTCACCAACGACCCTGCCACCGCCAAAGCCAACCTCCACGAGGGAATGAAAGCAGTCGCCGACTGGATGAGAAATAGCCACCTGAAACTCAACACCGACAAGACTGAAATCCTCATCCTCGGGACATCCCCCTCCGCCTGGGACGACTCGTGGTGGCCCACCACACTTGGAACTGCCCCGACGCCCACCGACCACGCCCGCAACTTGGGATTCATCCTCGACTCCGCACTCTCCATGGACAGACAAATCAGCGCCGTCACCTCCTCCTGCTACAACACGCTCCGCACCCTCCGCAGGATCTACAAGTGGATCCCGGCCGACATCAGGAAGACAGTGACCCACGCCCTCGTCAGCAGCAGACTGGACTATGGCAACGCACTCTATGCAGGAATCCCAGCAAAACATCTCCAGCGACTCCAACGCATCCAAAACGCCTCAGCCCGACTCATCACCAACGCACCCCGCCACAGCCACATCACCCCTCACCTCAAAGGACTCCACTGGCTTCCCGTCGACAAAAGGGTCACCTTCAAGCTCCTCACCCACACACACAAAGCACTCCACAACGCCGGCCCCTCCTACCTCAACGACAGACTCAACTTCTACACACCGACCCGCCAACTGCGTTCCGCGAGCCTCGCCCTCGCCACCGTCCCCCGCATCCAACGAACCTCCTCCGGTGGCAGATCCTTTGCCCTACCTCGCCGCCAAGACCTGGAACACACTCCCTACCTACCTCCGACAGATTCAAGACCTACTCGCCTTCAGAAGACTCCTCAAGACCTGGCTCTTCGAGCAGTAGCAGTCCCCCCCTCCCTCAGCGCCTTGGAACCCTAACGGGTAAGTAGCGCGCTCTATAAATGTCTGTGATTGATTGATAGAGACTGCGGGGAGCCTTAAAACAAGAAATGGAAGCCCACATCCCATACCCAAACATCACTCACCACTCTGTGCTGTGTGGGCTGTTTCCAAAGACACACTCAGTGGACGCTATCCAAGGATGCTAGAGAATCCTCTGCTGCGTAAAGGACATCCTCTTCTATGCCAGGACCCGACTGGTGACCAACGGGGAGGTGGTGAGCAGGGAAGCGTGCCGCAGAATGGTACACAACCTGCTGAGAGATTACAATGACAAGGACAACAAGGAGCGGGAGAAGGAGGAAGAACTGTAAACCCTAACCCCTCCTTCCCACTGAACTCCCCACACTGCCCCAAGAAACAAAACCCCCTTTACTACTACTTTCATATGTAAACTGACAGTATTGTTAAAGTATGATTTGAAACAAAGTTGAAGTGGACCTCCCTTCCTAAGGGAAGAGGTACCACTCTTTAAAAACCAATGTATCGCCTACTTAAGCACTTAATAAAGGTTTTTGAAACTTAAAAAAAACAGTCACTAGATGCTTGTTTCTGGTACAGGGTGGACCTGGCCTGGTAGTTCAGGGTGGACTGTTCCCATGGAGAACAGGGTCAAGACTGATTTGCATATGGCTGGGTCCAAACTGGGGTGACATGGTGAGCAGAAGAATTGATGGATTAAACCCAGATCTGTGACTGGGGGTGAATGTTTGATTGGTTCTGCATTCCTTCCATCATTTGTGTTTGTTTGCTTTTGTCGCCCTAAGTGTGCCGGGTATCCCCAGACATGGGTCCTGGGATCACTAGGCCACTGGAATTGAGCTAGCCTGGCTGATACCTTAAAACTGGTACTAGGATTCCTGTTTCCGGTACAGGGAGGACCTGGCCTGGCAGTTTGGACTGAACTTTTCCCATGGGGAACAGGGTCCAGACTGATTTGCATAGTCCAAACTGGAGTCGCATGGTGAGCAAAAGAATTGATGAATTAAACCCAGATCTGTGACTGGGGGTGAATGTTTGATTAGTTCCACATTCTGTCCATCATTTGTGTTTGTTTTCTTTTAGGAACTGGGCAATTATCTGCTCTTACAGCTTTGTGTGCCTGCATCCTGTCTATAATAAACATCTGGGGTGGGTGACAGCTACACTGTGTGCATTCTTTCTAGGCAGCCACAAACACAGGAAGGTTAGGTGTGTCTGAGTACTCATCTGTATTTATCTGCATTCTGTTGAATCAGTGGGGGGAGCTGACATGCTTGAATATGGAGTATCTGTTCCCACACAAAGGGCTGATTACCCCCTACTAAAAGTCTGGAGCCAGGGCTAGGAAGAAGGGACTTCTGTGCACTTCAAAGACCCTTCTTTGAAGCCACCCCCACTTCAAAGGCAGATTTTGGTATAAGATGTGAGTCTCTGACCCTACCAAATCAGTACACTACAGGACCTGGGAAGAACTCTGTCAGGAGTAACGACTGCTGCGCTACAAGGAGTGCCACACTGCTGTACTGCTTTCCAAGAATGGCTATACTCTGCCTTGATGAGCAATCTTGCTGCCTGCTAGTCTTTGCCTTGCTGAGAAAGGATTGGAACCTCTCATCTAACCCAGAGTGACTCCAAGGTCGTGCTGGCTTGTTCCCTGTTCTCCCCCAGTCTCAGGGGCATCAAAGACTGCCTGTAACTCTTCTCCTATTGCTGGACTCTGCTGTCTTTGAGTCCTACCCTTTCCTTAGGTGCCAAACCAGTTCTGGGCCCTTGAAGGTGGTTTCACAGCAGTTTCTCTGCAAGAACTAACGCATCCGAACCGTTACGTTGCTCAGGACTGATGCAGTGTCCTCCACACCAACACATTGCCAATTCAACAATGATGCGGGACACGACTGCAAGGCTCAGTGATAACGCAAAACCAATCTGAGGACATCACTGCACGGCTCAACAACAACACAATGCATACATCTCAGCGGAGTTCAACGTTGACACAGGACCTGATTGCGAGGATCAACACCAATGTATTAACCCAACTGAGTGGATCCGACCAACGCATCACCTTCACATCGGTCCTCGACATCGAAGCTTGCTCCATCCAAGATACCAAGATACTTTTTTAGCTGGCTCTGTGTGAGTCCTGTAGCCAGCCTGCTCTCCATCACGGTCGGCCTGAACTTTGGATTTAACTCTGTCTAGCATGACCTCAACTAACCTTTTAATGCTATTGACTTCTAAGCACTATTTTTGGTTTATTCTTTAGAAATTCACATCTCCTCTTCTATTAATTGAATTTTTGTTGTATTGGTCTTGTACTTGGATAAATATTCTCTATTTTACTAACCCTGTGTGGAGTCTTTTTGTGATGTTTTCATTGTGTTACTCAGTGTGAGTGTAAATACTTTACACATTGCTTCTTTAGATAAGCCTGCCTGCTCTTCACCAAGGTACCAGAGGGTGGGCACAAGTCTGTATGTAGTTTACCCTGACTAGAAGTGGTTGTTCCTGCTTGTACATAGTGCATACTATGACAAGCAGAAGCCCCAGTTCTAATAGTAATTCATTATTGTTTGTCAATTTATTGGTGGTGTACACTCCTATTCCCCAACTTCTTCATGAAAAATGCATCAAAAAAACAAACTACTTTAGTTTTTACAGCAGAAGGGATATTGCAAAAAGGTCTATAAATCATTGCAAACTTCGGCTGGGGCCATAATTCGCACTCTTCTGTCAAACAAAACATTATTTAAGAAACCTTTCACTCACTTTTAAGCCTACTTCTGGGTTTAGAGGGCATGCATCTCAAGTTTTTCTGCTGCATTCCACTGTTACCAATTTTTCTTATGTTATGGAATGGAGAATTTGCAGATATAATGACTCTATCAATTCCTTACTGTATATAAATGAATCAGAAACTCCATCACAACTCAATGACATAAACAGATGCTCCTTTTGTGTGTTTTACTTTGATTCTGTTTCTCTGCGTGGTTGCATTACTCTGTTGCCTAATTCTGTTAAGCCTTAGCTGTTGTGTTTATTGAGTATTCAATAAGGGGTGCCATCTTGTAGACAAAGGGTCATATTTACAAGCCCTGTGGAGCAGGGCGTTGCAGCAAGTGCCTTGCTGTGTCACCCTGCACTACTGAGAAAGGGCAGAAATGTGCTTTATCTACAAGATACACCACATTTCTATCAGCTGCCCCTGCGCACAAATTGCTTCCATGTGCCAATGCAGGCACCCTTGCACTGTCGTGTAAGGGTGCCTGCATTGTGCGGATGATAGATTTAGGGCAGGAAGGGACACCTTCCTGCACAAAAACAGTCAATGAGGGCAATTTCCTCCTTTTATGTGTGCTGCAGAATGCAACACACATGGAAAGAGGAACAAAAGGGGAGAAATAAAGATATTTATCCCTGTTGAATCACTCTTACACCACCCCTGAGGTGTCATAGGTTTTTGACACATTCCTAGGTTTATAAAATCTTGTAAATCTGGGAATGCATCAAAATCCATGGCTGTTGCCTGGGAACACCCATGCAACACCTCCCTGACGCAAAGTAAGGCTGCTGCCCAATATCTAACATTCCACATTTTGCATGGCTTTTCATGCCCTTGTAGATATGGGGAGCAGCCTGCGCCACCGGTGCACCATAAAAAGTGAAGCACTGGGGGTGCAAGCCACATGTATATATGGGCCTAAGGGCCAGATTTATTGGCAGCGCCACACTGCATCACTTTGGAAACACAGGGATATGCCGTATTTGAGTGAATACAGGGCACCCATGAGTTGTCCCCTGCGCTGGTGCTACATTTAGCTGCCAACGCAGGCATCCTTGCACCATTGTGCAAGGATGCCTGCGTTGAGGGGGTGATTGTTTATGTGAAGGAAGATATTCTTTCCCACACATAAACAATCACTAATGACGCTTTGGTACTTCTGTGTGTGCTGCACAATGCAGCACACACAGAAGTGCCAAAGAGTCATTTTCAAATGATTGTTTATGTGCAGGAAGGGACACCTACCCGCACATAAACAATAATTTCTGGCATTTTGCTCTTTCTATGCATGCTGCAGAATGCAGCACACAGAAAAGGCAAAAAGCAAGGAGGAATAAAAGCATTCCTCCTCATTGCGCCCGGCTAATTAAAATTTTTTATAAATCTGAGGCAGCGTTAAAATGCAATGGGTGTTGCCGTGGCACACCCACAGCAACACCCATTGCGTGCCCCTTCCCATGCTCAGTGCTGCATGGGAAGGGACCATATTTACAAGATGGCATTAAGCCATAAAAAGTGGCTTAATGCCACCTTGTAAATACGGCGTGGTGCTTAGTGCCACAGGAAAGTCATGAAAAGTGACGCTCCTGTGGCGCTAGAGGTCTATAAATACACCCCTAAGTACTGTACATGATGTGACTATCTTAATGGAGACAATATATATTTTTTGATGCAACAACAAAATAGGAAGTTTTTTTATACATCTTGATAAGTTAGAATGTATCATAAATAGTGAAAGTGACTAAGGTCTGCACACATGGGGATGGGCCACAACTTAAAACTGTGAAGTGAATCAACGTGTTCCAAACCTTGATAACTGCAGTAACAGAAGAGAAGTCCTAAGTCAAAATTAATTGGATATTGAAAACACTTAAGATATACATGCCCAGAGCAAACACAAGAGGGCTCACATCATTCTCATATGTGGAGAGTGGTGGACTGTCATTGTGGCTGTGTGCAGAGCCCTCTGCTGGAGTCCCCTACTATCCAGTTGAGCCAGGAGACTGTAGGAAGGACTACCAACAGTAAACTGCCGAGCCTTCACCAAAGTCTGCTCGAAAATGTGAACAGCAATTGTTGAATATAATTGACCAAAACCTACTAGTGTATGATGAGGGCTGACCCAAAACCACTTTCTGTTTATTTCTCTCTGTTGCTCTTTGGAGTTACTGACATGCGCTCTGGTGACAACAAAACATGTCAAGCCAGGCTTTAGAAGAAACTAGGCATATGGCAAACAGTGAAAATATGCTTTTTTTAATGCTCATCTGTTAATACAAGCTTTCTACTAACCTAAATATTTTCCATTACAATATTTTCGCCAGGTTAGGGTGCCAAACACCACTTGTTAAATTTGTCAAAATAATGTGGACTGTGATATTTGATTAGAAATTGTTGAGATGAAGCAAGGTGTTTTCAGATGTCCCACGATGCATTGTATCGGTCTATTTTGCTAGGTTTGTATCCTTAACTGAGCATGTTTATTGTAAAGAGAAGCCCTGGGTCATGTGAGCAACCTTCGATGAGCAACACTCAGCTCCTTCATTCTCCTTTGATAATATTATTTTTCTCTTGGCTCAGAAGTGCCAAGGACACAAAACCACAAACAGTGTCTCACATGGATTTTTAAAAAAAAAACATTTGTTGTATATGATACGCCCCAAACTTTAGTAAGTCCAGGTAACCAAAATGAGTTAGTAATCAAAACTCGCTGTGCAACAATTCATATATATCAAATACATTCTTTCAAATTCGATACCAAAGCATCTTAAAAAACCTAGTGAACGTGAACCTCTGACTAGATGTACGAAATAATTTTGCATTTACAAACGGTTTTAATCTATTTTGAGCCGTTTTCAAGTGCAAAAATGTACGAAAGGCAATTTGCTAGGTATAATATGTATTTGTCCATTTGGTAATAGCTCCTTTTGCAATTCCATACAAGGAATCGGAAATAAGAATTTCCAAAGTGTACCTCACAAATAGTATTTATAAAGCATTTCCTAATTGCAAGTGCAGTTTTAGGAAATGCAAACACCATCAAATCAGATTTTAATCCAGTGCAGTTTATATAAAGTGTCCCAAAATGCAACAGACACTTTCTCAATGAGGGTTTTGTATGTACTGGTGAGAAGAATGAAGTTTTTTGTCAAACTGAGTAAGAGATATTTGAGAAGTACAGGTTTAGTACCCACATCATTTGGTTTATAATAGTTGATTTACAACCATGGCAACAAACCAGTGACAGACCGAAGCAATGCTATTCCACCTCAGGTGCAGATACTGGGCTGTCTGTACCTTTTAGCCTCTGGAGATTACCAGGTTCTAATTGCAGTAGCGGGAGGAGTGTCCCAAAGTACTTTCACATTTGTTCTATAGGTTTGTTGAAATTATGTTGTCCAAAATAATGATTACATGTATTTTTCTGCATCTCAGCAGGACTTACAACATACCAAACTATTGTTTTCCAAATGTCATGGGATGCGTTGATGGTGCACATTTTGCTAACAGTCCATCAACTGAGTTTTCAAAACTGCGAAAATAGTCACGCCTCAATATATAGGTTGTGTGTGATGCCTCATGTTCATGAACAAACCTTGTTGCTCGCTATCTAGACAGCACTCATGATTTGTATATGTTTTCCCACAGTGGGATACCTAATAATCTGTCTCGATGTGATTTGGAGCAGGGTTTTTTAATTGGTAAGCCAATGTAAAATATTTACACCCACTTCCCCATCCAAAGTAATGACCCATACTAACGTAAGCTTCCTTTTTTAGGAGAAAGTGCATATGCATAATAGCCCTGGATCTTAACACCATATTTAAACCCAAGTACAAGGAGTGAGCAGAGACACAACCATGCCTAGAAAACTACGCAGTCAGTTATAGAGAGGGCTTTTGGAATGCTAAAAGGATGCTTCAGGGTTGTGCACATGAGAGGTGGGTTCCTCCAGTACTGTTCAGAAATATGTTGCAATATCATTGCTAAATGCCCAATGTTGCATAATCTTGCTATGAGGGAGCGTCTTCATAATTTGGAAATTGATTTAGAATCTCAACCCAATGAAGGGACCCCACAAATACAGTACCAACAGGATGGCTATTGTGCTGCTGAAGGAGGAGTATGTCATACAGAGATTACTAACAATTGTTTTTAAGGTAAGTGAAAAGAAAAACTGGAATACATGTTTATTATGGTTTTTAACCCCCAAAAATGCCTTCTATTTGGAAATCATGATACTATTATTTTCTAAAGCAAACTAAAAAATATACAGACACAAATTTGTACTATATAGGTTTTTGTTTTGGTAAAAATATATTCATAGGTAAGCAGCTTACGAAAAAAACAGTGCTTTCTTTCAGCTCTACTTGCACTCCGTTTCTCAGACTGACCTGCCTCTGTAGAAGATGTATGTCAGAGTGTGTGCCTACGGCTGGAGAAATCAGGCATTGAGACTGCTCTTATCTGCCCCTAAATCTGAAGGCTCAGATACAGTACTGCTTTGCATATTTTAAAAGCCACTTGTGACCTGGACTAAACCACACGTCACATCTCTACAGCAGTGACCCATCTCTGTTAAAATATTTACAGTGCACCTGAATAACGTGGTAGTGATCTTGACAGACTTAATTGATTTGTTCTATATAGCAAAACTCAACCTTTGTTCGCGATGTCTATACCTTTGCGTCATAAGATGTTGTACCGTTGTTGTTGTGAGTTTGTCATTGTGAGAAAACAGAGCTGATTGCAGAGGCCCCCTAAAGTTTTGCCCCCATTTTTCACTTTTTGCTGGTGTTTTCCTGACTCTGATGGTGCCCTGGGTACTACTAACCAGTCCCAGGGCCTGTGCTCTGTGTAAAATCAGTATGCAAATTAGGCTAATTATAATTGGCTAAGTCAACCTACCTACAAGTCCCCAGTATATGGCAAGGCATGTAGGTTTAGGGACCCCAGCATAGGTAGTGCACCTGTAGGTGGACTACTGAGGTGCCCAATGTCATTTTAAAGGCAGGCCTGCCTTGCTGGCTGCTTTTAAATTAAACTTACATGCAAATTCTACTTTGGAATTAAAAGTAGTTCCAAAGCCTTAAACTACCTTATTGTTACATATAAGTCACCCCTAAGGTGTGCCCTATGTGCCCCTTGGGCTGGGTGCCATGTAAGTATAATCAGGGACCTTATAAAAATAGTTTTATAAGCCCTGGTGAGGTAAAACAGCCACATTTGTTTTTCCCTCATTGTAGTGAATGGCCTCCATAGGCTAGAATGGGGAGACTTTATTTTAATTTTAAAGTCCTCCTAAGTAACAGATACAACAAGTTTGGTATCAAATTAATTGATATAATAAATCCCACAACTTCCAGTTGTTGGATTTAATATAACTTGTTCAGCTAAGGAGTTTTAAACTTTTCCTGAAAAGCTGCCAACTTCAGTCCTGCAGTGTATTTGCTGATAGGCCAGCCTCTGGCAGCCTGACCAGGCTACCTTGATGAGGTGTGAAGTGGCTTGGCTCAACACAAAGAGATGTGCCTGGGGGAGGAGATCTTCCTTCAGCAGATGGGGAAGCAGAAGGGGGAGGGCTGACAAACTGGTCTTCAAAGGAAAGGAAGGACATTTGTCACAACCCAGTAACACCCTCACATCCTGCAAACCCAGACAATTAGGTGCCCTCTTGAATAGATTAGGAGAGGGCAGGAGAGGGGTGTGTTTAGGACTTTTAGCCACACCAGTGGGTGGGCTCAGCCAGATGTAACCTCCAAAAATCACTTTCAGCCATGGTGGATCTTTGAGGAATGTTGCTCCCTGGAATTGATTTTTGCCACACTGCCCAGGAAGTGGTCCTCACAGGGGGAACGATCCTACCCCTGATTGGAGAACCAGGACCCCCCTGTTTTTCACCAAGGAGCAAGGATAAATCTGGCAGACCTGCACTCACACCTCAGTTCCTTACCAGATCCCTATCAGATTCCAACAAGGAAGAACTACAGAAGAAGAAGGACTGTCCTGCTGGACCCCTGGCCTGCACCTGGACAATGCACTCTGGAGGACTGCACCAGCTGCACACTTGGGCTTCACTACAAGAAGGACTTTGCCTGGCTTCAACTGGTTCAAGGAGGGACTACCAGTTTGCTACAGGTAAAAACTTGCTAACCAGAGTCCCCTGCACCAACTCCTGAAGAAATCAACCAGCTGACCACTGTCCAGTTGCCAAAATGGAGTTTGCGCCAGGTCCATTCTGGGAGTTGTAGTCCGCACCCTCAAGGAGCATCTCAGAGCTTCTGAAATCTTGGGGTGAACTGTGGACCTCAAAATAACCTTAAAAGAACATCTGGAAGAAGATCCAGAAGTTGGGAGAAGTTTGGAGAACTTTTGGAAAAAAACTCCATAGAGGGACCGACCCACCGCAGCAACTCTAGCCGGCTTGCCTCAACCACGACCCAGCCTGTCTTGCAGGTTTTTCCCGGTGAAGAAAATCTCCAAAAAAAGTGACTAAGTCAGAATGTAGGAAGTTGACCGGGACCTCCCATACAGGGTATCTGAAGAGGGCTCCAAGGACGTCGGATCAAGATTCAGGTTTGCACCGGTCGAAGGATTTTCACCTAAACAAAAATGACTAAGTCCGAAGGTAAAAATCTCCACTGAGGGCTCCTGCAACACGTATCTGAGGAAGAGTTCCAGGAGGTCGGATTGGACTGGCAGGTTCGTCCCGCTGAAGAAAATCTCCAGAAAAACGACTAAGTCCTAAGGTAAACTTTTGACGGAGGCCTCCTGCGGGCTGTAGCCGAGCCGTGCTCCATCGCAGTGGCCTTAAACTTTGACTTTGCCCCGGTCGAGGTGCGACCAGATAACCAGATTGGCGCCTTTTGTTTCTATGTGCTAGAAAGCATGAATTCTTTAAAAATTCATATCTCTGGTTCCCCTTATCTGATTTTATTCGTTTTGGTGTTATTTTAAAGCTAAAAATATGTCCTATTCTTATAAATTGATTTTGTATTTTTAAACTGTATCCTGTGTTTTATTTAATTACTGTTTTGTGATATTTCAATGCTTTACGCTTTGTCTCCTAAATTAAGCCTTGTCGCTCGTTCCCAAACTACCAAGGGTTGAGCTGGGTTTAATTTACTGAGACCTAACTGGACCTAACTGGAGGTTAGTGGCCTATTGCTAAGTATAGGTGTTTTCTAGCGCATAGAAGCAACTAGCGTTCAAAGGGTTAAAAATGGCCGCGCTGGAAAGGAACAAAGTCCAGAGTTCAGGCCACCCACGAGGTAACACTGTCACACTTACTTTCATCAGTGTTTGATTTAGGAAAGTGGTCCACAGCACCAGCCAAGGGTTCAGAGGCTCTGGTGTGCCTCTTGGGGTCTAGGACTACAACTCCCACAATGCACCTCTTCAACTTATGGAGTTGATCCAAACGTCTCCAATCTTCTGGATCTTCTTCCAGAGGTCCTATTTGTGTCCTTGAAGTGTCCACAACTTGATCCAAGGTTCCAGAAGCTCTGAGTTGCTCCTTGGGATTTGGGACTACAATTCCCAGAATACACCTGGTCAGAATCCTCAAATGGCCACTGGACACTGGTCAGCTGGGCTCTGCTTGCAGGACTTGATGCAGGGGACTCTGGGCAGCTCCTTCGTACCTGTAGCAAACCGGGAGTCCCTTCTTGAAGCAGTAGAAGACAGGTAAAGTCCTTTTAGTGGTGAAGCCCAAGTGTGCAGCTGGTGCAGTCCTCCAGAGTGCAGTGTCCAGGTGCAGGTCAGGGGTCCAGCAGGGCAGTCCTTCTCCTGTAGTTCATCCTTGTTGGAATCTTATGGGGATCTGAGGTGTGGGTGCAGGTCTGCCAGTTTTATCCCTACTCCTGGGTGAAAAACAGGGGGGTCCTGGTTCTCCAATCAGGTGCAGGGTCCTTCCCCCTGTGATGACCACTTCCTGGGAAGTGTGGCAAAAATAAATCCCAGGGAGCAACATTCCTCAAAAATCCATCATGGCTGAAAGTGATTTTTGGAGGTTACATCTGGCTGAGCCCACCCCCTGGTGTGGCTAAAAATCCTAAACCCATCCCTCTCCTGCCCTCTCCTAATCTAATCAAGGGGGCACCTAATTGTCTGGGTTTGCAGGATGTGAGGGTGTTGCTGGGTTGCTCCAAATGTCCTTCTCTGCCTTTGAAGACCAGTTTGGCAGTCCTCCCCCTTCCTGCTTCACCATCTGCTGAGGGGAGATCTCCTCCCCCAGGCACATCTCTTTGTGTGGAGCCAGGCCACTTCACACCTCATCAAGGCAGCCTTGCCAGGCTGCAAGAGGATGGCCAATCAGAGCACAGCAGTAAAAACACTGCAGAGCTGAAGTTGGCAACTTTTCCGGTAATGTTTAAAACTCTTTACCTGAACAAGTTATATTAAATCCAACAACCTCTGGTATCTGTTACTTAAGGGGACTTTAAAAATTAAAATAAAGTCTCCCCATTCTAGCCTATGGAGGCCATTCACGACAATGAGGGGAAAACTAATTTGGCTGTTTTACCTCACCAGGGCTTATACAACTATTTGTATAAGGTCCCTGCTTATAGTTACATGGCACCCAGCCCTAGGGGCGTATAGGGCACACCATAGGGGTGACTTATATGTAAAAATAAGGTAGTTTAAGACTTTGGAACTACTTTTAATTCCAAAGTTGAATTTGCATATATCTTTAGTTTAAAAGCAGCCAGGAAGGCAGGCCTGCCTTTAAAATGACATTGGGAACCTCAGCAGTGTACCTATGGGTGCACTACCTATGCTGGGGTCCCCCAACCTACATGCCCTACCATATACTAGGTACTTATAGGTAGGTTGACTTAGCCAATTATAATTAGCCTAATTTGCATACTGATTTTATACAGAGCACAGGCCCTGGGAGTGGTTAGCAGTACCCAAGGCACCATCAGAGTCAGGAAAACACCAGCAAAAAGTGGAAAATAGGGGCAAAAAGTTAGGGGGGCTCTGCAATCAGCCCTGTTCTCTCACATAAGGCCCCCAGGCCACACGCCCAGGAGACTCAGCCCAACCCTGGGAGAGTCTTCCTGGCTTGTCAGGCAAGGAAGACAGTGAAGAGAATAGGCTGTCCCTTTGCAGGGCCTACTCTGCCTTACATCCTCCGGCCATGGTCACTCCCTCTGGGTAATGAATCTACCCCAAAATTGAAAGGACCCATCTCAAACTGAAAGTTCCCTCTAGGGAGGTCTTCCTCCTCTCTCTCTGCCAACTTGGGTAGTGACGTGCCCACCTCCCCTACTCCTAACTTTGCTAAGGCAACACCTAGCTTACCCAGAGAGGTCACCCAACACTTGAGCAACCCCACCATGACCAACAGGGTCAGGGGGCCTACTTTGCTTTTGGCCTGGGGTCTGCCTCCCAGGCCAAGTACAGTGCTGCCAGGAAGGCTAGCACCCAGCAGAGGCTACTGACAGCTGTCAGTACCCAGAACCACACCCTAAGCTCTCTTCTGACAGGTGGCTCAGCTGCTTTAGGGGCAACTGTGGGGTCCTGGCACCCCTCTTGCTGTCTAGAGTGGGGGGCTACCACCTCCTGTGGCAGACACCCTCCTTCCACTCTCCCTTCTGTCAGTGCAGGGACAACACCCTGCATCTGGACAGCTGCCTGACTACTCAGGACTTCCTTGGGGTCAAGTGAGGCCTCACCATTGCAACTCTGGGCTCCCCCACCTACTGGGGCAGAAGGCCTTTGGCTCCCTGGAACTCTCTTTAAGAGTGGCCCACCCTTCTTTTTCCTCTTCCCTTTTCTTGGGGGGCCCTGTCTCCTAACTGTAGGGACTGACTCCCCAGGACTTTGGGTTGGGGGGGTGCCCTGGGCAACTGCCCCATCTGGGACCAAACTCACCTCTGGGAGGTCATTGCCCAGGATACAATCTAGGGGGAGGTCAGCACTGACTACCACCCTAAACCAGCCAAGGATACCCTCCCTCTCTAGGGGCACTATGGCTACAAGTTTGGAGGTGACCTCCCCTGTGGCTATCCTGACTTTCCTGGTCTCTCCTGGGACATACATGCCTGGGGTCGCTAACCGGTCACTCACTATAGTGTTACTGGCACAGGTGTCTCTCAGGCCAGTGGTAGGGATCCCATTCACCTGAATTGGGTGAAAGTGCCTACTCCCACCCTCAGGGATCACCAGCTTACCATCTGGTCCTTTCTCCCAGCCCAATGCTAGGAGTACTTAATCATCTGAGGAATCCTCCTCCATGGCTACACTGGACAGCCCAGTGCTAACCACTTTCTTTGGACAGGCTGCATTTCCTCTGAAGTGACCTGTCTGCTGAAGTCAAAGCAAGCCTTACTGTCCGAGAGCTTTTTTAACCCTGGGTCTCCCTGTCTCTGCTTGTCAGAGTAGGAGTGGGATTTACTCTCCTCCTTCCTAGGGTTCTGGGGTACAGAGGGAGTCTCTGTGGAGGGCTTACCACCTCCCTCCTTAGGTTTTTGGGGACCTGACCCCCCCTTCTTGAAATCTCCCACCTGGGACTTGACAACCACCCTGGTTCTCAACCACTCATCAGCTGCCTCCCCTAGCTCTATAGGGTTGGTCAGCTTAGAGTCCACTAGATGCTGGCGTAACCTTTCTTGGATACAATTGGTCACAATGTGCTCTCTCATGATCAGATTGTATAACCCCTCATAAGTATTTACTTTGTTACCATGAAACCAGCCCTCTAGTGCCTTAAGTGAGGTGTCTACAAAGTCAACCCAAGACTGGGTACTGACCTTCTGGGTGTCCCTGAACTTCATCCTATACTGCTCTGGGGTCAGACCAAACCTCTTGGTTAAGCACCTCTTCATACTAGGGTATGAATGTGCCTCCTCTCCACTTAAGGTCATAAGCCTATCCCTCCCTGAGTTGGGGACCAACTCCCATAAATGTGAACCCCAGTGTTGAGGACTAATCCTTCTCATTTGGAGTGCCCTCTCAAAGGCCTCCAACCACTTGTCTATGTCATCCCCCTCTACATAAGCAGGAACCACCCCCTTGGGTAATCTGGGGCAAAAAAAACCACCTGTGGACACCTCAGCTTCTCTGTTGCTGCCACCATCTCTTTTCTCTTCCCTTGCCCACTTTTTCTTTTCTAGGGCCAGCTTCTTTGCCTCCAAAGCTATAAATGCTAGCTGGGCCTCCAGCTCTCTTTCCCCGAGGGACAGGTTCTATCCTCCTGAAGGGACCCCCTTCCCCCAACTAGCTTAGTGACTGTGTGTAGTGAGAACCGGTCTTCCTCATCCTCACTTAGGGTCAGATGCCCTCCCTCCCCTGAGTGGTTGGAGCTAGCATCCTCCCCTGCTTCTTCCTCCTCTGGAGCTTCCTCTGGGCCTACTTCTTGGGCCTCTGCCCATTCTGTGAGGGATTTAATCAGGACATGCTTCCTGAGGTCAGTGGTTGCAGGCAACCCCCTTGCAGTACACAACCCCCTAAGCTGGACTTCTGTCAGTGTGGGTAGGCTAGACAGATCAATCTCCATGGTTCCCTAGATTTTTGTCAACAAAATCTTTTTGCAAAATTGGAAACAAGAATTTAGAAAAATCACAAAAATTAAATAATTGAAAATAATCCAAATTAAAAATTAAAAACAATTTTGCACTAGGACAATTTAAAGGATTTTTAATTTGTTTTACTCAAAACTGTAATGTGATACTGAACACAAGTACAGGATCCCACCACTGTGCACCAGAAATGTTGGAAAATGGGTTATTGGTAAGGGCAGGTAAGTACCTACACTTAGCAATAGGCCACTAACCTCCACTTAGGTCCAGTTAGGTCTCAGTAAATTAAACCTAGCTCAACCCTTGGTAGCTTGGCAACGAGCGACAAGGCTTAACTTAGGAGACAAAGTGTAAAGTATTCAAGTATCACAAAACAGTAATTAAATAAAACACAGGAAACAGTTTAAAAATCCAAAATCAATTATACTATATTTTTATCTTTAAAATGACACCAAAACGAATACAATCGGATAAGGGGAACCGGAGATATGAATTTTTAAAGAATTAGTGCTTTCTAGCGCATAGAAGCAACTAGCGCTCAAAGGGTTAAAAATGGTCACATTGGAAAGGAACAAAGTCCAGAGTTCAGGCCACCCACGAGGTAACACTGTCACACTTACTTTCAGGAGTGTTTCATTCAGGAAAGTGGTCCACAGCACCAGCCAAGGGTTCAGAGGCTCTGGTGTGCCTCTTGGGGTCTGGGACGACAACTCCCACAATGCACCTCTTCAACTTATGGAGTTGCTCCAAAAGTCTCCAAACTTCTGGATCTTCTTCCAGAGGTCCTTTTTGTGAACTTGAAGTGTCCACAACTTGATCCAAGGTTCCAGAAGCTCTGAGTTGCTCCTTGGGAGTCGGGGACTACAATTCCCAGAATGCACCTGGTCAGGATCCTCAAAGGGCCACTGGGCACTGGTCAGCTGGGCTCTGCTTGCAGGACTTGATGCAGGGGACTCTGGGCAGCTCCTTTGTACCTGTAGCAAACAGGGAGTCCCTTCTTGAAGAAGAAGACAGGTAAAGTCCTTTTAGTGGTGAAGCCCAAGTGTGCAGCTGGTGCAGTCCTTCAGAGTGCAGTGTCCAGGTACAGGTCAGGGGTCCAGCAGGGCAGTTCTTTTTCTCCTGTAGTTCTTCCTTGTTAGAATCTGATGGGGATCTGAGGTGTGGGTGCAGGTCTTCCAGTTTTATCCCTGCTCCTGGGTGAAAAACAGGGGGTTCCTGGTTCTCCAATCAGGTGCAGGGTCCTTCCCCCTGTGATGACCACTTCCTGGGAAGTGTGGCAAAACTCAATCCCAGGGAGCAACATTCCTCAAAAATCCCTCATGGCTGAAAGTGATGTTTGGAGGTTACATTTGGCTGAGCCCACTCCCTGGTGTGGCTAAAAATCCTAAACACACCCCTCTCCTGCCCTCTCCTAATCTAATCAAGGGGGCACCTAATTGTCTGGGTATGCAGGATGTGAGGGTGTTGCTGGGTTGCTCCAAATGTCCTTCTCTGCCTTTGAAGACCAGTTTGGCAGCCCTCCCCCTTCCTGCTTCACCATCTGCTGAGGGGAGATCTCCTCTCCCAGGCACATCTCTTTGTGTGGAGCCAGGCCACTTCACACCTCATCAATGCAGCCTGGCCAGGCTGCCAGAGGATGGCCAATCAGAGCACAGCAGTTACAACACTGCAGGGCTGAAGTTGGCAACTTGTCAGGTAAGGTTTAAAACTCTTTACCTGAACACGTTATATTAAATCCAACAACTGGAAGTTGTTGGATTTATTATAGCAATTAATTTGATACCAAACTTCTGGCATCTGTTACTTATGGGGACTTTAAAAATTAAAATAAAGTCTCCCCATTCTAGCCTATGGAGGCCATTCACTACAATGAGGGGAAAACTAATTTTGCCCACTACCTCACCAGGGCTTATACAACTATTTTTATAAGGTCCCTGTTTATAGTTACATGGCACCCAGCCCTAGGGGCACATATGGCACTCCTTATTGGTGACTTATATGTAAAAATAAGGTAGTTTAAGACTTTGGAACTACTTTTAATTCCAAAGTCGAATTTGCATATAACTGTAGTTTAAAAGCTGCCAGGAAGGCAGGGCTGCCTTTAAAATGATACTGGGCACCTCAACAGTGCACCTATGGGTGCACTACCTATGCTGGTGTCCCTAAACCTACATGCCCTACCATACACTAGGGACTTATAGGTAGGTTGGCTTAGCCAATTATAATTAGCCTAATTTGCATACTGATTTTACACAGAGCACAGGCCCTAGGATTGTTTAGCAGTACCCAGGGCACCATCAGAGTCAGGAAAACACCAGCAAAAAGTGGAAAATGGGGGCAAAAAGTTAGGGGACCTCTGCAATCAGCCCTGTTCTCTCACAGTGGGGAACCTCATCCTTGTTCAGATGGTGAAATAAGAATAAAGAGGCCTTTAATAGTCATCGAGGAGTACAAACCTTGTTTGACAAAGTGCTCCTCTGCTAATTCTTTGAACATACAGAGCAGTTTTTACTATTCCTTTCTCAGACAGCATGTTTAGGGTATTTTGTAACACGATATTTTGCCAGGGTACAGTTAAAAGAGAACACACACACACTCTGCTGGCTGTGCAAAGTAAAGTACAAAATACAAATATCTCAAAATACATATCAGCAACATGGAAAGTACAATCAAGACACTTAAATCAGGTAATGTTAATAGTCAGGGTCCCCCAACTCTTAGTATTGTTCCACTACCACCGGAAGGAATGTGAAAAATAGGAGACCCCGGTGCCCATAAATATAGGTGAGGGAAAAGGAATATAAAAGAAGAGGACATAGGTTCACAATTTCTATCTATAAAGCTAGGAAACTAGAATCAAAGATGTCCTCCAAACAATTACAGACATTTTTATTTTCCTCATTGAGAAACCCTAAAGGCTACATGTATGCCCAGATGTGGTTCCAAGGCTCACTGTATCATAGGACTCAAGCTGGCGAGGCACAGGGGCCAGAGACCGTCTGAGGTTCCCTGTGTTCCATTCAAGAAAGTAGCTGGCCTGGCAGCTTGATCAGGGCTGTCCCTGTTGGAGTATCACCAAGATCGATATACGTGTGGCTGGTGTCTGTCTCAAGTGGCATAGTGGGGAAAAAATGATGGACTTGGATCTGGCCAAAGTTATCTCCACTGGCTGAGATTCATTCGACCATTTCTTCCCTCACCTTATTATTTGTTTCAGTCTTTGGCCACAGCACATTCATCAATTACCCCTGCTCAGACAGGGACACAAAGACAGACAACGCACATACAAAAACACATTAGAAATATTCGCTTGCCTGCAACAATACAGAACAGATTTCAGAATATAGTCAAATGCACACACTTGTCATCCCTACCACTCCTGCAAGGAAAGCAAACCACATAAGAATGGACACACGTATTAGAAATATCCAGCCCACTGACTAAAGCATAAGTGTGTGAAAATGACTATGAGAAAAATAATTATTGCTCTGTAAAAGGCTATACTCTGATGCAGTCCCGTCTAGCACTCAGAGAACTACTCACAAATAAACAGGGCAGACTCCCAGTTATTAAATAAACTTGTTTTTTTAACTTGCATCACTGGTGCTTTTCTTAAACTCAGAGACGTAAAGTACACATTTCACAAAATAAGCAGCGCCTACATCTAAATAAATTACAGAATCAAATGTGTAACCAAGTAGAAAACATCAGCTGACATTGATGAAGCAGAAAAAGAAAGACTAATAAACATTCATATATCATGTAACGAAATCGTATAAGACAATGTGACTTTAGCAAAGAAAAATAATGTATGTACAAAATGTCCCCACGAAGTAGGTCACCATTATTATAAACAAGCTTAATTAATCATGAAGAGTCGAAAATGTAGTAATCTGTCATATTTGCAAATGTATTCTATGATTTTCTTGTTGAAACTGTTATATGCTTAGCTTAAATTTAGCAGAGGCTTTGGCCTAGTTGCCTGGTCTCAAATTTAACTGCGTGGTTTTCACTTGTATTAACAAAAACGTATTTAAACTTTAAAAGCTGTATTTTTCCAGTAGAATGACTAATACACTTATCTCAAGGTTTCGTGCTAGGCAAGTTTCATCCCCTTTGAAGCAAGGTCAGTTTCTTCAGGTGCAGACAATAAAGACACTGATGCTGAATTAATTGGCAACTTTGTCGCTACTTGTGTTCCAAAACTCCAAGGACACCTTATGCGTAGGTGAACATTAAGAGAAGGACACTATTCATTGGTTAAAGAGAAACCACCCCATGGACCCTCCAATGGAAGACCCTGAAGAATTTGGAACGTTCCTTACTTAAACCCACTGGACAAAGTGAAGTCAGACATTTTCTTTGATGCCATTTTGAAGCAAGATTCAAGAAGCCATTTTGATGACCCTTTGATGCTTTTTCTTTATTCCAGAGAGAGAGAGAGACTTTCAGAATTCTCACCCTAGAGACTTTAATTTTAACTCTACCCTGTCTTGCCCATACGATAACTATTGTCCTGTATTCCTTGCTGCTGCAGGGAAAACTTGCTTTAAACTTTGCCCCATTGAAGTCTGCCCCATGCTGATCGAACTGGTACCTGAAGGACGAAGACTCACCTTGAATGCTGATTGTATTTGGTAATTCTGAAAGGATAAATGTATTATGCATTGTATTTTCCTTCTTAGGTACCAACTGCTTATTTTGACAGAGCCCAAGCTAGAAGTTTTCTAAATTTGTGTTGACTAAATTCATTTTGCATGTAGCCCCACATGCCAATGCTAATCAGAGATTAGTTGAGGTATTCATTTGATGTGCCGTACTGAATTGAAATCTTTTTACGCTGACCGATGTATGCAATTAGCCAAATTCAGTTACTCACATTAGTGATTTGCATTGCTATAACTGAGTGCATTATAATCCAAATTTTGCGTAGATTACATTTCTTCCGTCGCTATCGACAGCTAGTAATGTTCGTATACGTATATCATTTGATTTTGAGACTTACTTATATTGTGTTAGCTTTCTTAATATAGGGAAATAAATGCATTAACTTTTAATAAATAGGTGTGGTTATTCATGACTGAAAGGTCATGGTGTGTCAAATTACTGATTACTATTGATTCCTAAGTTGTTGTTTGATTATTAATTGAGTATTGGTTATTGATTATAAATGATTATTAATTATTGATTTGAGGGATCCGACTATTCTTGGATGAGGATAATTCAACCTGGTTAAAAGGTTCATCGACCTCCGGCGTGTCCAAGTATAAGTAATTTATAAGGACTGGACGCGCCACAGATGAGAGGCAGAGGCCGAGGAGGTTTTGTGAATAATGGTCCTGATTTAAATACTGTCGCGATTCCTAATGGTATACAGGCAATGAAGAAAGTGATGCCATGTCACACGTGCGGAATCGTCGGACATTGGAAACGGGAGTGCCCAATGTTGGTGCAGGAAGGTGTAGATCAGCAAAACAATGATGTCAATACATTTCAGAATATGAGAGGACCGAAATTGAGAGGTCCAAATCCAAATTTCCAAAATAATGTAAATCAGATGCAGGGTCTACAACCTATACAACCACAACAGGTGCAAATGCCCCATGTACAAATGGCACAAGCACAGCCAATGCAACAGCAGTTTCCGATGGTACCTTATCAGCAAATGCAAATACCCTTAGCACCAATGAATCAGCAACAAGTAATGCTTCCTCAACAGGTTACAGGTCAAGGAATGAATCAAAGTAACACAGTACACCAATTCCCGTTACACAGTGAGAATGGAATAAACAATGTACGGGAGAGTGAAAGTTCAGATGAGGAGGGAAATTGTATGCTTGTAGCATCTTTGGAAGTTGATCAAAAGGGACCATATGTGGAACGAAGAGTTATGGGTCACAGTGTTTTATTCTTGGTTGACACAGGAGCTGCACGCTCTACAGTTAGAAGCATCGAAGTACCAAATTTGCCACTTTCAGGGAGAACAGTTCAAGTAGTGGGAGTAGCAAACAGGTATCTGACAAACCCAATTACAGATCCCGTGCAAGTCAAGATTGGTAACTTCCAAGGGTTACATAAATTTGTGGTGTGTGACTCAAGTCCAATATCCCTATTAGGAAGAGATCTATTATGCAAATTAGGATGTTCAATTATGTGCTCACATAATGGAATTAAAATTCATGTGATGAGGAAGAAGAGGACAGTTTAGAAGAAGACAAAGTGGAAACTGTTGATGAAGAGTATCCCCTGATTACTCTTTATCCTATGCTCACTGAAGCAGATATTCCAGCTGAGTTACAGGAAACAGTTGAAAAAGAAGTGTGGGATATGACAGGGAAAGAAGTAGGATTGGTCAAAGGAGCAGAACCAGTGAAAGTGACTGTAAAACCTAATGTAAATTTTCCTCAGACTCCACAATACCATATGTCATGAAAGTCGCCCAACTCATTGACGAATTTGTGAAACAGGGAGTACTGAAAGAAGTACTAAGTAGTCCATGTAATTCACCAATCACGGGACTAATAAAACCAAGTGGAAAGGTCCGAATTGTTCGGGATTTGAGAAAAATAATTGACATAATAGTCAAATGTTGTCCTGTAGTACCAAATCCAGCTGTGATAATGTTTCAAATTCCCTGTGATGCAGAATGGTTCTCAGTCATCGACTTGTCACAAGCATTCTTTTCTGTGCCTCTTCATGAGGATAGCCAATTTCTCTTTTGTTTCAAATTCCTGGACAGAGTCTACAATTGGTGTCGAATTCCTCAAGGGTTTTCGGAGTCACCATCAATTTTCAATCAGATTCTAAAGAAAAATCTGGAATCATTGGAATTACCATTTGAATCAACCTTAGTACAGTATATTGACGATTTACTGATTGCATCCAAAACAGAAAATGACTGTACAGCTGACACTATTGCCCTACTACCGCCGAATGACTGCCCCGCGGTCAAAAGACTGCGGCGGTCATTCCAACTTTCCCGCTGGGCCGGCGGGCGACCGCCAAAAGGCCGTCCGCCGGCCCAGCGGGAAAGCCCCTGCAACGAGGAAGCCGGCTCCGAATGGAGCCGGCGGAGTTGCAGGGGTGCGACGGGTGCAGTGGCACCCGTCGCGATTTTCACTGTCTGCTAAGCAGACAGTGAAAATCTGTATGGGGCCCTGTGAGGGGGCCCCACGACACCCGTTCCCGCCATCCTGGTTCTGGCGGTGAAGACCACCAGAAACAGGCTGCCGGGAAGGGGGTCGGAATCCCCGTGGCGGCGCTGCAAGCAGCGCCGCCATGGAGGATTCCCTGGGCCAGGGGAAAACCGGCGTGAAACCGCTGGTTCCCCTTTTCTGACCGTGGCTTTACCGCCGCGGTCAGAATAGCCCAGGAAGCACCGCCAGCCTGTTGGCGGTGCTTCCGCTGCCCTCCGCCCTGGCGGTCATGGACCGCCAGGGTTGGAATGACCCCCAAGGTGTCTCCTTCAAAATTGCAATTCTGACAGAAAAAGTGAAATATTTGGGTCATCAAATAGAGAAAGGTTTGAGGAGAATAATGAAAGAAAGAATAACGAGTGTACTTCAAATGAGTCCACCCAAAACGAGAAATGGTGAGCTACTGTCGCCAATGGATTCCCAATTTCTCAACTCTAGCCAAACCTTTACTGAAACTGACCCACAAAGATGCGCAGGATGAAATAGTGTTGAAAAGAGATGAAATGGATGCCTTTATTGAATTAAAGGAATGCATGTGCAGAGCTCCAGCCTTAGGTATGCCTGATTGCACAAAGCCGTTCACATTGTTTTGACATCAACGTGATGCGTGTTCCTTGTCTGTCTTGACTCAAGCCCATGGTGGCGTAAACAGACCAGTAGCATATTTTTCTGCTATTTTGGATCCAGTCATGGCAGCCTTACCAGGATGCTTGTGTGCTGTAGCAGCAGTTGGTATAAGCCTAAATCAGAATGAGGGAATAGTGATGGGACATCCTTTAACAGTTATGGTCCCTCACTCAGTCAAAATACTTTTGACACGTTCCCGAACACAGCACATGACCGGTGCTAGGCTTACACGGTACGAGACAATAATTTTGGGATCACCCAATGTGCAATTGAAAAGGTGCACCACATTGAATCCAGCAACTTTGTTTTCCATTGAAAATGTTGAAATTGAAAGTGTTGATGATATAGAGCACGATTGTCTTCAAGTGACTGAATTTTGTACTAAACCAAGACCTGATATCAAAGATACTCGATTGGAAGAAAATGATCAGATTATTTTTGTTGATGGTTCATGTTTAAGAGATGCACTAGGAATATTGAAAGCAGGATATGCTGTTTGTACAATAACTGGTGTTCTGGAAGCATCTTGGCTTCAGGGAGTTTACTCTGCACAGGTAGCGGAACTAGTATCCCTTACTAGAGCTTGCCAACTTTCCGCATTGATGAAAGTCACCATTTACACTGACAGTCAGTACGGCTTTGGAATAGTGCATGATTTTGGACAATTGTGGTCACAAAGAGGCTTTATGACCTCTTCAGGATCACCAGTAAAAAATGGTGAAAGAATAAGAGAATTGTTACATGCTATCCAGTTGCCAGGAGAAGTGGCAGTGGTAAAATGCAGTGCACACTCGAAATCACAAGACTTCATTTCTTTGGGAAATGGATATGCAAATCAAGTCGCAAGGTTTCGCGCATTGAACTATATATTGCTCAGAGACAAATGGAATTTGATAAGTGAGCCAGAACTTGAACCAAGTGAAGCCTTCGCTCTAAAAGTTGTGGATACAATAGAAGAATTGAATTTCCTACAAAATAATGTTAGTAAGGATGAAAAACCTTCATGGAGCAAATTACAATGCGTAAAAAAACCAGATGATTTCTGGGTTTCAAGTGAAGGGAGATTAGTTTTGCCAGACAGTCTCTTGTCCCAAATAGCTAGGCTATACCATGGACAAGCACACATTGAAAGAGATGCCATGATTAGATTATTCAAAATTTATTGGTTTAATCCCAAATTCCGCCAAGTTGCTGAAGCAGTTTGCCATCGTTGCGTCATTTGCCAACAAATGAACGCAGGGAAGGGAACAGTGGTAAATTTGAGCCACATTGGAAGAGCAGGTGGGACATTCAGCAGGATGCAAATGGATTTCATTGAGATGCCTATGAATGCAGGCTTGAAATATGTGTTGGTGATTGTGTGTATTTTTAGTCACTGGATTGAAGCATACCCTACACGCAGAAATGATAGTCTCACAGTTGCAAAACTACTCTTGAGAGAACTAATACCACGTTTCAGATTCCCGATCTCTTTAGAATCAGATAGGGGAAGTCACCTCAGTAACGAAGTCATCAAATTACTGTGTGCAGCATTGAACATTGAACAAAAATTGCATTGTAGCTACCGCCCTGAAGTATCAGGACTAGTGGAGCAAATGACTGGCACGCTGAAATCAAGAATGGCAAAAATATGCGCATCAACAAACTTAAAATGGTGTTAATGTCAATGAGAAACACACCTGATAGAAAAACTGGACAATCTCCACACGAAATTCTCATGGGCAGAGCCATGAGACTTCCAGCAGTTCCTGCAAATACTCTTGTAAATATTACAGATGATATGGTATTGGACTACTGCAAAGGTCTGGCTGATGTGGTCCGCTCTTTTTCTCACCAGGTGGAGGCAACCACCTTGCCACCAATCCAAGGTCCAGGACACACCCTGAAAACAGGTGACTGGGTTGTGATAAAGAAGCACGTGAGGAAGTCGTGTCTGGAACCCCGTTGGAAAGGACCTTTTCAAATGATTCTGACAACTACCACTACTGTGAAGTGTGCTGGAGTTCCCAACTGGATTCATGCCAGTCACACGAAAAGGGTGACGTGTCCCACAGAAGAGGAAATTGAGGCACTGAAATTACCAACAACTGACAGGAAAGTACCAGGCACTGAGGCAGAACGAAGAGAGCCTGAAAGCGAACAAGAAGAAATCGTGACAGAAGAAATATTCTCTGAGGAAGACACAGTCGATCCTTTTGAGGACAATAGAGAAGAAGCCCCAGGAAGTTACAAAGATCCTGGAGGTGACAAAGGTCCTATCATAGGTGAAGAAGCAGGAGAGCCTAATAAGAGGAGGGCTTTCCCAGAGGCAGACGATACAGGAAAAGAAGGAGAAAACCTGATTGACCTCCTAGGGGAAGGAGACAAGACAGAGCAGAGTGAAATTGTTCAAATTCTTCCAGAACCGGTTGCAGGTCCATCAGGTGAAAGCAACGCGAAATGAAGACAAAGCATATCAAAGACTAAAGAGACATTGAACGAAAACAAATGGACAAAATTGAAGGAGAAAAGAAAAGAAGTGTCTATTGTAATAACCACATCGAATGAAGAAAAAGACACAGCCAAAGAACAAGACATAAGCGAAAGAGAATCAAAAGGAGATGCAAAATTGAAAAGGAAAAGAATGCCAAGCAGAGGATATTCCGCTCCAGAATGGGCATACACAGCCACTAACGATTGGTCAGACGAATTTCCATCTCTTAGTCTTGAAAACGAAGAAGCAGAATAACACTTTGGTACTTGAAAAGTGAAATTTCATGAACATTACCGAATAAGACATTGATAACCTGATTGACTTTTGAAACCGATTTTGAGACAAAGCTGCTAAACTGATAAGAGACTAAGCTGCTAAAGAAAACCGTGTGTACTTTGACCTCGTTCAACCTATATACATATATCTGCAAATTTGATTTGATAAACTATCTTCAGCTTTCTGATTCTATATAGATCATGACAGACAATACTACACAAGGACATAAAATGAAATGTTGTAAATATATAATAACTGCATGTGTACTAATAATTATGGCAATAATTCTTGGAATGCATGGAGGGAATGAAAGAGACGTGAAAGATGCTTCTACTTTTAAAACTACTACTGAATTAACTCCTTTGAAGAAACTCGAACAAGACGAAAAATATTTGCATGACAAGAAAGCACTCTCCTCTAATGTCTTCTATCGCTTGCTGAATGAGTATGTTGAGACAATGGATGCGAAAGATTGTTATGTATGCACACAAATACCTACCTCAGTAATAGAAGGTGTGACATATCATAGCATGCCTCTTACATATGGAATAACCTGTAGTTTGTTACTAACAAGATTTTATGGCCAGGAGTATATTCAATACTTCTATTCCAATCATGATGTTGTATTTTCATATGTCCCCATAATTGAGTACCTGAGTAGAGTAGCAAGAGATTATTAGATAAAATTAGTTAAGGGTTTCTTTGAACCATTATCACCTTTTTCCACAGTTCACGCACATAAAGAAAACCTTACATGCTTGCTTTCACCCGCAGAGAAAAGCTTTTTAGATCACACTGAAGATAGAAGGAAAATGGTAAAAAAAAAATTAGAAAAAGAATTACACAAAAGGACATCTGTAGATAACTATGCTTTTGCCGCAATAAAGACACAAGGGAAACTGGCTTTAGACGGAAACTTTGTATATATAGACCTAAATCATACTATGACACAATCTTTGTAGGAACGAGCGAATGTAAACACGTGTTTTTATTTCAGAGTAAATGGACGTTCATGTTAAATGGCCTAGATCCAGCTACTCCAGGAGTATACTATATTTGTGGACTCAATGCTTATTATCATATTCCAAAAGGATGGTATGGGAGATGTTATTTGGGAATAGTATTTCCAAAGATTTATCAACTGGACGACTTAAAGAAATTTCCAAAGCTGTCTGAATTGCATCGTATTCAGAAAAGGGAGACAGCTTCTGGTGTGGTAGGAGATATATTTGGAGCAATGATTCCTTCAGTAGGAGTTATATTGAATTCAATTAAAATACGAAAGTTGTCTACTATTGTGGATAACATGCTGACAAAAATCTCAGGAGCCATGATCCTGATTGATGCTGAACTTGCTGCAGAAAGAGCTATGACTCTTCAAAACCGGCTTGCTTTAGACATTCTTTTAGCAAAGAATGGCGACGTTTGCAAAATGCTTAGTGTACGTCACTGTTGTTCTTATATACCAGACAGCAGTAGACAAATTAGAAATATACTTGCAAATTTGACTAACGATAGTGCATATTTGAAAGAATTGAAAGAACCAGGAGTATGGGAAAAGGTTGGAAAAGGATTTGCTTCCATGAGAAATTGGCTCAGCAACATTTGGAACGGAATATTACTGAAAATAGTAAAAGGGATATTAATAATACTAATTTGCTTAATAGGTATTTGGGGAATATGGAAAGCTATTAAAATATTGAAATCAAGAAACAAGAGGAGAAGAGAAAAGAAAGAACAAAATAAAATAGTAGAAATATACAGGGAAAAGTCAAAGGGAACAAAAAGGAAGAGGGAGATGACTGAAATGCAAGATTATTAAACAGAATTTTAATGAAATAAAATTTGTGGTGGAAGATTTGATGTGATGACATAATTAGTCATCAGAGGAGGGATTGATGAAGCAGAAAAAGAAAGACTAATACACATTCATATATCATGTAACTAAATCGTATAAAACAATGTGACTTTAGCAAAGAAAAATAATGTATGTAGAAAATGTGCCCACGAAGTAGGTCACCATTATTATAAACAAGCTTAATTAATCATGAAGAATCGAAAATGTAGTAATCCGTCATAATTGCAAATGTATTCTATGATTTTCTTGTTGAAACTGTTATATGCTTAGCTTAAATTTAGCAGAGGCTTTGGCCTAGTTGCCTGGTCTCAAATTTAACTGCGTGGTTTTCACTTGTATTAACAAAACGTATTTAAACTTTAAAAGCTGTATTTTTCCAGTAGAATGACTAATCCACTTATCTCAAGGTTTCATGCTAGGCAAGTTTCATCCCCTTTGAAGCAAGGTCAGTTTCTGCAGGTGCAGACAATAAAGACACTGATGCTGAATTAATTTCAAACTAAAACTTTGTTGCTACTTGTGTTCCAAAACTCCAAGGACACCTTATGTGTAGGTGAACATTAAGAGAAGGACACTATTCATTGGTTAAAGTGAAACCACCCCATGGACCCTCCAATGGAAGACCCTGAAGAATTTGGAACGTTCCTTACTTAAACCCACTGGACAAAGAGAAGTCAGCCATTTTCTTTGATGCCATTTTGAAGCAAGATTCAAGAAGCCATTTTGATGACCCTTTGATGCTTTTTCTCTATTCCAGAGAGAGAGACTTTAAGAACTCTCACCCTAGAGACTTTAATTTTAACTCTACCCTGTCTTGCCCATACAATAACTATTGCCCCGTATTCCTTGCTGCTGCAGGGAAAACTTGCTTTAAACTTTGCCCCTTTGAAGTCTGCCCCATGCTGATCGAACTGGTACCTGAAGGACGAATACTTACCTTGAATGCTGATTGTATTTGGTAATTATGAAAGGATAAATGTATTATGCATTGTATTTTCCTTCTTAGGTGCCAACTGCTTATTTTGACAGAGCCCAAGCTAGAAGTTTTCTAAATTTGTGTTGACTAAATTCATTTTGCATGAAGCCCCACATGCCAATGCTAATCAGAGGTTAGTTGAGGCATTCATTTGATGCGCAGTGCTGAATTGAAATCTTGTTATGCTGCCCGATGTATGCAATTAGACAAATTCAGTTACTCACATTAGTGATTTGCATTGCTATAACTGAGTGCATTATAATCCAAATTTTGCGTAGACAGCTAGTAATATTTGTATACGTATATAATTTGATTTTGAGACTTACTTATATTGTGTTAGCTTTGTTAATATAGGGAAATAAACTCATTAACTTTTAATAAACAGGTGTGGTTATTCATGACTGAAAGGTCATGGTGTGTCAAATTACTGATTACTATTGACTCCTAAATTGTTGTTTGATTATTAATTGAGTATTGGTTATTGATTATAAATTATTATTAATTATTGATTTGAGGGATCCGACTATTCTTGGATGAGGAGAACTCAACCCGGTTAAAAGGTTCACCGACCTCCGGCGTGTCCAAGTATAAGTAATTTATAAGGCCTGACGCGCTATCAACATACAAATGCTAAAGCTTTTTTGGAACAGGAAAAATGAAAGCCAAATTATGGATCCAGGGAAGAGATCAATGAAGGACACGAGTCAGAGAAAATGATCAGTGATAAAGAGGAGTCAGGGTCAAAAGGCAGTAAAGCAGATAAACCAGAGACAGGGATTAGTGAATGAGAGTATTCAGTGGCAAGGATCAGTGAAGGGTGGAGTTAGAGACAGAGATCGGTGAGGAGAGGGACAGAGATCAGTACATGGCTGTACCAGGGGACATAGTTTATTCAAGGGAAGGAGTTAACAAGTGAGATTAGTGAATGCGAGGAGATAGGGACAAGGATCAGTAAAGGACAACTGCCAGGGATAAAGAACAGTGAATGGCTGGAGCAAGGGCCATGGGTGAATGAAGGGCAGGAGTCAGAGTGAGAGATCAGTGAACGAGATGAGCAAGGTGCAAAGGTCCGTGAAGCAGAGGAGTAGGGCACAGAGATCAGTAATGCCCAGGAATCAGGGTCAAAGATTAGTGAAGAGTAGTAAAAAAGCGAGTGAAGCAGAGGTGACGTGGACAGAGTTCAGTGAATCAGAGAAGTTGGCGATAAAGGCCAGTGAGGACAAACCAGCAACAGCGATGAGAGTAAAAGAGCATTCTGGGACAGAGGTAACTGAAGGAAAGGAGTCTCGAACATAAATCAATAAAGAAGCGGAATCTTAGATAAACACCAATGAAGGAGTGCAATAAAGGACAGAGGTGGACAAAAACAGGAGTCAGAAAGAGAGAACAGTAATAGCCAGGAATAAGGGATAGGGGCAAGTGAAAGATAAATGTCAAAGACAAAGACAGAAATGGACAAGAGACAAGAACCAAGGTTGGTGAAGCAGAGGAGGTAGGGACAGAGTCCTGTGAAGCCAATGCATTAAAAAAAATATATCAATAATGCCTAGGAGCATGGGACATAGATCAATGAAGCAGAGGAGTCAGGAGTACTTATCAGTAAAGATGGAGTGCCATGGGTACATATCAACAAAGAAGAAGAGTCAGTGGCAGAGGGAGTAAGAAAGCAGAGAGATCTGTAATAGCCAGAAGTGAGGTAGAGAGTGCATAGGAGTTAGGAACATAAAAGTTAGGGACAGATCTATGAAGCAGAGGAGATAGGGACATATATCAGTAAGATAGAGAGCTTTGAAGCAAGCAGCCGGGGACAGAGACCAGGGAAGCATAGAAGTTAAGTGCAGATATCAGAGAAGGTCAATAATGAGGGACAGAGGCCAGTAAAAGAGAGCAATCAAGAGTAGACATGAATGAAGCAGAGGGGACAAGGTTAGAAATAAGTGCAGCAGAGTACTAAAGGGTGGGGATCGTCACTGGAGAGGGCTCAGCCCTAGAGATTCCCACCCATAAGACATCTTCTGATGGCAGGTTTGCTATCAGAAGATGTTTGATCAGCTCGGATAAACAGAGGCTAGGTTCAGTACAGAAAACATGAAAGTCTCAATCGGTAACTACATCAATTTACTCTTTTCCGCGCAATCGAATGACTCCAATTTACACTAAGGGATATTATCAAAATATTGCAGCCAGAACACTGACTGCCACATAGTGTGAAAGTATCTCAAGGTAAGGATAGATTTACTATACTTAACATCACTTCTATGTGCCTTGTTGATCTGCAGAATGGCTATATGGCTGCAAATCATTCACACGTTATCTTTCCGTCTTTTAGGACTGCATGAGTCTTGGTGGAGGTACACTATTTTCACTCACTGATCTATTTCAAGTAACCTATGTTAGACAAGTTAGATATACTAACTAATCTGCTTGTACACATTCTTCGAAAAGGATCAGGATAAACTCATAGTATGTGAAATACAATTATGGCTTCAGGAGTCTGAGGAAAGTATTTTGTGCAAAACTAATAGCCTGTGGGTCACAAAGCATACGGATAAGAAGGTCCCTCTGATACCTACAATGGAGACAGGCTCCCTGAAGCAAGGAAAAATGCACATGCATGCATTTTAACGGCCGTTTTGCAGATTAATCATGCAACTACAGTCTCACTAGGATAGAGGCAGGTTCACAGGTGAGATTATGGGAGAAGCTGAAAATGACCTTCAAAAGCAACAAAATTGTCATCAGTTTCAGCTGAGGAAACTGAATTAGAAAAATCTCACCTCAAATTTTAAGCTCAGAGTAGGGCACATCCAGTGAGCAGAGTTTGCATGAGCAGAGAACATGGCAGTATAATTAAAATGTTCATGAATTGGTGCATTTTAATTTCATAATTCCTCCCGATTGCCCTTTTGTTAGAAATGGTTTTTTTGGTTGGCAGTCAGGTTACCCTCTGTCCAAGCAAGAACCCTCACTCTAGTCAGGGTAAGTCACACACAATCCAAACTATCCTGTGCCCACCCTCTGGTAGCTTGGCACGAGCAGTCAGGCTTGACTTAGAAGGCAATGTGTAAAGTATTTGTGCACTAAATCATACAATAACATAATATAGCACCACAAAAATACACCACACAGTGTTTAGAAAAATATATCATATTTATCTGGGTATTTGCAGGTCAAAACGATCAAAGAATCAATATGAATTTGTAAAGATATCACAAAAAAGTTATATGAAGTGTCTTAAGTCTTTAAAAAGCAAACAAAGTCTCTTTCAAGCACAAAGTACCTGGTTTGGAGTGGAAAATCTCCGCAGAGGGCGGCAGAAGAGGAGATGCGTGGAAAAATGGTGTGTGCGTCGGTTACGCCCCTTCACACACGGATGTGCGTCGTTATTTTTCACGCGGGGAGATGTGCGTTGTTCTATGGGAGGAAAAATGGTGTGTGCGTCAGTTGCGCCCCTTCACACACGGACTTGCGTCGTTATTTTTCATTCAGGGAAGATGTGCGTCATTTTCCGGCACGTGGACCGTCTCCTTCTATGGGTCGCGGGATTACCAGATGTCCGAGGGTCTGTGCATGGATTCCTCGGCTTGGTATCCAGCTGCGCATCGTTCCGGGAGGCTGTTTGTGGAATTTTCTTTCTCACGGCAGGCGTCGCGTCGATTTCCCCTCTGGAAGTCGGGCGGCATTGTCCATGCGAGGCCGTGCTTCAAAGTTCCGGTCGCACTGCAGGCGCCACGTCGAGCGGCGTCTTTCTGGATCGGCGTGCGGTGATTTTTGCACCGCGGAACAAGCTGTGTGTCGAAATTTTCGGTGCACAAGGAGTCTAAATGAAAAAGAGAAGTCTTTTTGGTCCTGAGACTTCAGGGAACAGGAGGCAAGCTCTATCCAAGCCCTTGGAGAGCACTTTTACAGCCAGACAAGAGTTCAGCAAGGCAGCAGGCCAACAGCAAAGCAGCAGTCCTTTGGAGAAAGCAGACAGGTGAGTCCTTTGAGCAGTCAGGCAGTTCTTCTTGGCAGGATGCAGGTTCTGGTTCAGGTTTCTTCTCCAGCAAGTGTCTGATGAGGTAGGGCAGAGGCCTTGTTTTATACCAAATTGTGCCTTTGAAGTGGGGGTGACTTCAAAGAGTGGCTAAGAAATGCACCAGGTCCCCTTTCAGTTCAATCCTGTCTGCCAGGGTCCCAGTAGGGGGTGTGGCAGTCCTTTGTGTGAGGGCAGGCCCTCCACCCTCCCAGCCCAGGAAGACCCATTCAAAATGCAGATGTATGCAAGTGAGGCTGAGTACCCTGTGTTTGGGGTGTGTCTGAGTGAATGCACAAGGAGCTGTCAACTAAACCTAGCCAGACGTGGATTGTAAGGCACAGAAAGATCTAAGTGCAAAGAAAGTCTCACTTTCTAAATGTGGCATTTCTAGAATAGTAATATTAAAT
Organism: Pleurodeles waltl; assembly: GCF_031143425.1. Taxonomy (NCBI): domain Eukaryota; kingdom Metazoa; phylum Chordata; class Amphibia; order Caudata; family Salamandridae; genus Pleurodeles; species Pleurodeles waltl. Next base: position 85,367,819 of record NC_090448.1, on the reverse strand, counting down.
CCGACTTCACCAGTCAGAAGGATTTTGTATTACCATTCTGGCCATGCTAAATATGACCTTCCTGCTCCTTTCAGATCAGCAGCTGCCACTTCAACAATGTATGAGGGCATCCCCAATGTTAGCCTATGAAGGGAGCAGGCCTCACAGTAGTGTAAAAACTAATTTAGGAGTTTTACACTACCAGGACATATAAACTATACAGGTACATGTCCTGCTTTTTACCCACACAGCTCCCAGCTCTAGGGGTTACCTAGGGCACACATTAGGGGTGATGTATATGTAGAAAAAGGGGAGTTTTAGGCTTGGCAAGTACTTTTAAATGCCAAGTCGAAGTGGCAGTGAAAATGCAATGTCAGGCCTTGCAATGGCAGGCCTGAGACAAGGTTAAGGGGCTACTGAAGTGGGTGGCACAACCAGTGCTGCAGGCCCACTAGTAGCATTTAATCTACAGGCCCTAGGCACATATAGTGCCCTCTAATAGGGTCTTACAAGTAAATCAAATAGCCAATCATGGATAAACCAATCAACAGTACAATTTACACAGAGAGCATATGCACTTTAGCACTGGTTAGCAGTGGTAAAGTGTCCAGAGTTCAAAAGCCAACAACAACAGGTCAGAAAAAATAGGAGGAAGGAGGCGAAAAGTTTGGGGATGACCCTGTCAAAAAGCCAGGTCCAACACCTTTACTCCAGTACAACCAAGTAGATTGTCAAACAGTTGAATGAGTTCTGTGAGGAGACCTTAAGGGATTGCCATACTCCCACTTATACCAGGACAAAGAAGTGGACTCCAGAGCTAAGTTGGCTGACCTCATGTGTGGGTACATAGAAAAAACAAGATAAAAGAGGCTTTTTTCCTAAGATGGTTTTCCACTCTAGGAGCTTGCATGCACCAGAAAATACGTTTCAGCATGTCCTTGGTGAGAAGTTATTAGGTCTTCCTCAGCCTTCATATGATACAGCCCATGGCCATGACCCCCTGGAGAATTTTGAGCTCCCAATAAAAGACTTAGGGCCTCATTTACAAGTGGCTAGCGCCGCTGGTGCATCACTTTTGTTGACGCACCAGTGGCAAAGGCTGCAGGGCCATATCTACAAGATCATGCAAACCCGCTTTACATGGCCTTGTAGAAATGGCCCTGTTAGAAATGGGGTCTCTAGTTGGCAGAGGTATACACCCTTGAACAAACAAGGACCACAATCCTAGTCAGGGTAAGTCAAGCACAATCCAAATTATCCTGTGTCCACCCTCTGGTAGCTTGGCACTGAGCAGTCAGACTTAACTTAGAAGGCAATGTGTAAAGTATTTGTCCAATAAATCATGCAATAACACAGTGACAACACCACAAAAAGACACCACACAGGTTTAGAAAAATATAAAATATTTATCTGATTTAATTAAGGTAAAAAACGAACAAGTTGAAATCTCACTTTTGTAATGATAAGAAGAGACTTTTCAGTCATAACAGCAACAATTGTCTCTTGCAAGCACAAAGGACCTGGTTTGCGTCACAATTACATGCATGAAGACCGCAGAGGAGGGGATGCATAGAAAAAAAGGTAGGTGTGCGTCGGTTCTCCGGGTGCACAAAGAAATTATTTTCCACACGGCAAGGGCTTTGCCCTGAATTCCAGTGCGCAAGCTTGAATTCTCTTTACAGTGCGGGCCCTTTTGACGCCCGGGGACGATGTGTGGAAATCCTGGGCATGTGGGATGAAGTCACAGTTGCTGCGATGATCCGGTGGGCGATGCAGTGGAGTTTCTGTCACCCGGCTGGCGCTTCATTGATTCCTCTCGCAGGAAGTCGGTCTGCGTCGTTCCGACTCGGCAATGCGTCGATCCGGTGGGCTGTGTGTCAAAGTTCCCATCGCAACACTGGTGATGCGCCGATCTCCACTCGGGGAGCTGGGCGGCCTTGTTCCGGTTCAGCGATGCAGTGATTTTCTCACCACTGGGCAGGCTGTGTGTCGATTCCGGCAGGCTGTGTGATGATTTTCACTGCATAAGGAGTTTCTTTGCAAAGGTGAAGTCTTTTTAGCCCTGAGACTTCAGGAACAGGAGGCAAGCTGAATCCAAGCCCTTGGAGAGCACTTCTCAGCAGAGCCAGAGGCCAGCAAGACAGCAGGGCAAACGCAAGGCAGCAGTCTTTTACAGCAAAGCAGTCCAGATGAGTCCTTTGGGCAGCAAGGCAGCTTCTTTTGGAAGGTTGCAGGTTCTGGTGCAGAGTGTCTTTTCCAAGAAGTGTCTGAGTTGGTAGGGTCAGGGGCCCGGTTTATACACCCAAAAGTGCCTTTGAAGTGGGGGAGACTTCAAAGAGTGGTTTTGAAGTGCACAAGGTCCCCTTTCAGTACAACCCTGTCTGCCAGGCAGTCCTTTGTGTGAGGCCAGGCCACTAGCTTTTGAAATGTAAGTGTCAAGCCCCTCCACCCTTCCAGCCGAGGAAGATCCTTTCAGTATGTAGATGTCTGCAAGTGTGACTGAGCATCCTGTGTTTGTGGTTGTCTGGGTGAAATGCACAAGAGAGCTGTCAACCAACCCAGCCCAGACGTGGATTGGTGACAGACTGTAAGGCACAGAAAAAATTTAAGTGCAGAGAAATGCTCACTTTCTAAAAGTGTCATTTCTAAAATAGTAATATAAAATCCAACCTCATTAATAAGTAGGATTTTGTATTACCATTCTGGCCATACTAAATATGACCTGTCTACTCCTTTCTGATTAGAATTTACCACTCAAAAAGTATATGAGGGTAGCCCTAATGTTAGCCTATGAAAGGAGCAGACCTCACTGCAGTGGAAAATGATTTTAGGAGTTTCCACCACCAGGACATATAAAACACACAGGTACATGTCCTGTCATTTACCTATGTAGCACCCTGTCCTATGGGTTACCTAGAGCCTACCTTAGGGGTGACTTATATGTAGAAAACGGGGAGTTTAAGGCTTGTCAAGTACTTTTAAAGGCCAAGTCGAAGTGGCAGTGAGCCTTCACACACAGGCCTTTCAATGGCAGGCCTGAGACATGGTTAAAGGTCTACATATGCGGGTGGCACAATCCGTGCTGCAGGCCCACTAGTAGCCCTTAATTTGCAGGACCTGGGCACATGTAGTGCACTTTTCTAGGGACTTATAAGTAAAATAAATATGCCAATTGGGTATGAGCCAATGTCACCATGTTTTAAGGAAGACCTTTGGTTAGCAGTGGTAAAGTGCGCAAGTCCCAAAACCAGTAAAAACTGTGTAAAAAAAGTGGAGGGAGGCAGGCACAAAGTTGGGGGTGACCCCCCCAAGGCTGTCAAGTCTAACAGGCCCCCTTTCGTGCATTATTATGTGTGAAAGGGGCATTCCATGGGTCTTGCTGTGGGTGTTACCATGCAATAGACATGGAATCGGACGCATTCCCAAATTTACAAGGTTTCGTGAACCTGGGAATGGGTCAGTTTCCTATCCCACCCCACGGTTGGCAGAAGGATGGTGAAATGGGGAAACATGACAATATTTATCACAGTGATTTCCCAGGGGTGGGTTGCAGCGCGTGGCAGGGGCAGGGCGGCGTGGGGGGTGGTGAAGAAAAATTAATAATAATAAAAAATAAACACCTGAATGCACGGCCGCTGCCGCCACCTCCACACAGTTCCTCTTTCCTTCGCCGCAAGCACAGGCTCCCAGGCAGCCCTGCGGCCAATCTGAACTCTGTTGTTGTTGTGTTGCCATTTTAGCTAGAGTTTTAAACACATTATTTTAGCAAACTAGGCCTGCCGCTGTGCACTTTAACCTAGATATGTTTTATTCTAGCTTTGTTATATTATTTTTAAAATAGCCACATTTGCGGTCTTGTTTTATTTTCTCTATCTAGTTGTTCTTCGCCTAGGTCAGCACTACGTTCTTAAACAAGACATTTCTTTCAATCTGTGCTTTTTCAAGGCTGCAGTGAGATAGGTAGCCGGAAAAAGTTGCACGTTTTGTCTCCAATGTTCACAGAAAATATATATACTCTTACACGGGGATCATTTCTTGGAACATCAGCTGTTTTATTATAAAAAATGACGTTGACCTATGTAGGTTATAGGGATATTCCAGCCAGATGACGACCACTGTATGCTGATTGCTGAGTGCTTCGCTGCAGCTGCTTATGTAGATTACAGGCCTCTTGCTCAGGTGTGAGGGATAATGTCTTCCACGGGGAAACCTGAAGGGCAGAATTAGAGCTTAACATTCTGTGCTCCAACATAGCTTAGGTAGGAACTATTCTTAACAACCGTAGTGACAACATGGTAGAGTTATTTTTGTGTTTTACTCTCCTTGTCACAATCTTAATCTTGTTGTGCTTCATTGTCCTAGTTATTGCAATAGATGCGTTGCTTTCTAAGATGCACTTACTTCAATAAAACCTTATTGAACGCTACTCTGCCTCTGATTGTCCTTGCATATGTGAGACTAATGTAACTGAGAGAAACGGATGAGATCGGAGTGACCACGATTTCCCTAAGGAGTCATTTGTGTCATGCGCCCAGTTGTCCAATCATCCCTGCTCCTGGGTGGAAATGAGGCACTTCTAGTTAGCTGGAACAAACCCGGATTAGGACGACAGGTGTCACATGGTGCGGGATCAGACTCAGTCCCCTGCAATACAAGTGATTCTGCCACCGGAATCCAGTAGTCTCATTAGGATAATGAGAACCTACGCGACATGGTGCCACCAATGTTTGGTCAGGCACTAATTTTCAGGTCCTCCTGAGTATCTCTTTCTCACTACATGCAAAGACACCTGAGTACTATTTACGGAGACGCCAGTGGAATTGAGGATTTTCCTCCTCAGCTAAGTAGGGAGTACCTAACTAACGCTGTAGGTTGTTCAAGCTTGAACCCTAAAAGAATAATCCCTATTTGATGTGCTTATCTCTGAACAAAATTTTCCATTCTTCAGGGCAAACCTTGCAACGGGTAGCAATTGCAGTCAATATGCGACCACCCCTTACTGCACATTTATTGGAACAGGGCCTAATAGCCCAGGGGGTCCAGTTACATTTGTTGTTGAAGCTCATACAGCATACAGAACAGAAATGTTCTATTCTTGGGTCACATTTCAAGCAGCTGATGGGAACACAAATACATTTCAACAATATACACCTGCAAACATACCTGCACAATATAGAGCATATGCCTATCTAGAAATACATCTATCTTATCAAGAACATTATAATTGGCTTGATGGCGCCCTACCACATACAATCCTACATGTTAGGTTAGGTCCTCTATGTAATGATGGTCCTACCTGGCCTTTATTGGCCAAATATACACCGCAGTCTGATGCAGCAGCCTTGATGGTAGCTGAAGTCCGCTGCTTATATGCTGAGCTTACGGAAATATACAGACGATTAGTACAGTTTGTAATGCAAACATTAAATGCAAACTCAGCATGTGATGCCCCGGCGCAACCACATGCAGTAATGCCAGGTATTAATCCTGCGACTGTACATTCGATCATGGGTAAGGTACCCACCAAACGAGAAGAGATTAAATTTTGGTTAGCTCAAAAAATAAATGCACTGGAAGCAGTATTTCCCCATACGGGACCTCAGGATAAGCATAGAATATTAACTATGTGCTTGCCGTTTGGGATGGTTCAGAGGGTAGATAACTGCAATAGTATTTGGCACTCTTTATACTACCGCACACAGTACACCGACACTTGTCAATTTACCAGAACTGTTAAAAAAAATTCAAGATGAATACCGGGCTGCCCCGGCCCTGGACTTGGGGCTGCAATTTATGGGCAATTTTGCCACTGGATCATCAATCATATTAAGTAACCTTAAAGGGTAAGCAGTTGCACTAGGAGCGCACATGCAGCTCCGGGACATTTCTCCACAGGATCAAGAACATGAGCTGCCAAAGATTATCGTGGAGACCTATTCTAGTATTGGTCAAGATAGTCTGGGGGCCAGACCCATAAAACCACAGTTTCAGGGTAAATCTAATAAAGACTCTACCAAGCAAACACCTGAGGGTTCTAAAAAATGTTGGGACAAAAAACAACAAACACCGAGAAAAAAAAAGGGAGAATCTCTGCGTACGAGACTCCACAGAATAGATACAATCTCATAAATAGAGATAATATGAAAACGCCTGACAGATATTAATGTACTGATACACGCCAATCTCGTTCCTTTCAGGAATCACCGGAAAAACGCAGTGAGAGAGGTGGACGGCCAGAGTGAAGAACTGAGTATGTGAAACTGAGACAGGAATCACAACGCTCCACAGAGGTTTCTGTTAAAAAAGAAGAGAAACTCCCCAACCCAAAACGCAATTTAAAAAGAAAAAAGTGGCAGCAGTTGCGATTTGTCATGCCACTCAAGAAGAGGGCTCTAATGAAGAACAAGAAGTGGGCACTGGCTCTGCCTGACAGCGCAGCAGAGGTCACAATATTTCACTGGAGTCTTTAAGAGCATCTGGAGGTGAAAGCAACTGATGACGTCTTACAAGTTGAAACTGCAGTCATGTGTATCTCCATGCCTGATAGGGTGTACAAATTAACGTTACAGTTAGAAGGAGACATTGAACGAACAATCAACACAATCTTTTGGGACCGCATCGTAAACATTTTTGATATTCTACTGCCCGAAAGGGATTGGCCACCTGAATTTGTCCGTACCTGCCCATATGGAAAAGAGGTTATCAAACCTTCTTTTTCGCCCCTTGTTCCCGATGAGCTTGTAGAGTCCTACACCATTGATTGGGCATTGGCGCAGGCACCCCCGTTATATCGCAACCACGTATGGTAGGAAAAAGATTCCCCCTATCATGTAATTCCAATTCAAAATCAACCCCAACCTCAACCCCAGAACCCTATAAAACATGATGCTAAAGCACCTGTGAGGGAAATCCTCACACAACTAGAGTACCAGTGCTTAATCAAACCTTTTGTCTCACCAATGAATAATCCTTTATTCCCTGTAGCTAAACCAGACCATTCAGACAGAATAGTCTTAGATTTCAGACATCTAAACAGTCATACACGCACACATGCTATAGAAAACTCTCACAGCACTTATGAACAACATAGTGAGCAAAAAATACAAAACAAAATTGGATATTTCAAATGGTTTCTTCTGCCAAAATATAGTGCCTGAGAGTAGAGACCTAACAAGTTTCAGCGCACTAGGCTCCCAGATTTTTTTTTTTCCGTTTACCACAGTGGTACAAGAACAGTCCAGGACTGTTTGCAGGTCGTGTAACTTCAATATTGCACAACATTGACCCTGAAGCATTGTCCTATGTAGACGATATCTACCATAGGGATGACAAATTACTGCAACATCTAAGATGGGTAGCCCGCATTGTTGTGGGATTTGCTGAATTCGGCTATAAATTCAACTTCAAAAAAAATAAAATTGCCTTCCTTAGCATCCTGTTTCTGGGATCTGATCTATCAAGTGAAGGAATGAGCCTAGCGCTACAATTCTGAGAAAAATGTGTACATTTACAACCGCCATATACCATTAAAAAACTCCAATCCCTATTGGGATTTCTAAATTTTGGCAGAACATACATTCCAGATCACGCATCACGAATAAAACCTTTTTATGACTTAATATGTCCTGACTTTTCCAGTAAATTCTGGGCAGCTGAACACACACAAATTCTCAGAGCTTTGCAACAAGACAGGCTTGCAGCACAACATTTACACACATGGACAATACAAAAAATCTGGTCAACAGCGTAATTGCTGGTGCCATTGATTTCATCTATGTAACATTCAATGAGGGTGAGACAGTCCCGATAGCATACAAATAACATTTGTACTCAACAGCAGAATAACTTTTTGCTCCCAGTGAGAAAATTCTCACTGCTGTTCGGATGGCTTCCTTAAAGAAAGACCACTAGCCTAGGAGAAACGCATTATTGTTGTATTTCCAATAAGGGCCCTTGAGACTGTTACCAAAGCCAGCGTTCCAAACGCTAAAGCATTACATCCACATTAGATCAAACGGGCAACGTCTCTGACAGCCACTGATGTAGATTATATTTTTAACCCAAAGTTTCAAACTCAAGGATTCTTGCAATTTGAGCTAGAATACCCAGTTCCGGCAAACACATTGCCTATTGATCAATATCAAAGAGTCATGTACACCGATGGCTCAGCGCAACCTGTAATAGGCACAAAGCATCAATACTCTGCTGCTTGCGTAGTCGTAGGTGGCAATATGGAGGGTAATAAGTTCTATCCACAACATACTTTCAATCAAACCTTAGGGGATTGCATTGCAAAAATAGCAGCACTATAGGTTCTGGTGATGGCACTGGAACATAAGGATCCTGCACAGCTAACACTGATTGTCTGTGATTCGTACTTTTGTGTCCAGTCCTTCAATGAATATCTGCATTACTGGCGCCAGAATGGGTTCAACGATTCCAAAGGTAACACCATCAAACACAGACTTCTGTGGGGGAAAGTAGTGGATCTGAAGGAAACGCTACCTAATGTCCATGTTGTACATACACTTAGACACCAGTGCATTGGAATACACGTTGCTGGGAAAACGTGGCTCATGAAGCAGCCAAATCAGCAGTAGCTATGGCTTCTGTTGCTGCAGTAACTCGTTCTAGAACGAAACCGGACCATGACACATGGGCTGCCCAGAAAGCCACAGCTGAAGCCATGCCTTTACCAAAAGCATTTCCTGCTAAATATTCCTACCGAATGGGAGGCTTCTTAGATGCAGAAGTAAAACCACAAGGTGTGGGAGTTCGTGTAATTCCCAATAAAGACCTAAGACCAGAATTGATCAAAGCAGCACATGAAGGGGGTTGCCTCTGCCCATGCTGGTGTGGCGGCTACAATATCATTATTGCAAGCTCGTTAATGGTGGCCAGGTCTATAAAAACAGACCAAGCAGCTTGTCCTTTGTTGTGATATCTGCCAACAAATTAAGGCTTCCACCGTCAAACGCCCACCGCAGACACCCCTCCTAATTTCAAACAAACCATTACAATGTGTATACTTGGACCATTGTGGTCCCCTGACACCTGATAGAACATGCAAATACATCTTAGTCGCTGTTTACTCCTGCTCCAGATTTCTATGGCTGTGGCCACAATGCTCGGCTGACGCTCAGACTGTTATTAAAGATTTGCAAGTCTTCATCGGCACATATGCAGTTGCAGAGTTCTACTCGGACCAGGGCCCTGCTTTCGCCTCAAGGGCATTCAGGGATGCCATGGCTTAGTTAGGGGTCCAACTCCTTCTGGATACTTTGCCGACATCAATGACGCCTTTTCAGACTCATTTGTCTCTTCTATACCTGAACTGCCACAAACACGTAAGCTGATAAATTGGCTTAAAACAAATTCCCTTATTTTCCCATGGAGCTATCTGTGGTTTTCCTTGACTATATTAGCTTTCCTCCTTTGGATTGGCTTTGTTATTACTTTCTTTCTTTCTATTAATTCATTGTCACTACCTTTCTGAATGATCAACAGTTGAACTGGTGGATGAGGTCCTAAACCCCCCATTTTTCTTTTCACAAGGTCCACAGAGACTTGTCTTTCGCTTTACCAATTCCTGATAGGATTGTTTGGGATTAAGTCACATTTGATATATACAGCCCAACGGAGGTCATTCAAATACCATATGTGTTTAAACTTTCTATGAACTATGTAATAATACCCAGAGTTGTCTCTGATGACTGGGATGTGAAAACAGTTGATTCTATGATGACTGAAATGCAGTATTTTACTTATTTGAAAGTGAGGATGTTTATCAATCCAAACAGGATTATGGTGGCATGTTTTGCTATAATTATTATGGACACCATTTCATTCACAGAACAAGTACCCCAAAGACCATTTTTAATTACACACAATGGGAACATTGTCAAACTCCACCATAAGGGAGTTCTAAAACATATTCTGAAAGGTTTGCATATTTTTCTGTGCGCAATGTTAAAAATGCTGAGTCATATTATTTCAAATTGCCATACATATATTGTTCTTCTTATCTATTCGGATTCATTTATTTCCCGTTTGGCTATAGAAGGTTTTGAATATTGGTTGAAGTCGAATGACTTAAAAAATGTGCGGGTATACAAAAATTGGCAAATAAGGTGAAAGGAAGCTTTATTTAGATCATGCCTGAGACCTGTTCAAATGTTATTTTTTCAAATGAAACTGTACAACAGACAAGTTGTTTAGGATTAGCAAAAATTAAGGAATTGAATGCGCCCAGTATTCCTGGCCCTGCAAAATTTTACAAATGGCAAGAGTGTATAAATGCATCCAAAGATCAGCTCGATGAATGGGTCCAAAATGGCATGTTTAATGCTTCACTTTCACGTCCTGGTGGGTGGTTATTGTGGCCAATAGATACCAATGAGCGTCATAAATGTTCTGTTTTCAGGGGTTTTACAACAAGGAGGCCTGACCCTCGCTTTGTCTCATCTGAACACGTGGGTATGGTAACAACATACAGTGTAAGGAAACTATGCCAGCAATGGTTGAAGGTTTCCTCACTAGATGATGTTGGAGAACATCTCAGTCTCCTGTCTAATATCACTGACTTGCAGGATTTCCTTACAGGCCCCAGAAAACAAAACAGAAAGTGTTTCTTATATGCAGGCTATATTGAAATTTTAAGCTTTCTCAACAAGAAGCTGCTGACCGGTTAATGCAAATAGATCAGGTAAACTCACAGAAGGCATTAGCTGTTGTGAATAATGAGATCAATACCCTGTCCGACCGAATATACACCTTAAACAACATTGTTTCTTCTGCAATAGACATAGTACAAAATGACATGTCCACTTTTCACCATGGACAGAGTCAACTAAGGTCCATTATGCATTTAGGTTGGACCCTACAAACACTGAAGGCAGGTCATGTTCCCCGGCAACACGTTAGCGCAAGGAACATATTTTCCACATTTAATTTAACACAACAACAACAACTAATGGCTAAGAAAGAAGTGACTTATGTAATGTTTAATATTGAGAAACTAGAAAAGTTGCCTTTTACTGTGGCTGAAATAGCATCTGCTGAGTGGCCAATACACGGGGTCATTAATCTGCCTATTTTAACACTTCAAACACATTCCAGTGGGCAGATATGAAAGGCTAGCAGATAGTTATATCCATGAGGTGTGGGAGCTACCCTTCTCATACAAATGTCTCAGTGGCATGAAAGAGGTCTTTCTTAGCAGTAGTGAATGCGAGACTTCGGTCAGCCATTCGGTGGTTTGTAAATGCTGTCCTTGCACGGGGCGTGTAACACTTCGTCAGCGAACTTGGCTTGTTATCTGAAGGGAGTCCAAGTCCCCTTGATTAGACCTGCATTCCAGGTGCTCTCAAATGGCAGCTATGTTCTCCTGAATAGTGAATGTTGTTGTGGGATGCGAGCCGGAATAGTTTATGTCATTTTAGTCTCTAAAATTGTTACATGCTGCGGGAACCACTTTTTCCTCCTGCACGACAGAGGGAAGTAGCTGAGATTTGGCCCCATATCTCTACTTCAAATGTGAATTTTGACAAGTTGAGCACACTCAAAGCTTTATTGAATTAAAAACAAGTGGCGCTTACATCTGCACCCGAGACCTGTGCACTTCACGTTGCGAAGTCATCGTCAGAGATACAGTCCCTTTTAAGTACTAACTTTCCGAGACACTTTGGTGAACTTGTGGGACGGATGTATAATGTGTCCAGTACTACTGGAATCACTAATTTCTTTAAGGCTCTTGGTTCTAGTTTCGTTCACACTTTCTCCTCTATATTTGGCTTAATACCTTCAGCCATCCACTCAATATTCTCCAGTATTTTCGGGATATTTCTGATAACTTTGGCTATAATTGGTGGCATTTTGCTATTGCTACTTTTGGAGGACTGAAAGCGCTTCCACCAATGCAACTGTGTTGTGAATGCATGATGCAGTACTTTGGAGCATTGCTCCTGGAGCAATTGGAGTATGACTGGCCTCTGTCATTCAGACTGGTTTTGCATTGTGTGCAGCCCGTGTTTCGGTGCCTCTGGATCAGACTCAGTCCCCTGCAATACAAGTGATTCTGCTGCCAGGGCTTTCCCAGGCAGACTGGGAGAGTCTACCTGCTCTTTCCAACCCTGCACTGCCGGGTTGAACAGAGCTTAGTGCACATGTATGTTTGGCCGAACTGAGGCGGACGGCCAAACATACATGCACACTGAGGAGCAGTGCTGAGCACTCTCCCTCTGTGCTCATCACAGACTGTGGTCCCGCCCCTTCTACAATAAACAATGATAAATGGAGTTTATTATTGTTTTATTGTAGAACTTTGACATCTGCTGCTGCTGCTGCTGCTGCTGCTGTTGGCGGTGGGCTGGACGATGCTTCTCCGCCCTAAAGGAGGAGCTGCCCTTGTGTTTTCCTCTTTCTATATATGCTGCAATCTGCACAACACATAGAAGAAGAAAAACACCTCTCATGATTGTTTCTGTGCGGGAGGGTGCCCTTCCTGCACAAAAACAATCATCCCCACAAAGCAGGCATCCTTGCACCATGTGCGCCTCTACAAGGACAGGAATATGCTGTATCTTGTAGATACGGCACATTCCTGCCCTTTTCTTTTGACGCAGTGCAGCAGAATGACTTGAGATGCTGTCCTGTGCCACAACTTTGTAAATGAGTCCCTAAAGGCTTGATTAAGTGTTTGATGGATGGGTTACTCAGTCACAAATTTGACGGGTATCACGTCCGCCGTATTACGATATACATAGACCATTATGGGATCAACAGATGGGATATCCGTCACATTTGTGATGGAGTCACTCCTTCCACCAAACTCTAAATTAGGCCCTACGTCCTACTATAAATAACTTGCTCGGCGAAGGCACCAAAAGAAAATGACCAGTGAGAAGGCTTTCCTGGACATAAAATTCAAATATTGCCCTCAGAGATTTTTCTATCAAAAACATTGGCTTCTCTAGGACCTCCTCCAGTGCCCATCTGACAACATGGAGCCATCCTTAGATAAAGTCTGCTGCATTCACCCACTAAAGGGTTTTGACTTAAAAAAAACTAAAACAAGATAAAACCTCTGACTAGGTCTAACCTGGTTGGTGTAACCAACACATGCTTTATTGTGACTGACCTTATAATGCACCTAGGTCCTGGTCTACTGAAAACGTTGACTACCATAGGTGCTATTTTTTCTTACATTTTTAAAGATTCATATCTCTGGTTCCCTTTATTGTATTTTTGTCATTTTGTTGTCATTTCACTCATTAAAGTAGTCTATATTTGTATAAATTGGAGTGGTACTTCATTGTGTTGTGTGTGAGACTTTTTAGCTGTTTTTGAATTACTAAATGATTTATACATTTTCTCTTAGTTAAGTCTGCCTGCTCTGTGCAAGAGCTACCAAGGGATGAGCTCAGGTTTAAATTGCTAAATTACTGAAACCTTTTACTGGGCCTAACAGGATAATGCCTTTATTACTTCTGGTAATCTACCCCAACTAATAAACCACCTTTAGACCCGTCAGCCTTAGGGTGGTGTTCCCCCAAACATTTTTCTGTTTGCCTCACATTTTTGCTGTATCTTTTTTTTTACGTGAGGACTGTGAGCACTTTACCATTGCTGACCAGTGCTAAGGTGCATATGATCCTCCTCTTAACATGGTAACAGTGGTGTGTTTGCAATTGGCTTATTTAATTTACTTGTAAGTCCCTTGTAAAGTGGTATACCATATACCAGGGCGGGCAAATTGAATACTATTAGTTGGCATACTGCACTAATTGTCCTACCCACTTAAGCAGCCCTTTAAACATTTCTCAGGCCTGCCACTACAGAGCCTGTGTGTGCAGTTCAGTGCCATGTGAACTTGGCATTTAAAACCCCTTGCCAAGTCTTAAACACCCCTTTTATTACATATATGTCTCCCCAAATTAGGCACCATATAGCGTGTATGGCAGGGTGCTATGTAAGTAAAAGACAGGATATTAAATTTCAAGTGTTACTCCTCTCATAGGCCAGCATTGGGAAATACTTTCTATACTTTTAAGCTGTAGTTCCTGATTAGAAAAGAGTAGCTACATCATGTTTCATATCATTGGAACGGTAATGATTACTCCTCTTTACTGGTATAGCCAGATTTGACATTGCTATTTCAGAAATGCCACTTTTAGAAAGTAGACATTTCTCTGCTCTCACTGCTCTGTGTGCCTTGCAGCCTGTCTCCAATACACGTCTGGGCTGGGTGACAGCTACACTTTGTGTATTCCCTCTAGACAACCACAAGCATGGAAAGGTTAGGTGTGTCTGAGCACTCATCTGCATTCATCTGCATTTGGATGCCTCTTCCTGGGCAGGAAGGGTGGAGGGGAGCTGACACTTTACTAATAGGGAGTTCCTGTCCCCACTCAATGAGCAGGTTACCCCTATTGGTAGCCTGGAGCCAGGACTAGGAAGAAAGGACCATTGTGCACTTCACAGACCCTTCTTTGAGGTCACCCACACTTCAAAGGAACATTTGGCTACGAGAACTGTGTCTCTGACCCTACCAAATCAGTACTGGGCCTGGGAAGAACTCTGCCAGGAGTAAGGACTGCTATGATACAGAAAGTGCCATTCTGCTCGGCTGCTTTCAAAGGAGGACCGCTCTCTGCCTTGATGAGTCACCCTGCTTCCTGCTGATCTTTGCCCTGCTCAGGAGGGACTGGACCCTCTAACCCAGAGTGACTCAAGGGCTTGCTGGCTTGCCCCCTGTTCTCCTGTAGTCTCAGGGATATCAAAGACTGCCTGCAACTCTGCTCCTGCTGCTAGACTCTGCCATCTGTGAGTCCTACCCTGAGGTGCCAATCCAGGTCTGGCCCTTTCGAAGTGGGTTTTGCATTTGTTACTCTGCAAGAATCGATGCACCTGAACTGTACCACTCAGAACCAAGGCATTGCCCTCCGACACCAACTTATTGCTGATTTAATGACAAAGCGGCACCCGACTGGGAGGTTTGATCACGAAACAGCACGGATCTAAGACATTGCTGTGTGCACTGATGACGACGCATTGCATACATCTCAATGGAGTTCAACACCGATGCAGGACCTGAGCCAATGTGCCACTCAGAACCAACACATTGCCCTCCAGCCCTCCAGCACCAATGCATTGCTGATTCAGTCACGACACAGGACCAGCGCAGACTGTGGGGTTCAACAATGATGGAACCCTGGTCCAAGGATATCGCTGAGCGGCTCGACAACAACACATTGCATACATCTCCGAGGAGTTCGACACGGACGTGGGAACTGACCACTATGATCGATACAGATGCATCTACCCAACTGTGTGGATTGGAATCGAAGCATCACCTTTGCATCACTCCTCCACATCGAAGCTTGCGCCATTCCTCCATGGTACTTTATTAGCTGGCCCTATGTGGGTCCTGTAGCTGGTATGCCTTCCATCACAGCCCACCTGAACTATGGATTTACCCCAGTCTAGCACGGCCTAAAGTAACTTTTTAGCGCTATTGAATTCTAGGCACTATTTTTTTTTCTTTTTAAATGTATATCTTGACATCTATGGATTGTATTTTTGTTGTTCTGGTCTTGTTTTACTCAGGTAAATGTTCTCTATATTTATAAAACTGTGTGGAGACTTTTTGTGGTGTTTTCATTGCGTTATTGTGTGTGTGTTGCACAAATACTTTACACATTGCGTCTTTTGATACGCCTACCTGCTTTGCACCAGGCTACCAGAGGGTGAGCACAGGTTATCTCTAAGTGTGTATCTAGCTTACCCTGACTAGAAGTGGTGGCTCCTGCCTGTACAAGGGGCATACTCCAGAAACCCCAGTTCTAACAATTGCTTTCTCACAGTCATCATCGTCTTAATTATTATAAGCCTTTAAATGATAAGTCGCCAACGCTCACTTTTCTCCATTAAGGCTTTTTATTAACTTGACATAAATGCAGGTGAGAACATAGATCATTAAAAGCACAATGTCAATGATCAAGTTAACCTTCAGTTAACTCGCTCCCCAAACCCTCTTTGCAGCTCCGACCAGAGGTCACAAGACTGAATTTCAGTATCAATATTATGTAAGTCCTTAATGCTTTTTTCATATAAATTACCCATTTGTTTGTCTATCTTGACAGAAGTGTCGCCGATATAAACACAACATTCAACAGCTACTGCGGCACAAACAACCACCCTTCGCAGCGAAAAATAAGTAAAGACCCATTCTATTTTTCAGAATAAGCGTTCTTTGTGCCAGCAATCGGGTAGTTATAAGTTCAAGTGCCCTTGCAGTCAAATTGGCCACTTCCTCCAGATAGACGCTAACTGAATCACCATAATGGATATGACTGCCCACTCAATAGTTTACAAACAGAATATCAAATTATTATGCTGTCTCATAAATAGCTCTCTTCTTTTTCCAGTAGATTGAAGTATGGCTGTGTTTAATATCAGTTAATATATTACGAGGTACGAAAGGTCAAACGCAGTTTTTGGGCAGGCACATAAAACTGTTGCCACAAGTATAGTCCTGATTTGATCATAGGCATCACTTCCAAACTAGAAACCAGATGGCAAGACAGTTTTCAGTATCTCCACTACGTAAAAATTGGAAAAAGTAACCGATTGGTATGTTGCCTTAGAGTCACTTTGCATTTACAGAATCCCATGTATATGTTACCATTTCCTTTTACACAAACGGCAGTGGCCGTCAGATGGATAACAAAAGGCACACACATTTCAAGGGTGGGATGGGTGGTGAATTTGTTACATTCAGGATTAAAGTGCTCATGTATGTGGACATCAACAAAACTTTTTTTCCATTTGAAAGGGATTGGGGCCA
The DNA here is from genome assembly GCF_031143425.1 of Pleurodeles waltl. Lineage (NCBI taxonomy): Eukaryota > Metazoa > Chordata > Amphibia > Caudata > Salamandridae > Pleurodeles > Pleurodeles waltl. Next base: position 85,350,994 of record NC_090448.1, on the reverse strand, counting down.
ATGACACTCCCCAATTGAAATCAGTAGGCACATGGGGGCACCTTCAACACGAAGAAAGACTCAGATAATGCTTGCATTGGTTCAAAACGTGATAGAAAGCTGTAGATCGAGCGTTTCTGTTCCTATAGTGGGCAGTGTGGTCTATACGGCTGACATATTCCAGCCCAACGCCTGCCTTCACCTGACACAGCCAAATGAGGAACCAATCAAAAGGACTAGCAGTGAAAAGGGAAGGTCAGACCCAACAAAGTATGAGGTATAGGGTAGAGTTCACATTACTGGGACACAGGCCTTAGCCAAGGGCTGTAAGTGGGTCTGCTTTTTAATCACATCTTGTTGATGTGCCTATGGAGCAGAATGCCTTCAGCCATCAGGTCTAGATGGTTTTGGTTCTGTCATCTGCTTGCAATATGATGCAGTCCGAAGAAGTTCAAAGTGGCGTTGCTGATGAACAGGACTGGACCTTGCCACCAGGGCTAAAACAATGAGATTAGCTAGGGGACGCAGTTCCTAATATCCAAGTTGCTACTCAAGCTGCTCAAGGACTACAGAGTCCAGACACCCCTGTAGGTGCTCTGTGTGGGAGGAGGAGGGGCTAAGAAGCACTTTAAAGGCCAGGGCACATACCCGCAGCAGAGGACCCCTTTTATTTGTTTGTATTGATATTCAAGCTGCTCAGGGACCTACAGGTCCAGATTTCATTGTTTGTGGTCTCTGTAGGCAATGACTGGGCCAAGACAGGCCCACCTGAGGCAGTCAGAGCCAGGAGAAGGTGAGGCTTCACCATCTTTCTTTGCGGTATGGGTAAAAGGAAGGCTTCAATGATTTCTAAAGGTTAGACCACTGCTGCGCCCTCATTAGTCTTCTTCTTATTCACCACTCCCATAGTGGTGGGTCTAAGGGGATTTCGGTTTTAATAACACTACTGTTGTAAATACTTATAATAAAATTTTAACCATATGAATTGTGAAGCTTTAAAGGCACTTGGGCATGGTTTTCATAAATATACTGTACAAAATAACGATGCTTGGTCCTTAAAGTGGCTGGCAGACTTTAATGCACGTTTATGCAAGCACCCATTTAGAGAGCTATGTGAGTTGATAATTCAGATCTTTTTAGTAAAGCTAGCTTTACTACCCTGGCACTGATAGGGGTCTCTCCCGCCTCCCCTCCCCCTTCCCTCTTCTGACCCCCGACATCCACACACCCATACGTGCACACATACACATTCATATACACATGCATACCCACATCCACCCAAGTACGCACACATACATACCCACACCCCGCAACACACACTAAGATACATTGTAGCACACACGCATTCACAACACACAACATACACGTACACTCACATTCATTCACGCACCCATTCCACGCGACTCACACCTGGATGCATGCATACAAAAACAGACACACACAACCCCACACACAAAACCCCTACACACGCACACAGTACACCCCACCCCCTTCTTCTGTCGGAGAACCCGACTTACCTGCTTGCAGGGGGTCCTCTGGCAGGAGACGGGACGCCGCGCTGCTGCCAGCAGCAGCGTCCGCCAGCAAAACACCGCCAGGCCGTATCATGGCTCATGATACGGTAGGCGGTGTTTTACTAGTGTGGTGCTGCTGCTGGCAGCAGCACCACCTTACCACAGTCTGCCGCCATGACAGTCGACAGAATACCGCCAGCCTTCTGGCGGTATTCCGCCTATGGTCATAATGCGGTTGCCGGCTGGTAGCCACGGCGACGGTATGTTGGTGGCCGTCGTTTTGGCGGTAGGCGGCATTTACCACCAATGTCATAATGAGGCCCATAGACTGTGTCTGTGACCCCACCACATCAGACACATTTGGACCTACAACTGGACCCTGTCAGAGACTGCCTGGCTGCCCAAAGGACTCATTCGGACTGCTTTGTTGGAAGGACTGCTGGCCTGCTTGTTGCCCTGCTTGCTGCTTGCTGACCCCTGACTCTCCTGGAAGGACTCTGCCTTCTTCCTCTGCTGTCCAAGGGCATTGATTGAGCTTGCCTCCTTTTTCGAGGTCTCAGGTCTATCAAAGACTTCACCAAAGAGAAGACAATCAAGAGCGTCGGAAAATTGGTGCAAAGTCTGCAAAATTTAACGTAATGTCTGCCGGATTGATGGAACAACTGTTGCCTCTGCTCAGCACATTCTGGGTTTTCCAAGCATCATCCCTGGGTGTCAAAATATCCCTACATCTCAATGAGGAACCAAGTCTGAGCTCCTGGAAACCGACTCATCGCCTTCCAGAGTGGAAAGAAACAACGCAGCGCATTTGCCGTGCCAGATAAATAGACGCATCACTTTATGTTTTGATGTATCTCCTCCTCTGCATCATTATTTTTGAGACCTCATAGGTACTGTTGGTTAAAAGGATGCAACCACTGATTCTTAAGAATTGAGACTCATTTAAACCTTTAACAAGTGATATCTTGACTTGTGCATATTGGATTTCTGTTGATTTGGTCTTATTTCATTCAAATAGATATTATCTATTTTTTCTTAACTCAGCGTGAAGTACTTTTTGTAGTGTTTCAATGTGTCACTGTATGAGCACAAATACTTTACACATTGTCTTCTAAATTAAACTTGCCTGCTCTGCGCCAAGCTACTGGATGGTGAGCACAGGATAATTTAGGCTGAGTTGTGGCCTTGCACTGACTAGGAGTGTGGACCTTGCTTAGACAGGGTCCATAACTCTGCCAGCTAGAGACCCAACAAGGTGTAACAAGGTAACTCTAATGATAGAGAAGTGGGGTTGGGAGCACACTGCCTCACATGCCAGCACAGTTCACCCCTTTGCATTCTGGTAAATGCAATTCACAACTAGCACTTACTTCAAAATTATCTGTAGTTTTTCACCAGCGTTGGTGCAGACATTGTTGTATATCTCTAGACACATGATTCTGGGTTTAGCCCTTCATCAGTAGAGAGCATAAGTAGTAAAGAGCAAAGACATTTCATCTGGGATTGCTGCAAATGCTGCCAAATTCCTCTCAGGTGACAGTACCACTCATAGGCACCCAGGTGCTTCTCCAAAGCTTGTCAGCTTGCAGGCTTAAGGGAGCCTTTTAAACAGAAGAGGGATTGGGAGAACACTGCCTCACATGCCAGCACAGTTCACCCCTTTGCATTCTGGTAAATGCAGTCCACCTTTAGCACTTACTTCAAAATTAGCTGTAGTTTTTCACCAAAGTTGGTGCAGACATTGCTGTTTATCTCTAGAGATGTGTTTCTGGGTTTAGTCCTTCATCAGTAGAGAGCAGAAATAGTAGAGAGCAAAGAAAAATCCAATGTTATCCTATGGGAGGGATAGGTCTTGCATTAGTGAAAAATAGATTTAGAAGTTTTTCACTACCAGGACATTTGAAACTTAAGAGTACATGCCCAGCTTTATAAATACACTAAATACTGACCTGGAGGCTCCCTAAGGCCTACTTTAAGGGTGCCTTTTATGGATGAAAAGGAAGGCTTGAGCCTGGAAATGGTTTCCTTTGCCAGGTTAATGTGGCAGTGCTGCAGGCCCACTAGTAGCTTTTAATTTACAGGCCACAGGCACGTCATACATTTTACTAGGGACCTAAGTAAATTAAACATGCCAATTGGCGATAGGCCAATGTTACCACAGTTTAGGAAAGAGCACAAGAACTCTAACACTGGTCAGTAGTGGTAAAGTGCCCAGAGTCCTAACTCCAACAAAAACAAGGCCCAAAAAACAGAAGGTAATTAAACAAAATGTCAGGGGAAAACCATACCAAGGATGCCAGGACTAGCAACCTCTAAATAAATTAGTAGCCAAAGCAAGCACAGTGCACCTGGCACCTATGGATTTATTTAATCTGTGTTAATCATTCAAAATTGTGGCATTATATGTTGGTCTTTGGTGCATACCAGGCAATGGTTTCCATTTTGTGCAGCTTCACAATGATATCACTGCATGCATTTGATATGGTGCATCAGATAAATGCACCAATTCTTTCGGGAGCGTAGGAGAGTCTGTGAGATTTGTATCCTGTCTCCTCACCTTTTCTTTTTCCTCTTTATATGAACGACCTTGAGGGTCATATCAGGTCAATGGGTAAGGGCATGCAGGGGTGTAGCTTGGTCAGAAAGACTTGGAAGGGAGAAAAAGAAAAAACACATTATTTTGTGAAATAGGCAACATTTTTTAAGTCTTTCCAATCAGAGAGAGGGAAAGTGTGTGTGCTGCATGTTTGGGTGTGTAAAATTACTGTTGAAATTCGACAGACACCTCATCGAAAGCACCCCAACTGAAACCACGTACACCCAACTATTTATCACAAAATACATTTATTTGGGGATGCAATGCCCCTGAAGCTACGCCCCTGAGGACATGCCCCAGATAGGCTTTCTCCCTGTCCTGGTGCTTCTCTATGCAAAAAAGGCATTTTAATGGCCCGTACAGCCAAAGGGCTGCAAACACTTCTTGATTCCTTTGCCATTTTCAAGAAAGATTTCGATTTACACAATCATTTGACAAAATTGTATGTTCTGGTTTGCATTCCGAGGTACACGTAAAGCAAATTCTATTTTTGATGCTGAGCAAATTTATAACATTAGAACATTTCAATATTTAGGGGTTTCTTTAGATTCAGCCTTTAAATGGGACAATCTTAAAATAACTGGGTTACACTTTAAAAGATGTACTCAAGATTTTTGAGTAAATTGGGGACTAAGCACACCAGAGGGATCTTGCCATTTTATAAAAGTGCATTCCTGTTGTAACCTATGGAGATGAACTCTGGAGGTACCCAGCTTATTGGCGATGCAAATGGCAGGAAATGCTTTCTTAGGAAGGCTATTGTCAGCTCCAAAAAGTACATCTTTTTTTATTTGTCATGCTAAGTTGGGGTTAGTCAGGTTAGAGGGTGATTTTCAAGCTTCGTCAAATTGTGTTTTAGCTTTCCATTTCTGACAAAAGAAAACTTTCAACTGTTTCATAATTTCCAATATTTTATCTTTGATTTATGGACATCAAATCCCCTGGATTAAATTACAAAATGGGGTTTGATTGGTTAGGTAAGCCCGAAGTCTTTAATCCACCCAGCCATAGCTAACCACTGCGCTTAAGGCAGTCTGAAAAGTTTGTTTTTTGGGAAATGGAATGATGCTTGGATCTTATCTGAGGCTTCAAAATGACTGTGAAGTCTTAAATGACAAGTTCTACTGCTACCAATATTGAAACATATTTTTTGTCTACAACTAATTTGCACCACAGATTTCTTCTTACTCATTTTAGCTTTAATTTATTTAATGTATTACTGACTTTCCTGAGAAAGGGCTACTGAAAGATCTGCTCTGGTTTGGGTGTGACAACCACTCAGCACAAATTACCATTAACTTTATTCGATTCTGTTGTCTTTACAAAGCACCATATGGCTTTTGTTGTCCTTAATTGTCCAGCCCGAATTGCCAGCCCTCCCATCATCTTTTGTGTGTTTCATGTACTACCCTAAGAGGTATGGGCAACCGCAGATGTGGGTTCCATGTTCACTGTGTCACTAGAACCAAGCAGTACTCAGCTGATGAGCCCATAAGTAGGGCAAAACCAGTACTGTGTTGTTTTGGTTCAGGAATGACCTACCCTCGCATTTCGGGTTGGATTTTTCCCATAAATAACAGTCATGGCTGATTTGCATATGACTGATTTCAAACTCAGTTGGCATTTTGAGCAAACAAATTATGGGTTTTGATGCTGCCCAGAGTGATTGCCAGTGGTTAGACATATTGCAAGCATTCGTCCCACCCTCTTCTGAGTGTTTAATGAATTTAGGCATTAGCATTTGGAGCTGCCATTGCCTCTATCTCTAATGTCTCAGATTTAAATTGTAATGGAATAATTTCTTCAGGAGAATGAGTCCCTCCACTCCTCTACTTATTTGTATTGGTGATATGGTGTTAGTCACCATAGAGCTGCTACTAGTGCAAAGCTATTTCTGTGGTGTTGTTTGTTGGATGAGTCGTATTATAACATACTTGTGGCGATGTGTCATTGAATCAGAAGTCGTGGTGGGCACTGTTGGCACTGTATCTGTAGTTTTTACTGCAAAATCTGTTTTGTCCTTTTCAGCAATGGATACAGTTTTCTTGGAAATCACAGAATCTTCTTGTAAAATGGTTTTCTCCAAGAAAATGCCTGTATTATTTGGTGGGAGAATTTTGAAAGTGTTGCCAGAAGTTGTACTTACCTATTTTGGTGTTCTGATTGGATCACTATTTCCAGATGTTCATGTACCAAATGTTGGGCCTCCTGTAGATGTTGATTCATGTTCTTCAGCTTAGTCATCCCCTTTAGGAGGCCATTTTTCTGTAACACAAATGGAACATGCTTTAATGAGGAATCTATCATGCATATCACATAAGTGCCTCATCCTTAGTGGCCTGTAAATTGCAACCCAGGAGTCTGCATTTACTTGCAGATGTAGCACAATTTCAAGCTGTGTAATGTTTATTGCTCCCGCTCATTACCAGGTAGAATAAATATTAGGGTGCCAGGTACGAGCTGGTCTAGTCCTCGCACACGGTTCCCATGTGCCGGGGATGAGACCAGCTCATCCTCCACCCGGCCCACGGGGGGAGCACTAGCATTCCCCCTGTCAGCCTCCCTCCCACACCCCCCACTGGGGGATGGAAGGGCAATCGCTTCCCCATCCACCCCAACCCCCCATACCCTCCAGTGACAATCGCGTGCTGACCTCATCAGAGGTCACATCCCATAGCGTTGTTTCTTTGGGAAAATGTGATGTGTCCACGTTGTGTTTTGGGGCACTTCCTGTCACGGTCGCTAGGCCTACCCACACAAGTGTGGTAACATATTTATTGGGAGACTTCATGGAACGCTGGGTGGAAGGAAATCTGTGGCTCCTCTCAGATTCCACAACTTTCTGTCACCGAAATGTGAGGGAAAAGTATGTTTTTGGCCAAATTGTGAGGTTTGCAAAGGATTCTGGGTAACAGAACCTGGTGAGAACCCCACAACTCACCCCATCCTGGATTCCCCTAGGTGTCTAGTTCTCAAAAATGTGCTGGTTTGGTAGGTTTCCTCAGGTGCCGGCTGAGCTAGAGGCCAATATCCACAGCTAGGCACTTTGCAAAAAACAGGTCTGTTTTCCTTGGGAAAATGTGGTGTGTCCTCGTTGTGTTTTGTGGCATTTTCTGTCACGGGCGCTAGGCCTACCCATACAAGTGGGGTACTGTTTTTATCAGGAGACTTGGGGGAACGCTAGGTGTAAGGAAATTTGTGGCTCCTCTCAGATTCCAGAACTTTCTGTCACCGAAATGAGAGGAAAAGGTGTTTTTTTGGCCATATTTTGATGTTTGCAAAGGATTCTGGGTAACAGAACCTGGTGAGAGACCCAAAAGGCAACCCATTTAGGATTTCCCTAGGTGTCTAGTTTTCAAACATGCACAGGTTTGGTAGGTTTCCCTAGGTGCCAGCTGAGCAGGAGGCCAAAATCCACAGCTTGGCACTTTGCAAAAAACAGCTCTGTTTTCTTTGGGAAAATGTGATGTGTCCACGTTGTGTTTTCGGGCATTTCCTGTCATGGGCGCTAGGCCTACCCACACAAGTGAGGTACCATTTTTATCGGGAGACTTCGGGGAACGTTGGGTGGAAGGGAATTTGTGGCTCCTCTCAGATTCCAGAACTTTCTGTCACCGAAATGTGAGGAAAAAGTGTGTTTTTGGCCAAATTTTAAGGTTTGCAAAGGATTCTGGGTAACAGAACCTGGCGAGAGCCCCACAAGTCACCCCATCCTGGATTGCCCTAGATGTCTAGTGTTACAAAATGCACAGGTTTGTTAGGTTTCTCTAGGTGCCGGCTAAGTTAGAGGCCAAAATCCACCGCTTGGCACTTTGCAAAAAGCAGCTCCGTTTTCTTTGGGAAAATGTGATGTGTCCACGTTGTGTTTTGGGGCATTTCCTGTCACAGTCGCTAGGCCTATCCACACAAGTGAGGTACCATATTTATTGGGAGACTTCAGGGAATGCTGGGTGGATGTAAATTTGTGGCTCCTCTCAGATTCCAGAATTTTCTGTCACCGAAATGTTTGTTTTTGGCCAAATTTTGAAGTTTGCAAAGGATTCTGGGTAACATAACCTGGTGAGAGCACCACAAGTCACCCCTCTTGGTTTCTCCTAGGTGTCTAGTTTTCAAAAATGCGCAGGTTGGTAGGTTTCCCTAGGTGTCATCTGAGCTAGGGGCCAAAATCTACAGCTAGACACCCTTGCAAAAAACACGTCAGATTTCAGTGTAAAAATGTGATGTGTCCATTTTGTGTTTCCTGTCGCGAGCATTAGGCCTACCCACGGAAGTGAAGTACCATTTGGGGGAACACAGAATAGCAAAACAAGTGTTATTGCCCCTTGTCTTCCTCTACATTTTTTCCTTCCAAATGTAACACAGTGTGTAAAAAAGACACCTATTTGAGAAATGCCCTGTAATTCACATGCTAGTATGGGAACCCCGGAATTCAGAGATGTGCAAATACCCACTGCTTCTCAACACCTTATCTTGTGCCCATTTTGGAAATACAAAGGTTTTCTTGATACCTATTTTTCATGCTTTATATTTCAGCAAATTAATTGCTGTATACCTGGTATAGAATGAAAACCCAGTGCAAGGTGCAGCTCATTTACAGGCTCTGCGTACCTAGGATTCTTGATAAACCTACAAGCCCTATATATCACCGCAACCAGAAGAGTCCAGCAGATACAACTGTATATTGCTTTCAAGAATCTGACATTGCAGGGAAAAGTTGCAGAGTAAAACGTGGAGAAAAATGGCTGTTTTTTCACCTCCATTTCAATATTTTTTATTTCAGCTGTTATTTTCTGTAGGAAAACCTTGTAGGATCGACACAAATTACCCCTTGCTGAATTCAAAATTTGTTCTACCTTTCAGAAATGTTTAGCTTTCTGTGATCCAGCATTGGTTGCACACCCATATCGGTCACTAACTGGAAGGAGGCTGAAAGCACAACAAATAGTAAAAATAGGGGTTGTCCCAGTAAAATGGCAAAACTGTGTTGAAAAATTGGGTTTTCTTATTTAAGTCTGCCTGTTCCTGAAAGCTGGGAAAATGGTGATTTCAGGGACAAAAACGCAAGCCTTCTTCTGCAGCCCTTTTTTCCAATTGTTTTGAAAAAAATGAAATTTTCGCTGTATTTTGGCTAATTGCTTGGTCTTCTTCAGGGGAACCCACAAACTCTGGGTACCTCTAGAATCCCTGGGATGTTAGAAAAAAAGGGTGCAAATTTGCCATGGGTAGCTTATGTGGACAAAATGTTATGAGGGCCTAAGCGCAAACTGCCCCAAATAGCCAAAAAAAGGCCAGGAACCTGGAGGGAAATGGCCTGGCAGCGAAGGTGTTAAACCTGCTGGAATTTAACAAAATGGAATTGGCTAATTTTAACTTGAGTTTAACTTGAGCTTGTGTTTTTTGATGCACTAAGTACTAATTTAGGTATTATTCTAGGAAACAAAACATAAATTGGGTGATAATTAATGCATTAGATAAATTCCAATCATTAAGGAGTTGCGTTTTATGAACCACCATAACTTACAAGACAATTATAGAACAACCCCTAATGAGGGCTCTTATACATACTTGCACTGATTGTAAGCTATATGGTAATAGTAGTGTAGTTTGTTGCAGCAGATCAAGTCAAACTCTGCCAGTATTTAAATCAAAGAGCATAACTGTAATATGTGCAATGACAGGAGCTACCACACATATTGAGAGGAACTAGGCAGTTTGTATTCAGTTTCAATGTTTTCATAGTAACTTTTTCAATGTAATTTATAAAATGATTAATTTTAACATAAAATATAAAACTTGATTCAACATGTACTGTTAGGAAGATATTAAAAACCGGCATGTATATTATCTAGAGATTATACCATCGGTAACCTCCAAAGGGAATTTTGCGCCTAATGACTGCTACACATTTAAAAATGTAGACACCATTTTTATTTTATCAGTACATTACCATTCCAGGTAGTATCATGTAGCCTCCAACCTCTAATCCACCACTGATGCCTTCTGTTAGACCTGTTAGAATGGTCTTCCCTCAAACCTTCTGCCTTCTCTCTTTCTGTTTTGATGAATTTGTTTTTGTTGGCCTTAGTACCCTGTGCACTTACCCACTCCAAACCAGTGCTAAAATGCTTGTGCTCCCTCCTTAAAACATAGTAAAACTGGATAGCTTGACATATGTCATTTACTAATAGGTCACTAAAAAAGTTGTATACCATGTACCTCTGGTAAATTAAATGCTACTAGTGGGCTTGTAGCAGTGTTGTGCCAACCACTTAAGTAGCCCCTTATAAAATGTTCCAGGCCTGCCATTGCAGTCAGTGAGCAGTTTTAAACTGCTGATACGACTTGGCAAAATAAAGCCCTGGCCAGGCCTAAAACTACCTTTTTATTACGTATGTCACCCCTAAGGTAGACTCTAAACAGCCCATTGACAAACAAGTGTATTGTAATTAAAAAAAAGTTAAACATGTACTTTTAAGCTTTACATGTCCTGGTAGTGAAAAACTCACACATTTGTTTTTCTACCACTGTGAGGTCTAAATCTCCCCTAGGATAACATTGGGTTACTATATTACATTTATTAAGTGTTAACTTTTGTCAGGGAGCAGGCAAAAATTAAATTTTTAGTGTCTCTGGAATTGTAATTTAAAATTCTCCTTAATGGTAAAGTCGGATTTTAAGTCACATTTCAGAAAATGGCACTTTTAGAAAGTTGGCATTTTCTTGTCCTAACCATTTAGTGCCTATAGGCTGTTGTCTGGGACACATGGCAAGGTGTAGTTGGCAGTTGGCCTTTGTCTATTCCTATCAAGCACTTCAACAGCTCTGTCTCAGCTCACACACAAAGAACTTCACACTAGCTCATTGTGCCTGCAGGCAGTCTGGGACCAGAGCAGGGAGGTCAGACATCCAGACCCTTCTGTGGGGGAAAACTCTGGTTTCTTCCATTTCAAAGCTGACACCTAGTTCAAAAGTAGGACCCTAAGACCCATGCTTCAGTTTTACCTCTGGACCTCTGGAGGGACTCTCAGAAGCCTGCCCTGCTACTGTGTACTTCAGAGGATTGCCCTGCTGCATCAAGAAGGCTGCCCTGCTGCCTGAAGCCTGGCTTGTGCCCTTAGAGTACCTCATTGCTAAATGTGCTCTGCTTTCCTGCTTGAACGCAAAACTTTCATAGTGAATCCAAGGGCTAGTTGGCTGGCCTCCAGATCCGAGCCTCAAGGACAGAAAAGGCTTCAATCATCTTGAACCCATACCTGGACTCAGCCTGAGCCTCTAAGTGGTCCCCTGCAGTCCCAGACCCTTGGAAGTGGTAATAATGTTGTCCAGACAGCCCAAGTTCAAAACTTGGGACTTAGAAACTTTTCTACCAAAAATGATCTGAGAACTAAAAGGAGACTGGGACCTACCTCTTCGTTGATCTGCCCAATGTGCATCACTAGTCGCCATTTGGCATTTCCTGCTACGTTCTAGTCCTCAGCCACAAATGCTGTTCGGTGGCTCCTTGGAGAAGTGGTATCACTACCTCATGGAGCCCTCATCAGCTGCAGCCTACAGATGGAGATCTTCCACTTCCAAAATAGAGACTAGCTCCAAACAAAGGAAAATTCACTGTGACCTTATCCAGCAGCTCCCTGAAGATGACGTCTCTTCCTCAGACACCACCGGCTGCCATGCCCCACTGAACTTTGCCCTCTTACACATTTTTCCTTAAAATTCTTTTAAGTCTGAATGTAAGCAGAGACCAGGCCCAATCCACTTTGTGTATCCAAACCACACTTCAACACTGTCAGCCATAACTTTTGACTTTGCCCCTGTCTCACTTGACTAGATGTCCACAGTTGGTACTTTGGTCTTTTAGAAGCTATTTTTCACTTTAACCTGTAAAAATTCATAACTCTGTTTTTACTGATTGGGGATTTGTTGTTTTGGTGTAAGATCATTTATTAAAATATACTGTATTCTTCAAAAATACTGTGGGATTTTTTTCACGTTGTATTTTCACTTTGTTATTTTTAAGTGCTGCATAAATATTTTACACATTGCCTCTTAGTTAAACCTGACTGCTTTTGTCCCAAACTACCAGAGGGTTAAGCACAGGTTAATGTAGTGACTTTGGCCCTCATTATAACATTGGGGGTAAAAAACGCCTACCGCCGCGGCAATGGCCCCCAAAAGACGGTCGCCTTCGCTACCAGCCGTCCGCCGTATTATGACCTCAGCCGGATTTGCACCAGAAGGATGGCGGAAATCCGGCTGCAGCCATGGCGGCAAATGGCGGTAAGGTGGCGCTGCTGCCACCAGCAGCGCCACGCCAGTAGACCACCGCCGGCCATATTATGACCAATGACCAATAATACGACCTGGTGGTGTTCTGCTGGCAGAGGCTCCTGCTGGCAGCAGCGCCCCATCCCGTCTCCTGCCGGAGGACTCCCTGACTACAGGCAAGTCGGGTCTCTGACAGGAGAGGGGGGCGGGGGCGGGCGTGTGTATGCTTGTGTGTTCGTGGATGCGGGTGTGTGCTGTGTGTTGGATGCGAATGTGCATATATGAAGGTGTGAGTGCATGTGTGTTGTGTTTTGTGTCTGCGTGTATGTCTGAAAGTGTGTGCGGATGTCTGCATATGTGGATGTTTGTGGGAACCTGTGTGTGTGTGTTTGTGTGTGTGCGCAGAGGGGAGCATGTATGTGGGGGGGCTTTAGAGATGCAGGGGGTGGGGGGGTAACTGGAGAGGGAAGGGGAGGGGGAGACCCCTATCAGTGACAGGGAAGGAATTCCCTGTTACTGATGGTGCCTACTGCCATGGTTTTCATGGCAGTAAGGGAGCCACATAGACCATGGTGGTAGGCAGGGTCAAAGTCCCGCGGGCGGCACAGTGATGGGCATCGAGCTGCAGATAGATATCTCCAGTCCGGCGGATGCCACAGCCATGGAGGTCAGAGTGGTACATTGACGGGTTGGCTTCAGCCAACCCACCAATGTCATAATGTGACAATAGGAGCCGCCAGCCTGTTGGCGGTACTTACCACCATATTTCCACCAACCGCTGGGGTCATAACGACCCCCTTTGTGTTTCAATTTGACAAGAATTGTGGCTTTTGTTTGAGCAGGATTTCACCCCGTCAAGCAAAAATCTGAATTGCTGAAAGTCATTTCTTCTCTGAAGATTTTAAAGGGTGTTGCATTGGGAGTCCCACACTAGGTGCTATGGTGTCTTTCCTACTCCATGATTCAATTTCACATTCCCTCATCTTCAGTGCCTGTTAACCTTTCTTTACGTCCACCTCCTCTTGTGGAAATGAGGACACTTCATTGACTTGGTCAGTGATTTCTTACCAAAGATGGGTATGGATTTTGGAAGCTTTTTTTAGCATTAGGTATCACAAAATTCTGCAATGGTGATTTACAATACCATCAGCAACTCCTTCGAGTTCTAGGTTCGAAGAAGTACCTTCACTTTGCTTTTTGGGACCACCCTGTTAATGTCCTTTTTGCCAACAAGGGGTGAATCCTGTGGGAGGATAGATATTGTTTGTAAATCTAAACTGCTCTTCATCAATGTGAAAAAACGCCCCCCTTCTTTCTATATTCACTCTGCTCCCTTTGTGGTTTTTGCAGCTTTGTTATGGAAAAAAAGGTCGGATTCCAACTATTTTATCTGTGATGAAAGAGTCTCAAAATGGGCATTGCTCCTATTGTTCCATGGCACATGAATGGCTGCGTCCTGGACATGTGTGCATGTGGAGAAATTAGCACATTCACCACTCTTCAAATGTGTTAGATATCATACACAGTAAACAGTGAATATTTGGATGTGACATTGCATGCAATTTCCACAATTAAATACCAATTGGTGCGGAAAAAAGTCATAATGAAACAATATTTACTCCACTGTATAGTCAATTAATGGGTTCAATATTCCTCTGAGATTAACCACATGACTCTTAGTTATGGCCTAGGTCTTTCGGAAGGTACTGCACACCGTGCTGCCAAGTGTTCTACATGGAATGATTCAGACATCAGTCAGAAGAAATAAAACAGTAAATAATATAATATGGCTTCCAATGAGAATAAGACAGAGATGCAGTTCCTGGGAACTCCAATCCCCATGCCACACAGCACCAGGAGATGCACTGCCTGAGGTCGCGGGGAAGGAGCCCCCAAGTTCTTGAAAGCGCAGTTGCATCTCCCGCTGTGCGGGACAACAGAGACACTGTCCTAGGGACTTCAAGCTACATACCACTCATCACCAGGATGCACAGTGCTTGAGGGGGTAAAGGAGGAGCCCTCACTTTATTGAAAGTGCTTACACATCTCCTGCTATGCGGGTCAACAGACACACAGTTCCTGGGGACTACAAGCCCCATACCACCCATTGCAGGAGATGCACACCCTGTTGGGGCTCCGGGGAGGAGACAAACACGCTCGAATGCAAGGCTCACCCAGGTAAAGCCCGAGCCAAGGGCTAGCCCATCTTGCACCCGTTAACGTCAGGAAGAGGCAGAGCAGGATCAAACCCCCCTCTACTTGGCTCATTTCTTGTGGCCAAGTATGCACTCATCTTTAGGGGAGACAGTCCTGCAAAACCCATGGTAGTATTAGTGTTTAAACATGGAAAAGAAAGGCTGTGGAACTCATATGGGGCTTGTGAAACAAGCCTAAATCAGACAAACAACCCACTTCTGAAAACTGTGATGTGGATGACATTGATGACCTAATAGAGGAGGTTGAGGAAAAGGGAAAGCAGGAGTGGAGAGCAAGGGCACAAAAAGTAAAATAAGTTGTTTAAAAAAAAAAAAATAGCAAGATTAGCATAATTACTAACAGCTCCACCCCGGTCTTTGCAGACTCTAATGCTCAAGAGACATTTAGTTTAGCACATTTTTGATCAGCCCAGCCAATTATTGTTGACAATCAATCTCCTGAGCCAGAATAACCAGAAAACCAACCAGCATCTATTCACAATATTACATGTACCAACTGCGTCACCCCACTGGCTATTTCAATGGATAAACAACTACACTATAATTCCCTGAAAGTGAGCCAGTGAGAAAATAGTTTGGGGTACACAACTTTGCTTATTGATTATCTGAGGAAGGACTTTGCAATTAATGAACCAAAAGGTACTAGATCTCTATGTTCCGATTGCAAACCTTCAGAGAGAATTCACAATTCACATATCTGGACATGAAAGATGCTGCAAACCTGCCAGCACTGTCGGCCAAGCCCCCAGAGAATGGGGGAAGAAAACCACAAGGTACTGTCAATCATAACCATACCCAAAGCTCCCCAAAACTCAGCTGCACCTGGCCATAGCACCAGCACTGACCAAAGAACGATTGGGGAAGGGTTAATCACCTCCACACTGCAAGCTACGCTCCAAGGTATGAGACCAGTCAAAGGATTTATTCGACCACCCCGCACAAGTGAACCACTTCACCATCTACTCGCTCCAAACATCCTCCCTCGCCCTTCCTATCATACAATCCCCAGGACTTGGGACTTTTTACCTCAGGCTGTATATCAAAAGACCACATTCACCGCGCTGGCATAGTAATCAACTCTCTGTTTTTATGACCAATGTCCCGGGACTCAAGCCAGGCCATAAGGAGCCAACTGAATTCTTGGTAAATATGAGGACCCAGTGGATTGGATCACAAAGACAGTGCCTCTCAATTGTTCACTCAGACATTGTTGTTGCTCAACGTCTATCTAACCACAAGGAGAACTGGGCTACAATTAAGTTATCAATGAGGGATTCCTTGTTATTTAATGCCCTATTGGCCTTGGACACACAATCCTATCCACCCACAGGCTTGGACTTTCAATTCAGGAGCAGCCCTGCTCTTCAAATTAGTGGCAAACCCTGCTTGCTCCCTTTGCACCCCATAAAAATACCTGTCCCAGGTGCGCAAGGCAGAGTGGATGTGCCAGTCATAGTGAATCCAGACAATCTGCTAATTTTTGAATGACGTTTACAGAGTGAAAGAGGTGTCACTTTCTGCCAGCTCTATTCACCTAATTTTTTCCCACAGCCCATCCTCAAATGTATATACACTAGCACCGTCTGGTGGTGCCTCTGATTTTTATATTCACATGTGCACTCAGAACAAATCAATTAAGTCTGCTAGGGTCCCAACAACCCCATATAGGATCAGATATACCCACAAACTTAGACACCATTGATATAAATACATGAGACGCTGTAACAATAAGAATCAATCAAGCCTCACTAGACATAATCTGATTAGTGGAAAGTATGGATATACCATTTGCACTTGCTGGCACGCAACTGTAGTTGAAGAATTTACTCCTCAATTCTGATTCAACAACCACCGTTGTGCGAGTGAGACACCATCACCAATCTCACATACTGAGGTCTTTGGACCTGGCGAAGAGTGTAGTAGTCAGAATAATTCAATAACAAATCAATGACATTATATCATGAACAATTCTACATACCATAAACAATTTAACACTAAATCAGACTCCAAACGAGTAAAGTTTCAAAGCTTTATTACAATCCCAAAATCAATGTCATGTAAATGTTGCACAAAACTAAGTTATAAACATACATGAAAACCATTGGCTGACAAAATCGTCTGAAAAGATTCAGCCTACTAAACATCAATACTGTTAGACACTCCAAAAGAATTATATAAATTAGCAGCAATACAATATGTGCATGATTATTGTTGGACTTTTTTGCTTATGCAGGGTCATCCTCAATCTTTTTGCCTCCTGCCTCCTATTTGTTTCTGACCTGTTGCTGTTGGCTTTTGAACTCTGAGCACTTTACCACTGCTAACCAGTGCTAAAGTGCATATGCTCTCTGTGTAAATTGTATGTGATTTGTTAATCCATGATTGGCATATTTGATTTACTAGTAAGTCCCTAGTAAAGTGCACTAGAGGTGCCAGGGCCTATAAATCAAATGCTACTAGTGGGCCTGCAGCACTGGTTGTCCCACTCACATAAGTAGCTTTGTAATCATGTCTCAGACCTGCCATTGCAGTGTCTGAGTGCATTGCGGTTTTAACTGTAAATTCAACTTGGCAAGTGTACCCACTTGCCAGGCCTAAAGCTTCCCTTTTCTTACATGTAACACACCCCTAAGGTAGGCCCTAGGTAGCCCCGTGGGCAGGGTGCAGTGTATGGTTGAGGTGGGACATAGTTTTATATGTCCTGACATATTGCTAAATTTGTTTTTCACTGTTACAAGGCCTGTCCCTCTCATAGGTTAACATGGGGGCTACCTTTAAATCTGATTAAAGTGTAGATTCCCTTTGGGAGCGGAGGGAAATGTGGAGTTTGGGGTCTCTGAGCTCACAATTTTAAAACACATATTTTAGTAAAGCAGGTTTTAAGACTGTGGCCCTCATTATGACATTGGCAGTAAATCCCACTTACCACCATGCTAACTGCCACCAACATACCGCCGCCGCAGAGGATATCCATTCACCATACTATGACACACACACACCAATCCGTCACTATTCACCCACAGACACATGCCGGCCACACCAAAGGTCAGTGATAAACTGGCAGTATCAAAATCCACACTGTTACGCCAACAGAACTATGGCCACCACATTATGACCCACGAATCCCCACAGTGGACATTCAACCGCGATAAACCATTGGCGGTACATACCACCGCGCTCAAAATACACACACTCAAGCAAAACAACACTACATTGGACAATTCAAACTACACACACCTGACACCCATACACACATCACACTCACACCACTATAAAACACACACCCACAGTACCCACAAACCTTTACGACTACAAACAATTGCCACCAGAGAGAGACAGCAAGACCACTCACACAACCAGAGCCACATACCACATTCACCTATGCACCACCCACGCTCCTCACAACACACACCCCAACACATCACCCTACATACCCCCACCCACACTACTCACACAACACCTATGGTACCACATCAAGACCCTAGATTCTCTGAGGAGGAGCTGAGGGTCATGGTGGAGGAAATCATCCGGGTAGAGCCACAGTTATTTGGAGCACAGGTGCAGCAAATATCCATTGCTAGGAAGATGGAGCTATGGCGGACGATCGTGGACAGGGTCAACGCCGTGGAACAGTACCCCAGAATAAGGGATGACATCAGGAAGCGGTGGAACGACCTACGGGGGAAGGTAGGTTCCATAGCAGCAAGACACCAGCTCGCTGTACAGAGGACTGCCCGTGGACCCCTACCTCATCCCCCACAACTAACAACATGGGAGGAGCAGGTCTTGGCAATCATGTATCCTGAGGGCCTGGCAGGAGTAGCAGGAGGACTGGACTCTGTTAAGTCAACTCTATACTACTATCACCACCCCTACCTGCATGCCAACATATACCCCCACTGTCACCCTCACTTCCTTCACTCCACCACCTCCCACACCCCCCACCATCACATCTTACTCATCCCAATGCCAAGCCCTGCATATGCCACCAAGACTGCATGGACACCTATCATTAAAGCATGCACACTAGAGGGAACTAATCATTCCACTATGCACCAACATACACAAGTGAAAGCTGCCAGTGCAAAAACAACCATTGAGGGCAACCCATCCATGCTCAATATGTCACACAGAGGAACAATAACACTGCAGTTACATCCTCACAGGTATCCCAGCCAATGACACCGGAGAAGAGGTACCAGCAACATCAAGTCCCCCCACAGAAGAGGCCCACAGTGATGACAGTAACTCTGCTCGCCTGGATCAGGATGTCCAACCTGGCCCATCAGGGACCTCCGGACAGTCGGTTACCCAGCCACAGTCACACACCACCACAGAGCCTCCCCCCTCAGGAAACACCAGCACAGCACCCACCCAGAGTGCCCATACCTCTGTCCCCAGGACACGTCAATCAGCAGCGTGTCCACCACTACAGGAAACCCAGGGCACACCACAAACCCAAGACAATCAGGGACCTGGGGTCAGTGGAAGTGGGCACACAGTTCAGGGGACAGAGGCACAGAACAACAGGGAAGCTGGGAGGACTGCTGTGCGCCGGGGGAGGACAGGTCCAGGGAACCAACTCTCCACTGAGATCCTGGGATCATACCAACATTCCCAGGATACGCTGGGCCAGATCCTGAACAACGTGCAGGAGAACAGGTGGCTGCAGGAGGGACCGGACCAGGGGATCAGGGAGGACTTGAAGGCCATTAACACCACCATGGTCATCATTGCAGGGGTGCTGGCAGACATGGCCAATATTATGAAGGAGGCAGTGTCACACCAGCGGGCCCCTGCCACTAGCCAGACTACTAAACAGCCCTCCACCTCTGCTGCCGCTAGTGGACAGGAGGCCCCGCCACAGGACACCAGCACACCTTCCCCTGCAGAAGGAGAACCACCCAGCAAACGTTCCATGTGATCCAGGCAGAAGCCAGAGACTATTGCCAAGACACCCGCCAGGAAATTAGACTCTCCTGATTGTCACCCTTGTGTCCCACTCTGTCTCCCTGTCCACCTCAAACTGCCATTGCTCCCCTCCCGATGCCCCCTTAGACAAAGCACCTGTGCTACAAATAGATTGGAACTATACTCTGGACTTTCCTCCGTCATCACCCCAGCCCATTGCACTTCTCCCTTTTCTCCATAGCACTGCAATAAACACACTTTGAAAAAGTACAAGTGTGGAGTATGTCAAATGATTAAAGTATATATTCATCTTACAAGGTTTATACATTGCAATTCAACTGTACAGTAATGCTAACATAGGAAAGACCTGTAGTTGTCTGCAGTGACAACACCAGGAGCGATATTGAGGCACCAAAATCTGCAAAAAGAGTTGCCAAAGGGTACAGTGAGTGGCCATGGAAGTGGGAAATCACAGCCTGCCAGTGACAATGCGAAACAAAAAACTGACAATGAAATGTGAAATAACACTGTTTTACCTGTGTGACATTGGAAGTATTCTCTAATCACTGCAGATCTGTTGTCCTCATCCTTATCCTCTGCCTCCTCATTTTCACTGTCTACAGGGTCCACTGCTGCCACATGGCCATCTCCAGTCTCCTCCTCCTGCAGAAAAGGCACATGGCGTCTCAAGGTAAGGTTATGCAACATGCAGCATGCCACGGTTATCTGGCAGACCTTCTTGGGTGAGTAGCACAGGGATCCACCAGTCAGATGGAGGCACCGAAACCTGGCCTTCAGGAGGCCAAATGTACATTCAATGAGCCTTCTTGTTCACCCATGTGCCTCATTGTAACGTTCCTCAGCCCTTGTCCTGGGATTCCTCACAGGGGTCAGTAGCCATGATAGGTTGGGGTAACCCTAGTCACCTGCAAATATCATTGGACAACTGTTAGCCACACACTATCCCTTATGGCCCACACCATACCCATATACCAACATCCACTGGGTGGGAACCAGGGCTCACCAATTAGCCACACACGGTGCCTCTGTAGCTAGGCCACCACATTTTGGATGCTGTATTCCTCAGGATAAAGGCATGATGTACCGACCCAGGATACTTAGCATTGACATGGGAGATGTACTGGTCCGCCAAACACACCATCTGCACATTCATCGAGTGAAACTTTTTCGATTTCTGAAGACCTGTTCAGTTTGCCGGGGGGGGGGGACACAAATGCAATATGTGCTCCATCAATCACCCCAATTATGTTAGGGATATGTCCCATTGCATAGAAGTCAGCCTTCACCGTGGGCAAATCTTCCACCTGGAGGGAACCAATGTAGCTGCACATGTGTTTAATCAGGGCACCCAACACTCTTGTCAGCACAATGGAGAACATTGGCTGTGACATTCCTGCTGCCAAGCCCATTGTCACTTGGAAAGAACCAGTTGCCAAGAAATGGAGCACAGATAGCCCTTGCACAAGAGGGGATCCAGTGGGGGGACAGATAGCACCTATCAGGTCAGGCTCCAACTGGGACACAGCTCTGTGATTGTGGCCCTGTCAAGTCTGTAGGTGAGGATAATGTACCTGTCCTCCATTGTTGCCAAGTCCACCAGGGGTCGGTAGATGGGGGGATGTCTCCATATCCTATTCATCCAAAGTGGTTGCTATCTATGGGGCAAAAAAGTGATGAGCCGGTCATAAAATGTACGTTGTAGCCACTACATTTCAATTAATGATGTGAATTTTAAATGTATTAGTGGCATATGTCCTGTATGTACAATTGTGATCTGTGACGCAGTTATGTTCCATGCACTGCCCACACCCTCTGAAATGGCGTCTGTCTGTCCTGTATGGAGGGACAGGTGGAAGTGAGGTAATTCTGCTGACGTTGTGCGCCATTGCAGGTGACGGTCGGGATCCGGCGTGCAACACCTCATTGGATAAAATTGGGCCCTATGGGGTACAGTGGCAAATGGTGATATACGCCGGTAGTGACGGTATGCACTGGTGGGGACGTCACTGCCATTTTCTATCTGTTCAATCACTTGCTACCTGACCTTCAACAGGAGAGGACCTACACTGCATGTGCTACTGTGACCTGTGTCTGCAACCTACCATGGCCTGTGTGACTACGGAAAGGGCCCCTGCCTTCACCTCTGCGGAGTTGGAGAGAGTAGTGGATGGGGTCCTACCCCAGTACGGACTGCTGTAAGGACCTCCAGACCAACAGGTGAGTACACCGTGAGCACGATGCATGGGGCAAGAATGCACGGAGTGGTGTGTGTGAAGGACTCGTGTAGGGGGGTTGGTGGATGGGCCTTGGCCAGCGTGCAGCATGTATTGCTGGGCCATGTCTGTGCGAAAGGGGAAGGGAAGGGCTATAGTGGGCCATGAGTGTAACAGGCAGGACGGTCTAACTAATACCTTTCCCTGTGTATATTTCCTCTGTAGGTCAGTGCCCATCAAAAAAAGGGTATTTGGCGTGCCATCACCAAGGACGTGTGGACCCTGGGGGTCTATGGCAGGCGGAGTACCCACTGTTGGAAACAGTGGGAGGACCTGAGACTCGGGGCATGGAGGAAGGCGGAGGCCCAGCTGGGGATGGCCTCCTAATGAGGAAGGGGTGAATGTTGAACCCTGACCCCTGATGGCCCGCATTCTGGTGGTGGCCGATCCAGAGCTGGATGGGCGCTTGAGGGCATCACAGCAGCCACAAGGAGGTGAGTACAGTGCCCATCATTACAACTTACGCCTGGTGGGGTGGTATCCGGGTGGGGGATGTCTGTCTGTGGGTGTCCTAGACCAGGCCTGACATTGCAGAGTTGGTCCCAAGCTGGGCATGGATCTGATGTGAAATTCCTCCAATCTAGCTAGTAGGCAACCACTACTGGGTAGGGCTGTGTGGGTCCCAGGTATGCTGCAGTTGTCGGTATGTGTCCCTCCCAATGCCCTGGTGACTAGCATTGTTACTGGTAGTGCATTACATAGTGCCTAGGGCTGTTCCCTGTGTGTGAGGGTGGTATGTACGCCAACGGTGGTGTTGGTGTAGCCATTGACCAAGTGTATCCTTTGTCTCTTCCCCCCACTTTATCATTTGTCACCCTGCCCTTTTGTGCATTAGCACATCTGGTGGAGGAGCAGATACCGGCGACGGAGGGAGCTGCATCCCACAGGAGGCAGAGTCCACTGCTGCTGAGGGCACCAGTGGGATGGAGGGCGAGGGGAGCAACACGGCGGAGACTGGAGGGGACAGTTCAGACACAGATACCTCCTCCGATGGAAGCTCCCTGGTGGTGGTGGACACCTCTGTGAACACCCCAGCTACAGGTACAGCTGCCACCCCCGTACTAGCACCGCCCTCCCAGCAGCCCCTCCTCGAGTTGCCCGTGCCTGCTCACCCAGGAAGGTGGGCATCTCCTTTGCCCCAGGCACCTCAGGCCCTGCCCCAGTGAGCACTGCTGCCCTGAGTGAGGAGGCTATTGACCTCCTGAGATCCATCTCAGTTGGGCAGTCAACCATTGTGAATGCCATCCAGGGGCTGGCAGCCCTAATGCAACAGACCAATGCATTTCTGGAGGGCATTCACACTGGCGTGGCAGCCCAACAGAGATCAATCCAGGCTCTGGCCTCCTCTCCGATGGCAGCCATTGTCCCTGTTTCAACCCTCCCCCCTCCAACTTCCTCTGCCCAATCCCAATCCCATTCCCCTCAACCCTAATCTATCCCAAGCACACAGGCAGACGAGCATGCACACAGGACAACACACAAGAGTGGACATGGCAAACACAAGCGCCGCACATCACCCCTCATGCACCCACACAAACACCATTGAGATGCAGACATACCAACATCCACTGCCTCCACCGTGTCCCCTTCCTCCTCCTCGTCCACCTCACACCTGCATGCACTACATTCTCATCCTCTACCTCCAGCACACCTATCAGAACACACACCTCAATGGCAGTCACCACCCCAACATCCATGCACAGTCCCCTCTGTCCTCTCCCACTGCGTCTGTCACCCTCCTCCCAAAGTACACAAATGCAAGCATTCAGACACCCAACAGCCATCCACCTCACAATAGCATCCAGCCCAAGCACCTGCACCCAAACACAGCAGACAGACACCTCCTACAACCACTCCCTCTTACTCCACTCCTAGACCTTCTCCCTCTTTCCACCCCAATGTCCCTAAGCAGCTTTTCCTCTCAACCATTGACCTCTTCCCTACCCCTCCCCCCGTCCTTCACGCCTGGCCAGGGTGTGTAAAACCTAGGCAAGCACCTCAGCCACCCAGTCCACGGGCCCAGTAGTGTCCACAGCAACTTGTGGTGGTAAAAGATCCAGGCCACCAGCCAGCCACACGGAAAGGATGCCTGCCCCAAGTGCTGCCAAGAATGGCAAGGAGCCCTCCCCAGCTGCTGCCATGAAGGTCAAGGTGCCACCCCCAGATGCTGCCAGGAAGGTCAAGGTGCCACCCCCAGCTGCTGCCAGGAAGAGGAAGGAGGAATCCCCAGCTGCTGCCAGGAAGGGTAAGGGGCCTGCACCATCAGGCAGAAAGGACAAGGGGCCTAGTGCTGGGACTCAGTCGGAGCCCCCACCACCAACCATGGTGGTTCAGCTGTCTGAGGCTGCAGGGGATGGGCAGGAGCCTCCCCCCCACCACCACCACCAGTATCAGCACCACCAGCAGCAGTGGGCAGCCGTCCGAAGCTGCAGGGGATGGGCAGGAGCCTCCCCCCCACCACCACCAGCAGAAGCAGCACTACCACTGAGCAGCCGTCACCGCCGGTGAACAGTCTGTAGACCTGCGTCCATGGGCTATTGTGAGGCCTGCCCCCTGCAAATCCTGTGGGTATGACACCCACATGGGAGTCTGTGACCTTGCACTCCCCAATATGTGCATCACAGGGCACGATGCCCCCTCCAGAACAGTGGATGTGGCACCCACTCACCCCATCCTCTCCAGGATGAAGATCACAGGGCACAATGCCCCCTCCAGAACCAGTGGGTATGGCACCCGCTCAACTCATCCTCTCCAGAATGAAGATCACAGGGCACAATGCCCCCTCCAGAACCAGTGGTGAAGACACCCACCCACCTCATCCTCTCCAGTATGAAGATCACAGGGCACAATGCCGCCTCCAGAACCAGTGGTGAAGACACCCACTTGAGAGACTGTGGCCTTGCACTCCCCAGGACCAAGTTCAGGGCATGTTGCCCCCTCCAGAGCATGTGGGCAAGTCACCCACTTGAGAGACTGTGGCGTTGCACTCCCCAGGATCAAGCACAGGGCATGTTGCCCCCTCAAGGACCAGTGGTGTTGTTCCATCTGCCCCCCGTTCCCCGTCCCCCTGAGGTGCCTGCCTATTTTCGAACTGATGCCCCTGCAGTGTTCTCTCAGTGTTGTTGCAGGAGTCAAGTGAGGCCTTGGACTTTGTATTGTGGCCCTGTGACCCACGCACATTGAGGACTGGGCAGTGTCCCTTGTATGTACATATACTTTTAGATTTAACTTTCGTATGTCTACTATAGTTATATTATTACACTCACTTTCATCTATTCCTCTGGTCCTTGCATTACTCCTGAGAGGTACAGGGTAAATATGTTATGTTACTGCATCTGCTAGTGTGTATGGTGTTGGGGGTGGGGGTGTTGTGTGTGTGTGTCACTCTCTTTTTCATCTCCCTCCCCTGTGTGCTAGGCGGCTGTACTCACCGTGGTCGTCTTCGCCGTCATTGTGTTTGTGGTGGAGCAGGAAGTAGAAAGGCATTGGGAAGATCTGAAGTAAGGGCTTCATGGCGGCGTAGTTCTTTCTTGAGTCTCCAATGGTGAGTTGTTTCCCTTCTGTGCAGCTTTTTTGCCAAGCTTTTGATGTCATTGGTGCCCCGGAAAAGGTGGTGGATTGGGCTGTAATAATACAGTGGGCGGAACATTGACTTCCACCTGGCTGTTGGAGGCTACTACCGTGGTGCCTGTCGATTCTGCCCTGGCGGTCGGTGTTGTAAAGTGTCTGTCTGTCTGTCTTTCCACCATGGTCATAATTTGGCGGTATTTACTGCCAGTCTGTTGGCTGTATTACCTCCGCTTTATCACCGACCACCAGAGTTGTAAGGAGGGCCTGTGTGTTTGAAAATGCCACTTTTAGAAAGTGGCCATTTTCTTACTTAAACCATTTCTGTGACTCTGCCTGTTTGTGGATTCCCTGTCTGGGTCAGTTTGACAGTTGGGCTGTTTGCACCTCTCTCTAGGCAGTGGCACAAAGGGAGCTGGGGTGTAGTCTGCATTTCCTGATGAGCCATCTGTGCTAGGAGGGAGGAGAGGAGTGATCACTTACACCTGAAAGGGCTGTGCCTGCCCTCACACAATGCAGTCTCCAACCCCCTGGTGTGTGTCTAGGGCCTGGCCTGGGCAAGGCAGGATTTCACACACAAGAGAGACTTTCCTTTGAAGTAAGTCTACTTCAAAGGGCAAAATGGGTATAAGAAGGGCACCCAAAACCACAGGCTTTCGATCACTTCTGGACTTCAAGAGGAATCTCTGCCTGGAGAAGAGCTGCAGAGCTGAGGAGAAGTGGTGCCCTGCCTGAGACTGTGCTTTGTGGAGTTATCCTGCAGTTGCTGCTATTGCCTCTGCAAGAGGACAAAGACTGGATTTTGTGAAATATGTGACAGAACAACTAGGTCCTAAACAACTATAGCCTAAACCACTACTGCTAAACAACTAAAAAGTCTCTACAACTAAGTACTGAACAACTACTGTCTAAACAACAATTGTTCCTGAATAACAATTGCCTGAACAACTAATATATATATATATATATATATTCTAAACAACTAATAAACCATAAAAACCAAAAAGAAAACCTTACCTTAAAATTAGTTGTTCAGGCAACGCTAACAGTGTTTTACCTTTTTTCTCAAGGATTTAAGACTCTTTTTGCTTTTTAATTAATAACTTGACATGTGTATGTTGGATTTTTGTTGTTTTGGTCTTGTTTTGTTTAAAGAAATATTTTCTATTTTTCTAAACCTGTGTTTTGGCATTTTGTAGTGTTTTCATTACGCTACTGTGTGTGTTTTGGTACAAATACTTTACACCTAGCACTCTGAAGCGACCAAGGGGGTGAGCTGGGGTTAGCTGACGATGATTCTCCTTTACCCGGACTAGAGTGAGGGTCCTTGCTTGGACAGGTGGTAACCTGACTGCCACCCAAAGACCCCATTTCTAACAGAGGCCCTATGTCCTTCTAGATACTGGTCTCTGGCAACTTACACTAGATTTTGTAATTGTGACCCAGAAACAGAGCAATAAATATGCTCTTCAACTGACAATAAATGATAACATATTCATGATTAATTCACATTTAGCTTTACAATCTGATAACCTTAACATTATCAGATATTAGAAAAGCTGTTAAGTAGTCTAATTGAGCCACAACTCACCCATACGTTTGCAAATGTGTGTTGCTTTTGTTAGTATCTGAGGCCCATTTGAAATTTTTTCAGCCAATGAGATTCTCTTGAGTAAACTGCACAATGATCTACTCAATGTTCTACATTCCTTATTCACCAAAGAAATAAAGGCTAGTAGGGGAAGGGTAAAACAGTCCCATCTTGGTACTCGAGTAAGTGCTGCAAGGCCAAAGAGCATTGGATTAGGGTGATCGAACAGGGTGACTGCAAATTAATTAGGCAACATTGTGCAAGTTACAAATCAACCATTGCTTTATACAAGCAGGAAAGGATTGATTTGAATTGGTTATGCTCCAGTCTTAGGGGGTCATTATGACCCCGGCGGTCGGCGGTAATATGGAGGAAAGTACTGCCAACAGGCTGGTGGTACTTTCCTCCATATTATGACATTGGTAGTTTGGCTTAAGCCAAACCGCCAATGTACCACACTGACCGCCATGGTGGTAACAGCCGTCAGGCTGGAGACAAGAATCTCCAGCCCGGCAGCCGTCACATGCCCACCTGCGGGATTATGACCCCGCCTACCGCTATGGTTTTCGTGGCTTCCTTACACCATGGCGGTAGGCACTATCAGTGACAGGGAATCCTTTCCCTGTCACTGATAGGGGTCTTCCCCACCCTCCTCCCCCTCCACAGGTTCCCCCCTCAACTCCCACCTCTCCAGAACCCCCTTCATACATGCTCTTCCCTTCACACACACACGTATACACACACCCATTCCTACATTCATCCACGCATGCATGCATCCATTCACACACACATCCACACACACTTTCATACATACACGCAGACACACATTCACACAACTCAACATACACGCACTCGCACCGACAACACGCAACACACACCTGCATACATGCACGCACAGACATACACACACATCCACACACACACACACAACACCCTCCACCCTCCTCCCCTGTTGGAGCACCCACTTACCTGTGTCCAGGGGGTCCTCCAGCAGGAGATAGGACGGGGCGCTGCTGCCAGCAGCAGCATCCACCAGCAGAACACCCCCAGGCCGTATTATTCTCATAATACGGCAGGCAGCGGTCTACTTGCGTGGCACTGCTGCTGCCAGCAGCGCCACCTTACTGACATCAGCCGGCATGGCCACAGCCGGATTTCCGCCATCCTTCTGGTGGAAATCTGGCCGTGGTCATAATTTGGTGGATGGCTGGTAGCTGCCGCAACGGTCTTTTGGTGGCCGTCGCCCCGGCGGTAGGCTGTTTTTACCGCCGGGGTCAAAATGACTCCCTTAGTCTCTAAAATTAAAGGTTGAAAATCTTTTTGGCAGATCTTTCCACAGGGTGATCCAAAACCCCCAAATCCTATTGAATATGCAACCCAACCACAGCAATGGGTGGAACATTTTTAAGGAAATGTACGCTGTAATCCCCCAGAATGTCTCTCATTATCGAACAAGAAATAGCACCATATGAATTAGGCTGAACACATTTTCCCCATTCACTTTGGATGAGACGATAAGGGCCATTCATTCTTTATGACCTAATAAGGTGCCCAGCCTCGATAAGGTTTTGGGAGATCTCTTCCGTTTGGAGCCTGATGTATGGGAACCATATGTCGATGCTTTATCCAATAAAAACATGGCTGGTGATAGCATATCTACCTCCTGGCTAGGCACCGCAACAATTCGTAGTTTTAACAAGCATTGGCATAGTCAGTAGGTCTCACCTTTGGGACCTTGTAAGTATTTAGCAATGCAGCACATTATCCTGGGTGCTACAATATCTACTGTTACTTCACATGTCACTGGTGAATAGTAGCACAAACCCAATGCTGAACTTCCGTGCTATTTAATGAAAATAAGATAAAGTATTTTAAAAATTTCTAAAAAATGTGTTTCTTTAACAAAGAAGCTTTGAAACTAATGGGCACATTATAGTACTGCTTTAAGAAGTACTTATTTAAAGTGTTTTTTTGTACAACTGGTAGTCTGGAGTTATATACCAGGAAGTGTTTTATACGTGATAATGAAGAAAAAAGAGTTTTAGTGAAATAAGATATAAAAGAGGCTCGTTAAACCATGACATAATAAATACCTAGAACCCTAAAGCATTAAAAAAAAAAAAAAAAAAAAACACATTAAGCAGCACAAAGTCTGCATGCCTTGCTTGAATGCCTCCATCTATGCATTTACTTGCTCTTTTTTCTATAGTGCAAATTTAGTTGCAATTGACAGAGAGCATTATAACCTACTGAAGCCATTATTCAAATTAAAGCAGGCGAAATGTAGCATCTTCACTGATTTGAACATATATTGCACTCAAAAGATCTACCAAATCAAACGTTAAAGTCCATTATCATCAAAAATTAATTGTAGAGATCAGAGAAGTGTAGACTGCACTATTCAGGGAGAATGCAGTTGTGGTTGGACAATAACTCTTGGCAATATATGGAGACATGTGTACGACGGAGGGGGTCTTTATACAGAGCTAAACCTCTTAAAGATTAAATGAGGGAGGCCCACTAGCACATTATATTGTTTAAGTCATGGCAACCGTAATTATGTAATTTTGTGGCACCATAAGAACAAACTATGTGGCAGTGCTGAATTAATTATGTGGCAAGAAGGAAAATCATGTCACATAACATGCTCCATCAAAACAAACTGGCATGTAATGCGCCATCAAAACACACCATCAAAACAGCAGCCTTAGACCATTGCCACACAAAGAAATACCAAACACCAAAAACAACCATCACACATCAACGTCAATAACCACACAACAAAGGCAATAACCAAAACACAAAACACCAGAAGCCAGCAGCACATCAACACACATACATTACACAACACTGAAAACGACTTACAGAGCTGCAGCAAAAATCAAAAGGGCATCGAGTTGCTCGGTCTAATGTGACTGATATATAAATTGTCTTCTCACTTACCCTGGCTTCTTACATGTACATAGCTACCGAGTTTTACAGGTCATGGGTGAGATGTTAGGCCGGTTTTTCTTAGAATTCAGTGATTTGCAGACTCATTTAACCAGTATAAAATCAGGTCAAAAAGTCACACATTACAAGGAAAACAACAGGATTGGGCTAACTAGTCGCGCATAGACCTCGGAAATATGTCAGTTATACATGTATAATTAATAATATAGGCATAGCTCTGAAGTTAGGCCAGTTCTGATGCACAAGCAATCTAGTACTCATTTAATTTTACCCTCTGCTTTCAGGTTATTGATCTACTGTTTTCATACTAAGCTACAAGTACCAGAGTGCTACGTGATTTGGTGAGTTCCACATGCTTCTCATTGTACAAATCATGCACATTAAGGGGCATATTTACAAGCCCCTTGCGCAACTGTAGCGTCACTTTTTGTGACGCTCCAGTGGAGCTCCGCAGTGCACCATAATTACTATGGGCCTTGTAAACATGGACCCCAACACATTTTTCTGCAGCAGAGGGGCGTGCAATAGAATTCTCTATCTAAAGCTGTAGCTCCAGCCATTAAAATCTACCTAGCAAAGGCGCAGGGCGCTGCCGCTTATGGTGCAGAAATATGGGGATTTTATGAGAGCAAAAGATTAGCAGTAGGAGAAAAAAACTTTGCTAACCCCTGATTCCCTTGTTCCTGGATTTAGGATTTAATCGTATAGCTGATTTGATAGCTCTAAGACCCTTGCTATACTGGGTAAGGATCTGGACAGTACCGGAACTTCTTATATATAGAGACTCAGTCCTCGATATACTTAGGAGGCCAGAAGCGGCTACCATCCCATGGGTTAGGCATGTATTGAACTGGTTCCGTGTTCTGGGTCTACGAAGGTTCTGGGAGGAGCCATATAATTTGGAGAGATTTGATAAAACTATCTTGAAGACAGCATAATGGTCTTATGTAAGAACCAACCTGGTTTGTTGTATATCTCATGGTCGGTTGACCAACACATTCATAGACTTCAAGTGGTATCCCCAGTATGAACAATATCTTGATCTAATTCCTGATGTACTGGGGAAGGGCCTCTATGCTCGCTTCCGTTTTTGGAAGTCTCCTGCTGCTGTCCCTAACCAAAGGTTGGTGAACTATTTTATCTATGGATCTCTGCCCAGCCTGTTCTAGTTGCTCTGAAACCATTGAACACTTTGGGGGTCATTCTGACCCCGGCGGGAGCACCGCCGACAGACCGGCGGTGCCCCGCAGGGCATTCTGACCGCGGCGGTTCGGCCGCAATCAGATGCGGAAAACCGGCGGTCTCCCGCCGGTTTTCCGCTGCCCTTGGAATCCCCCATGGCGGCGCAGCTTGCTGCGCCGCCATGGGGGATTCTGACACCCCCTACCGCCATCCTGTTCCTGGCGGTTCGCCCGCCAGGAACAGGATGGCGGTAGGGGGTGCCGCGGGGCCCGTAAGAGGGCCCGCAAAGTATTTCAGTGTCTGCAATGCAGACACTGAAATACGCGACGGGTGCAAACTGCACCCGTCGCACATACCCACTCCGCCGGCTCCATTCGGAGCCGGCTTCCTCGTGGGGAGGGGTTTCCCGCTGGGCTGGCGGGCGGCCTTCTGCCGGTCGCCCGCCAGCCCAGCGGGAAAGCCTGAATGGCCTCCGCGGTCTTTCAATCAGAATCACCCCCTTTATGTTTTTTTACCCTGCTTATACTATTCCAAGGTCAAAATGGATTTGTGGAACTTTTTGAGACTTGGGCTTGAGCCAGTGCTCCACAGCTATCAGGATTTTAAAGAGCGATACTACTAAATCTGTAATTCTCGCGGTCATCAAGTTCCTTGTGACCGCTTGGAGTATACGACATCGCTCACTGAAATACATTTTTCCTTCTTTTATTATTAATTATTTTAGGATGCAGGAACCAGAAGATACAGTGTAAAGGGAGGTTTTTTACTATTGACAAGTTTCAATTATTGTATACACATAATAAGTTATTATGATTAGGATGTACTATTTTATTCCATTTTAAGTCTTTTAACCCTGTTATTCGCTGTATTTTTTATGCTTTGATGGCCTTTATTGACCGAATAAAGCTACTATTATTATTATTATTAAGAAGCCAAGATATGTCATGTTGAGTGTTGCCATCTGGTTTCGGTAACAATGGAAATATATTGTACAAGAGCGGCATAATGGGAAGTCAGTGAATTACAAGCCCCATGGTGCAGGGTGGTGCAGCAAGAGTCTTGTTGCGCCTCCCTGCACCACTGGCAAAGGGCAGGAATGCATTGTATCATTCCATCCTCTCACCCTGCACTGGCACACTAGTTGCTACCTAGCACCAATGCAGGCACCCTTGCACCATGGTGCAAGGATGTCTACAATGTGAGGATGGTTGCTTTTGTGCAGGAAGGGGCACAAAAACAATCAAGAGAGGTGCTTTCCTCTTTCTATGTGTGCTGCAGAACGCACCTCCTCTGAGGTGGCATAGGAATCTGACCCATTCCCGGACTTGAAAATCTGGGAATGCATCAGATTCCTTAGCGTTCCATGGGTGTTCTGTTGGAACAACCACAACAACACCCATGGAACACCCCTTTCACACAGTTGTATGTGTGAAAGGGCCCCATATTTACAAGGCCATGAAAAGCCAGGGAATGTGGCTTTGCATAGCCTTGTAAATATGGGATGGCAAACTGAGCCACTGGAGCATCAAATAAAATTATGCTTCAGTTGCGCAGTGTGTCGATAGGGCCTGATAAACAAGGCCCTAAAAGCAATATCACTGATGTAAACAAACAAACCTGAAACTATGGCCTCAAACACTCAAGTTTACAACATAACATGAATAGTCAGACCCTGGAGAGATCCATATTCTGTATATAAAACATGTTTCTGTGATTTTTCAGATAGCAACAGTGTTTTGCGCTCATGTTGAAAAACATAATGTTTTCTACACTTTTCAGATGGCTGACTCATTGCATTGTGACTTTGCGGCATGTAACATGGTGGCACATGGACATAATTTAGGGGTCACCAGCGGTTACAGGTGCGGCCCCTGGCTTGCCCCTTGTGACCTCTGGCACTCCTTTTGCTACTCCTGGTCTCAGGAAACAAAATCAGTGCCAGGAACACAGGGGGCAGCTCGTCCTTATGAACATCAACTGCGGCTCCATAGTCCTTGTTTTCAGTCATTTTTTAATTACACTAATTATGAATAAAAATGTATTGTTCACTATTAGTGTAATAATAAGTGGAGGTAAGCAAAAAATGTGTTGAAATATATGTTGTGTGCCTGCTTGCAGGACTGTGTTTATGTGAGAGACAGGGTGTGTATGTGTGAATGTATGTGTGTATGAGTGAAAGTAAGGGTCAAATGAAGTGTGATGTTGCTTCCACTACCCCAGGCATTTTGGTGAATGAAAATGTTTTTATCTATCTTAATGGAAAGTTTCAGTTCCATTAGGGACACTGCAGCGAGGATAAGGGCCTGATTACGACCTTAGGGCAGGGGATAACTCCATCACAAACCCAACAGATATCCCACTTGCCATATTACAAGTTCCATTATATCCTATGGAATTGCAATACGGCGGATGGGATATCTGTCACGTTTGTAACAGAGTAATCCCCACCACCAATGTTGTAATCAGGCCCTTAGGCTGTTCTTTTTTCACTTTATTCATGCCAGCAGCCAATAAAAACGTTAATGCACACATAACCATAACTAGACTTCATTTCCCATGAACCATAGGGAAAACATCAGCATGATATCATTTAA
Source organism: Pleurodeles waltl (assembly GCF_031143425.1). Taxonomy (NCBI): domain Eukaryota; kingdom Metazoa; phylum Chordata; class Amphibia; order Caudata; family Salamandridae; genus Pleurodeles; species Pleurodeles waltl. Next base: position 85,317,333 of record NC_090448.1, on the reverse strand, counting down.
TCCACTGCCAGCATTGCCCTTCAAGACTCTCTGGTGATGCTCTTCCTGCCTCTTTCTTCCTGCAACCCTCGCCCAAAATTCTGAATATTACTCTTATTTATTGGAATCTGTTCCTGAGAAGAGATAACACTTGCTTAAATGTCTGATTCCAAACACTGTGTTAACAGGGTGAGACACAATAGATATACGTGTGATTATACAATTACTGCTAACCAAAAAGTAACAATTACTGTCCCAATACGTCACATTACTATAAGAAAAATAATGCGGTACCTATGTGTAACTTGTGCAGAATTCTTATGAGAAGATAATATATGGCCTGCTTTCATAACTTTGGGTGGAAAGACATACCCCTGTTAAGGGTGGGCTAATCCTCACTTCTGTGTCCTTAATAGAATTGAAACTTTTGGTTATGATAGCTAGGACATTTTTCATTTTATGTCAGGACCGGAGGCAGGGATTAAGCTGCTTTAAAGCTTCTCCAACACAAGCAATGCTATTGTTTGGTCTAGTTTAAAGTAAAATCTCTTACAGGTTGAGTCTGAAGACCAGTCCAATGCATTGAGAAGATCTTCCAAGCGGATTCCTAGAAAGAAAGCTTTAGAAGCCATATCTCCTCTCACGGAGCGCTCCGAACATTGACACATCAACACCTGCCTCCTGCATAGCCCATTTGACCCACCTGGCCATAGTAAGAGGTTTTGTGAGAGCAATGAGTAACATATTTTCCCCGTTAGGACAATTTCCATCATACATTCATACACTTTGATTGCCCTTACCACACACAATCTGGGGACGTCTGGAAACCTGAGATAAGAAACAATTCTAGAATTACACTTTGTGTGTCTTGAAATGTGAAAAGTTACCCCATCCGGAGTGAAAGCCCTAACTGTTATGTCAAGTGCCCGTACATTCAAGATCCTACAAGATATTAGGCCTAGCAAGGTAGCTAATTTCACCAAAATCTGGGAAAGGTATTTGTTTGTCAGACAAGACTTGAAAACTTGAAAAGACCTTATTGACATCCCATAAAATGGAATACCGAGGTCCGTGAGGAAGGTATATTCTAACACCCCTGAGGAGCTTCCATACTAAGGGATGTTCCCCCATTGGGTTACCGTCAATCAGAGTATGACCTTCAGAATGGCAGATCTCAAAGTATTAATGGACCAATACCCCAAACCTTCCAAGGCAAAGGAGGCCAGAAAATTCAGGACATAAAACATGTCTGTCACCATGGGATCCAGTTGTCGTTGCTGAAACCAACCCAGCCATCGAGACCAGGCCAAGCCATACCTCTTAGTGTTACTAAAGTGCCCATGCTTTGACAAGCAATGATGAAGCTTCTTGTGAAATGCCCAGGACTTACCAATGTTCCCGGTAATCCTCCAAGCCATGAGATGGAAAGAGCTTTCCAGAATCAAGTGATACCTGTTCTCCTGGGGATCCAGAAGAAGATCTGGAAACTGGGGTAGGCTGATTGGAAGATCCCAAGAAAGTTCTATCAGAATTGGAAACCGTACTTGAGATTTCTAAAATGGTGTAATTAACACCAGATCCGCTTACTGTCTCTGAAGCTGGGTGGAGACCCCCATGATCATTGCAAACGGGGGAAATGAATATCCCCTTTCCTTGCTCCAATCCTGTAGGAACAAATCTGATGCGACCACAGTGGGATCCGATTTCCAGCTGCAGGACCTGCTCAGTTGGTGGCCCAGATGGGAGATTAACAGATCCATCGTGAACAGACCCCATTTGGAATGCATTGAAAAACCAGAGGGTATAGCTGTCAGGAACTGGCATCTCTCCAATGTATGGAGTGACAATCCAGTACCTGGTTGGAGGTTTCTGGAAGATGCTCTGCCATCACCGAGACTGGATTGTCCAGGCATTAGGTCCAGAAACTGAGGGCTAGGTTGGAAAGATACTTCAATTTCGTCCCTCCAAGATGGTTGATATAGTGAACTGCTGCCACATTGTCCATTTTGAGGAGAACGCAACATGAAGCATGTCGTTAGTCCAGCATTTCACTGCAAAGTTCCAGACAATTTATATGAAGAGATTGCACCACAGAAGAACATTTTCCTCCTGTGGAGAATTCCCATTGCCTGCTCCCCAGCCAGAGCAACTGGTGACTAAATCTATAATAAGAGCTCTTAGAGAGACAAAAATAGTGTGCCCATTCCATGCTTCCATATGCTAGATCCACCATTGAAGCTCTTCTTTGTCTTCCTCTGACAGGGGAACCAATTGGGTGTAGGTGAGGCCACCGTTGAAGATGAAACATTTTCAAGCAGTGTAAGGCACGATAATGTAGGGGACCTGGGAAGATGGCCTGTATGAATGAAGAAAGAAGGCCCACAATACAAGCTATCTGCCGCAGGTGGGCTTGGCCAGGGTCCGTTCTTTATTTGGGACAGTTTTCAAGAGGGAAGGATCAACTTGCAATTGACTGAATCCTAGGAATTGTGGGGCAGATTTAGGAGCCCCTAGAGCCTCCTTGCATCACATTAGTGTATTTTTTTAATGCTAATGTGGCCCAACAAGGTCAAAATCGCAGTGCCAAATGTACAAAGTGGCGCAATGCATGCATTGCACCACATCGTAACACTTTGCGCTATTTTATGCCTGCACCAGGCATAATGTATGCCAAGGGTTTGTTCCTGTTAGGGGGGCCGAAGAAATGGTGCAAAGAAATCTAAGAGATGTCATGTTTATTGGCACTTTTAACACCTGCTCAGAGCAGGCGTTAAAAGGAGACACAGCATTATTTACAATGGGCCTCAATGGGCTTTGCAGGATCAGCGTAAACATTTTTGACGCTAATCCTGCAAAGCTCCAAAGTAGCGTAACATTTTTTGACGCTAGTTCCCTAACTACCTCCATGGTGAGCCATATCTTAGATACGGCACACACATGGTGGTGTTCGGAGGGCGCTAAGGGGTGCAAGAAAAGTGGCACTTCACTGGGTGCAGCGCCACTTTTCTCCCTGTATGTTTCGAGATGGTGTTAGAGAAGATTTCTTCTTGTTGACTATGAATCCGAGAGACTCCAAGAGGTTGATGATCAGGTGGAGGTTGTTTGATAATCTTTTTATAAACTGGTTCATAATGAGGATAATATTGTCCAGATACAAGAAGAGTCTTATTCCCCTTGCCCTCAGGTATCCCACCACCGGTTTTAGGACATTAGCGAAGCACCAGGGGGCGGATGATAGACCAAAAGGGATGGAGGTGAATTCAAAGGCCTGAGACTGCCATTGAAATTGGAGGAACCATCTGTGAGGGGAAAGATGGGCACGATAAGGTAGGTGTCCTTCAAATCCAGGCGCACCACCCAGTCTTTGGTTTGCAGTAAGACTCGGAGGAGATGGATAACCCATCATTTTGAAAAGGCAGAAGCCCAGCCAACCAATGAATTCCTTCAAATTTATGACAGTATGCTGTCCCCCATCCCACTTTTCCACCAAGAAAAGAATGCTGAAAAATCCTGCAGGGGTGTGGTGAAGTCTGAACAACTTTTTGTAAGAGGTTTGCGAATTCACCAGGTCGGTTTGGGTCCGAGAGAAGATTAGAGGACGCGGTCTATGAGGTTGAAAAAGGGAACCGTACAATTCTTTTTGGAAACCTTTCACCATTTGCAACACCCAAGCATCTGTAAATCTCTGCCAATTTTAGAAGAATTCTGCCAACTTGCCCCCAAGTCTGGTTCCAGAATAGGACTGTACATTCAAATGGAGAGGGATTGTAGGAGCTGTTGTTCCTGGGGCACTCTCTTGAGCTGCTGGCAGGGATGGCGTCTGGCTGGGTAAAAACTGCTGAATCAGGTGGAGTCCTGCTCCTGACCTCTATTTGTTCCAGAACCCCTAAAAAAGGCCTGATGGATGAAGCTGCTGGTTGAGTGCCTCCATTCACCACTGGCTGAGGCTAAAACACTTGGGGTGAAGATTTGTTTGATTGAGGTATGGGCCTTATCTAGTGAGTTGAAGGTATTTAGGAACTTGTGGATGAAGGGATCTCCAAAGAGGCCCCCTTGAGCCATGGGTCCTACCTCTGATGTTGCCAGTTCTCCCTGTTTAGGATTTATTTTTATCAGTAGGGATCTGCACCTTTCTGTTGAAATTGCGCAGTTGGCATCCCCCAAGAAAATTATAGTCCGTTGGGCCCAGCCAGATAAGGTCTCAGGGGAAATCAAAGTGCCGGAGGCTTTTGTATCCTCCGCCAAGTCAAGTATTTTGGACAGGGGTCCCACTATATCAAGAAGCTTGTCCTAGCATGAACGCCAAGAGCAGTCTATCTCTTTTTTGGACCACCTACAAATTTCACCAGGAAGGTGGCCATCCTAGAGTCAATTTCTGGGGTTAGGGTGACTTTTCTTCTAGGGGCGGATGAGGGCATTCAGCCCAAAGAAGACTGCAAACTTCTTTATCTAATGGTTTCCACAAGCAGCCTGACACATAAGAGGCTACCTTTGGGTTTGGAGACCATTCTGCTGAGCGCGGATGTAGTATATCATCTGGGTGCAGCATGTCTGAATCTGAGGCCAGAGAAAGGTCTTTTTGTTTGGGACCATCTGCAGGTGATGAAGACTTGCAAGACTTGCAAGACAGACCTTTGACCATAGCCTTTGTCCTAGTTTGTCGTCGCCATTTGATGCATTGGGAGAGTCCTGACCATCTTGAGGGTCTGGGGACGGGGGGAAGAGATGGCCCCCCAAAATGTTAGAAGGGGACGAGTCAGGGAGGAGGAAAGGCTGGGACTCCATGAAAGCCTTTTTTAGGTGCTCGAAAGTGTCTAGATCGAACCCTGGTTCATCTGTGTGCTTGCGTTTTGGGTCTGGCAGTGTGTGGCGTTACCCTGGAGATAGAGGACCCTAGGGCCCAGCAGGTTCTTCCCTCGGAGTGAGGGGTTATGGGCATTGAGATGCCAATTGGAGAACTTTCTTCTCTGGGGGCCATCGCTTGTGACACTACCTACCATACAGAGGCTTATATAATATAACAGACATAACTGTCAATAGGGAGGTAGGTAGCTTCCTCCTCCTCTAGGTATTCGTTGGGCTCTTCATCAGAGTAGTTTGCAGAGTCCTGCATGTTGTGGTGTAGGTTAAAGATAGGCCTTAAGGTGTTGGAAGGCAAAATAATATTTGGGAGAAGCCCAGTAAATAATTCCTATAGTCCAGTAAGTATTGGGCCTCTCTCACTGGGGCCCAGGGACACCAACACCTTTAGCTCAGATCTATGGAGCTTCAATACTGCCTGGGTCATGTCCCGGTATGTCCCCCTGTTCTTACCCGCATGCGGGTGCTCTGAATCCAGACGGGGGCTCAATTATTTGTATTGGCAATGGAAAAAACAAACACCGTAGCAAAGGTACGTCTGGTCACTTTCACTTATACGATTAAACTGACATGCCGACTGAAAGGGGGTAGAGAGTGCAAAGCACGATAGTCTGTGGTGTGTGGCCCTCTATTGGTGAGCTGACCATAGAGCACCCATTAAGTCTGATGAGAAACTGAAGAGATGAGCGACCGTGGAACAGTGGAGAACGTTCCCGCTGCCACTTTGAAAGGAAACCAGTGGGTTAGTGCGGCACAATAATACAAATCAGTACAATATAACCACAGTGTATACACCACATAAATACAATGGCAGTACTAACATCTTTATAAGCCCCACAGCAAGATTTATAACATGCAAGCAAGGCCTAACCCTCTTAGAAAAAAGCAATTAGGAGAGGCACTTAACTGGAGGCTGCTGGAGCAGCGAAGAAGGAGGCAGGACAAGAGTCACTAGAGGATCTTGAAGGGCAATGCTGGCAGTGGATTGGACAATATCATGCTGATGTCTTCCCCATGTTTCTTGGGAAATGAAGTCCTTATCTGTTATGGTAATGTTTGCATTAACATTTTTAATAGCTACTGGTACAAATAAGTTGAGGAAAGAACAGCCTAATCCTCACCTACGGTCCTGACATAGAATTGACGTTTATGTGGTGGCAATCTTGAAAGTATGTAAAGAACTGTCTACATTTGCAGAATGGTCACTCACCGGCATTGGTTTTGCCAATACTGGAACATTGTAGAAGCAGCTGTTATTGGCAAAGCCAATAGTGGTAGACCGTACGATGCACGAGAGGGGGGGCAAGGGAAGAGACAGAATACAGGGGAGCATGATGCCAATAGAGGATCGGGGGGGTGGGGGAATGTCAAAAAAGTTAAGTGGGATGTAGGAAGCAACATACTAGAGATGATTGGGAAGGAAATGGCACAGAGAGTGGGGTGGAAAGGGGAAGTGAAGGGGAAAATGGCATAAGAAGGAGAGAGCAAGAAACAAACTGCAATCCCATGGATTTCCAAAAAAAGAAAAAGGTAGTCCCATGAATGTAGGCAACATCAGCAGTGTCAACCATTCAGAGCACTGTGAGACTGAAATGCGTGTGGGAGGGCTAAACACATGAATGGGATGAAAAGCCTTCAAATCAAATCAAACAGAGAAACTGAAATAGCCATCACAGCCATCTAATCAAGAGCAAAGGGTTTACACATATCAATTTTCATTTCTAGAAGTGAACTTTAAGTGAAGCACACCTTGAGCCACCCTTAAAAGTGTTAGGGCCACTTCCAAAATTCATATGTAAAGACTGCTACTTCCACAAGGAAGAAAAAGCACACACCTGAAGCTTGATGAAATTGCTGCACTTAATATGTGAATAACTTGTAGCCAACTTGGAACATTTCAGCAGAATAATACAGCCTTGCTTATAGTATACCTTATATTGGTGGATCATCAGTTTAAGTAAACAGTACAATAGAAAAATATGATAGACCAATAACACAAGCCTTTTCTTCCAGGCACAACACATACTTAAAAGTTAAGATAGTGAGTTCCTTCTTTCAAATTTTACAATTTCAGAAATATGTCAAAATATATGATTAGATTCACCATTCAACCACACCCATCTTGAAAAGTAAATGATTGCATTACACTTTGTTTTCTTTTTCTACTACACTCTGGAAGCTAACACATTGCACCATTTTTGTGATTTTTAATTCAGATAAACTAATAGAAATATCAAAACCTGCAGCTTTACAATTTGTAAACTTGACAAACACTGAATGTAAACTTTCTTGACCTACCTGTAAGAGACTGAAGATGCTAAAGGCACAGGGAAGAGGTCCAGAGGCTCTGTGACCAAAGCTGGTTTTCCAAGACCCAGGATTTCTCCTTTTGTGAGCTTTTCATCACATCAGTGACTATATATATATATATATATATATATATATATATATATATATATATATATATATATAAGTGTTAGAAATGGGGTCTTTGGTTCTCAGTCAGGTTACCCCCTGTCCAAGCAAGGACCCTCACTCTAGTCAGGGTAGGTTGCACACAATCCAAAATATCCCGTGCCCACCCTCTGGTAGCTTGGCACTTAGCAGTCAGGTTTAACATAGAAGGCAATGTGTAAAGTATTTGTGCAATAAATCATGCAATAACACAGTAGAACACCACAAAAATACACCACACAGTGTTTAGAAAAATATATAATATTTATCTGATAAGATGCAGGTCAAAACGATTAAAATGCAATAAGTATATGTTGAGATATCACTGTAAAAGTGATATAAAGTGTCTAGTCTTTTAAAAGCAATAAATGTCTCTTTCAAGCACAAAGTACCTGGTTTGCGTTCAAAATCTCCACAAACAACCGCAGAGGAGGAGGTGCGTAAAAAACAGGGAGGTGTGTGTCGATTTCTCAGGCCGCACACGGCGATCTGTCATTTATTTTTCAAGCAGGGACGGCTATGCGTCGATTTCCTGTACTCGGTTGTGGATCCTCTTCGGGTTGCTGGGTTTTTGCACGCCCCGGGGATGATGTGTGGATTTCTAGCGCTGACAGGACGAAGTCACAGGGGCTGCGTCAATCCGGTGGGTGTTGCGTGGAAATTTCTACCGCATGGCAGGCGCTGCATTGATTCCTCACTGGAAGTCGAGCTATATCATTCCGGCTCGGTTGTGCGATGATACAGTGGGCCATGCGTTGAATTTGCGGTCGCTACACTGCCGATGCATCGATCTTCCCAGTGCGAAGTTGTGCTGCATCGTTCCGGTTTGTGCGTGCAGTGAATTTTTCACCGCAGTGCAGGCTGTGTGGCGTTTCTGGCAGGCTGTGCGTCAATTTTCACCGCACAAGGTGCCCTTCTTGTAGAGATGAAGTCTTTTTGGTCCTGAGACTTCAGGGAACAGGAGGCAAGCTCTATACAAACCCTTGGAGAGCACTTCTCACCACAGCCAGAGAGCAGCAAGGCAGCAGGGCAACAGTAAGGCAGCAGTCCTTCACAGAAAGCAGTCAGGTGAGTCCTTTGGGTTGCCAGGCAGTTCTTCTTGGCAGGATGCAGGTTCCCAACGTGCCTTTGAAGTGGGTGTTACTTCAAAGAGTGGCTTAGAAATGCACAAGGTCCCCTTTCAGTTCAATCCTGTGTGCCAGGGTCCCAGTAGGGGGTGTGGCAGACCTTTGTGTGAGTGTAGGCTACTGTCCTTTGACATGCAAGTGTCAGGCCCTCCACTCTCCCAGCCCAGGAAGACCCATTCAAAATGCAGATGTATGCAAGTGAGGATGAGTATCCTGTGTTTGGGGTGTGTCTGAGTGAATGCAGAAGGGAGATGTCAACTGAACCAAGCCAGACGTGGATTGTAAGGCACAGAAGGATTTAAGTGCAGAGAAATGCTCACTTTCTAAAAGTGGCATTTCTAAAATAGTAATATTAAATCCAACTCCACCAGTCAGCAGTATTTTGTATCACCATTCTGCCAATACCAAATATGACCTCCCTACTCCTTTCCGATCAGCAGCTACCACTCAAACAGTATATGAGGGTAGCCCCAATGATAGCCTATGAAGGGAGCAGGCCTTACAGCAGTGTGAAAACAAATTTAGGAGTTTTATACTACCAAGACGTGTAAAATACACAGGTACATGCCATGTCATTTGCCTACACAGCACACTACCCTATGGGTTACCTAGGGCATACCTTAGGAGTGGCTTATATGCAGAAAAAGGGAAGTTTTAATCTTGGCAAGTACTTTTAAATTCCAAGTCAAATTGGCAGTGAAACTGCACACACAGGCCTTGCAATGGCAGGCCTGAGACAAGGTTAAGGAGCTATTTAAGTGGGTGGCACAATCAGTGCTGCAGGCCCACTAGTAGCATTTAATCTACAGGCCCTGGGCACATATAGTGCACTTTACTAAGGACCTATAAGTAAACTGAATAATCCAATTGAGTATGGTCCAATGTTATCATGTTTAAAGGGAGAGAGCATATACACTTTAGCACTGGTTAGCAGTGGTAAAGTGTGCAGATTCTTAAAACCAGCAAAAACAGTATCTAAAAAGTGGAGGGAGGTAGGCAAAAAGTTAGGGGTGACCACCCTAAGGCTGTCAGGTCTAACAATGAGGAATATGATGAGAATGATTCCAGACTTTAACTCAGTTGGCTAATGAAATTAGGCACATTTGTATTGATGTACGAGAGGCACCATAGAAATAAACAAATTTGAATGAGAGGAATGACATAAACAAATAACAAAGAAGACATGGCAGAGTTGTTAGCAACCCCAGAAACAGGGTATGCTTAAAATTAAAATGTGGGATCAAATTAGGATTATTTACACCTGCCATGAACAGTTTACACATAATTAAATGTAACACCTATATCCCCTATGTCGCAACACAGTCTACAGGGACGAGCTGATAAATAGAGAGGTTATGTAGACTTCATAAAACTGGAATCTCAACACTGCAACCATATATCTCTTGATTAATATCATCCTGTAATGCCCAGCCAATCAGAACTTCATAGATACTGGTCAGAGAATATGCCTTGACTAAACATTTTGGAAGTGGTCTGAACTGCTCTCTGCAGGAATTTGATTCAGTACTGGGTACTGTATCTTTGCCTGTAGTTATAAGGCTTTGCTGGAACCATGTTATTCAATTTTAGTACTTCAAAAATGAAGGCTTCTTTAAAAATGTGGCTTTAGGGGTGAGATCAGAGAATATTTCATGACTATGAATAACCATGACACAAGAGAAAAGTGAGTAGCAATTGCCTGGCAACTAATAGAAGATGGTCCAACATGTTTTCTTTGCTTTATAAGTATAATACCTTATGTAGGAAACTGGCTCTCTATATAGTGGACCAAAAAGAGGTGATGCCAAAGGAATTACAGAGGCACAAATGACACCCCAAATGCTCTCTTTTGTGGTAGTGTGGGTGAGAAGTGAGGCATATCAGAGAGTACTGCTAAGCATGTAAGGCACCCACACATGCAGTAATTTAGACACACACTCAATAAGAAATATGACACCAATTTAGGAAAATAACATACTTTGATAGATCTGTTAAAAGATGTGTTTTCCTGGTATCGGGGGTTACCTAAATACTCAACTCGACTTCCTTTGGAGAGTGGGCATCGCCCTGTCCCAGAATTCCTAATTTCACCATACACAAGATGCGGAATTCCTAAGGCTGTGTTCTTTTCAGGCTGGTCACCTTTGAGGTGTGTCCAGCCTGCAATTGCAAAACTCCTCCTGCATAGCTGATTTTTCCACCTGTCTAAGTGCAAAATCGGCCCTGGGGCAGGGAGGTCAGCATCTCCACCTGAGGAAAGCCAGATCTGCATACCAAAGGGAGTGGGTCCTTTGAAGCTTCCTGCCTTGGAATGCAGATTTGCAGGTCATTCTGTTAGGAGGATTGTGTAACACACCTGCCAGAGCAGCTTTGTTCCTGACCTCCAGAGAGCGAAGGGTCCTACCCTTGGGGCTCAGAAACTCATATGTCAGTAGCAGGCTGGCAATAACTAGCCACTTAGCCCACCAGCAGTTGGTAGGTTTTCAGTGGGCACCTCTCGGATGCCCTCTGGGTGAATGTATTTATAACTTCATCTCTGGAATCAGTGAGAGTTTCTTAATACAAGATGTTTAATACCAAACTTACCTATTTTCAGTGAAGCCATCATGTAGTTGGGGAACACGTATTGACCATTGTTCAACAAATCCCTTTTGAATGGCTTCCCTGTCCACTGACTATGTCTAAGAATCAATAAAGACATAGCAGGGGAATATTTGCTCATACATGTATTCCCTTACCTGTAACATAATGCACCCTGCATTAGAGCTGTTAGGCCAGCTATAGGGGTGACTTATAAATATTGCAGGCAGTATTAGGGGACATGGCACACAAGTGTGTGCCATGTCATATTTTCACTTTTTGGAGCACCTTGTCACAGAACCTGCAGTGGCAGTCTGCATGAGTTTGGTGATGGATACCTTAGAGTATCTCAGGGACCCTCTTTGGTAATTGGGCTCTAGGTACCAGAGGTACTATTTGCTAGGGACTTACAGAGGTCCTAAAGGGCCTGCCCTCTTGGGGATCAAGTGACCAGGTGTCTTGTCTTGGGGAAGGAACACTAGCACTAGGGCCTTGGTTAGTAGTAGCCCAGTGAACTTCAAAGTTGCATTGAAAACCATGCAAAACGTGGGGGAGGACTGCTTCCTACACCTTATTGAGCAGAAAAGTAGTCATGCAAGTGTTTTAGTAAGATTATTTCTTGGTAGAATCGATTGGGGGCATTATTTATAAAAATGTCAAACGTCAGAGGCTCACTCACAGTATAGATATTGCTGCTGTTAAATATGATTTGGAGAAACCTAGGGTTTAGTGGTTGGTCTGTTTGATACGACCAAAGACGCAGAGCAGAATCAGGGAAAAAGTGCAAGTTCTGTATATGACCTCTCTTTTGAGTTGGTTGGCAAATACATTAGCAGAAATGTATAATTTCTAATTTAGGGAACTTCTAAATGCAGGGTGTCACTTCTGTCTTTCAAAAAATGCAATCACTATGACCGATGTGGACATTGGAAAAAAGTATGAGTTGAGTTGGACCATCTATGTATACCATAGGAAGTAGATAATGTACTGGAAAGTTAAATGTTACTGCAGGATAAAAATTGATTAGATGGAATAAATTAGATTCACAGTACTCTCACAATGATCATCCTTTATTACCACAGTGCTATTATAAATAATTACCAGTATGCTACCACAAAGCGCCTGAAAGTTGCTGAAAAGAAGTTTGTAGTGTGATAGACATTGTTGAAAAGGCAGTGTTATGTTAACCATTTCTACTCAAACTTTGCTATAAATAATTTATACCCCTTTGGAGAGGCCAGAAATATTAAAGTGAGTACTGGAGGAATGCACATGAACTATTAGCCCATGTGTTGTGTCATAAGAGGCTGGGTTAAAGGTGGCACCGGGCGGAAACTGAATTCCGCTCGCTTCGTTAACAGAATTCGGTTAACTGCGTGTTATGGGTGTGCTGAGTAGTTCCTGTTAAATTCCGCCATCTGACATGTGGTACAAATATATTCCTGTTGGCACCACAGAGCATTCTGGTGCCATTTTGTGATGCGGGTGATCACGTGCAGCTGCTTCTCAAGTAGAGTTTCTACTTGAGAAGGAGCTAAATCAACTCAAAAGTATCTTTTTGAGTTGATATTCTACTCAAATGGATAGTTCGACAGGCACAGACATAATGTAGCACAATGGTTTACAAAGTAGTGCAATGCATGCATAATGCCACTTTTCAAATATGGCGTAGGAAAATTCCACATTATACCCACCTTAGCGTAAATAAAATTAAACTATGGTAGTGCTAAGGTATCGATAGGAGCTCTTAAATTTGCCTCTTTGTTTTTGTGATATCACAAGTAAGTCCAAAAGTTTTTTGGATAAAGTTGTTGTTTGATAGAGGGCATTCACCAGTATTTTAATTTGTACTTTTATTCAATTTTAAATTTGATTGTGGTTGCGGTGAGTGGCCTGCAGTTGCACGTAGGGGCTAGTATTTTTTCACATTTAGGCCCATATTTATACTTTTTGACGCTAAACTGCGCTAACGCAGTTTAGCGTCAAAAAATTTAGCGCCGTCTAACGCCATTCTGAAGCGCCATGCGGGCGCCGTATTTCTGGAATGGTGTTAGCCGGCGCTAGCAGACCGGCGCTGCCTGGTGTGCGTGGAAAAAACCCACGTACACCAGGCAGCTCCGGCGTAGGGTGAAAATGGCGTTAGGGCGTCTTAAAATGGGGCAAGTCAGGTTGAGGCAAAAAAAATCGCCTCAACCCGATTTGCGCCATTATTTTCGACGCCCAGACGCCATTTAAATGACTCCTGTCTTAGTAAAGACAGGAGTCATGCCCCCTTGCCCAATGGCCATGCCCAGGGGACTTATGTCCCCTGGGCATGGTTATTGGGCATAGTGGCATGTAGGGGGGCACAAATAAGGCCCCCCTATGCCACCAAAAAAAATTAAAAAATATAAAAAATTATACTTACCTGAACTTACCTGAATGTCCCTGGGATGGGTCCCTCCATCCTTGGGTGTCCTCCTGGGGTGGGCAAGGGTGGCAGGAGGGGTCCCTGGGGGCAGGGGAGGGCACCTGTGGGCTCATTTTGAGCCCACAGGCCCCTTAACGCCTACCCTGACCCAGGCGTTAAATAGTGGCGCAAATGCGGGGTTTTTTGACCCGCCAACTCCCGGGCGTGATTTTTGCCCGGGAGTATAAATACGAAGCATTTGCGTCGCCGTCATTTTTTTACACGGGAACGCCTTCCTTGCATCTCATTAATGCAAGGAAGGCGTTCACGCAAAAAAATGACGCTATTTGCCCATACTTTGGCGCTAGACGCGTCTAACGCCAAAGTATAAATATGGCGTTAGTTTTGCGCCGAATTTGCGTCGAAAAAAACGACGCTAATTCGGCGCAAACGGAGTATAAATACGGGCCTTAATTTTTTATCTTTTATATGAGAAAAAGGATGCACATTTAAGCACATTTTGTCCATGTTTGTTACATTTGCACTATTCATTTTTTTACCATGTGGCCTGGTTTGCCCATGGGCCATCCAGCCAGTAGTAATCATTGGGTATATGAAACAACTGTTTTTGTAGCATGTGCTGTTTTAAAACATTTATGATTTAGGGCAGGGATTGCACTGGATTAAATTATTTGTTTACTTCACTTTGTTTTTTCCTCAAAAAGTGTATTTTGGTTGGGTAATATCATGCATTGGGAGGCTGTGTGTTTTTCTTAGCTGATTTAATTTTCATTTTTGGCATTGCTGAATTAATGGTAGTGTTTTCTTCATTGTTTACCATGCCTCCTTTAGCTGGCTAGTGTGTTTCTGTATGTGTTTGCCACAGGCCACTATTTTGTCTCTGGTGTCCATGCCATGTGGCTGGTGACCATTTTGTGTAGTCAGTGTCCATCCATAGGCCTGCCTGTGCTCTTACTATCAATGCCTCATTGGTTGTTGTTGTCGTTTGAATATGTGGCCGGTGGTCATTTTGCGCAGCTAGCGAGTGTGCTTTTGCCATAAGTCTGCATGTGTTCTTTGTTCTCCATGCCTCCTTGATTGCTGTTGTTTGACCAAGTGGCCAGCAGCAATTTTGTGTAGGCAGTCAGGGTGCTTTTGCCAATAGGCCTGCATGTGTTTGTTGTTGTCCATGATTCCCTGCTGTTGTTGTTTGACCACAATGTGCTGGCAGCTATTTTGTGTAGGCAGTCATTCTGCTTTTGACATAGGCCTCAGTGTGTTCTTTGTTTTCCATGCATCCTTGCTTGCTATTGTTGTTTGACTATGTGGCCGATGGCCATTTTGTATAGGTAGTCAGTATGCTTTTGCCATAGGCTTGCATATGTTCTTTGTTCTCCATGCCTCCTTATTTTCAGATGTTTTTTGACCTTGTGGCCGGCGGCCATTTTGTGGAGGCAGTCAGTGTGACTTTGCCATAGGCCGGCATGTGTTCTTTGTTCTTCATGCATCCTTGCTTGTTGCTGTTGTTGTTTGACCATGTGGCTGGCGGCCAATTTCAGCCTGCCATCTAGTGTATTAATCATTTTTTTCAGTATTCAAAGCTATTTTCTAGGGACATTGATGGAAAAAGTCTATACCATTATTTGATCCCTGTTTTTATTTTTTTCCTGATATCAGATTCATAGGCTTGAGGATCATTGTAGTATATGCATGAACAGTGGTTATAGTATTATATGCATTTTTCCCATTTTTCGTTTTTTTCCCTGTTCCGTCGATCCTCCGGGAGGGGACGGGAGCCATGGGGGCTGCTCCGCCGACACCACACCGCCAACAGAACACCGCCGCACCGAATCACAGGACGTGATTCGCTGGGCGGTGTTCTGTTGGCGTGGCGGTGGAGGTGGAGCAACCTCCACTTCTACGCCACCCGCCAGTATGGCTGTTGGCGGCTCTCTGTCCTAAAAAGGACGGAGAGCAGCCAACAGTCATAATACGCCGAGCGGCAAACCACCACTACTGGTGGTCTTCCGCACGGCGGTCCCTCGGCGGTCTTGTTAAAAGACCGCCGAGTTTGTAATGACCCCCATTGTCTGTAGTATGAATAATTCAACCTGCAAAAATGCCACATTTCACTAAATGTTTTTCTTGTTTGTTTGCTTTTAGTTGCCCAAGAGATATCACTCACAATACTGCCAGACAGAAGGCTGGCACAAAATGACGTGATCATAACATGTGACTCCTCTGCTTATGCTTGTGCAGCTAAGTGGCAACTGACAGAGTTTGAACATGGCCCCAATAAAAAGTGCTGCCAAGAAAGTAGGCAGTGAGGAGGAGAAGAAGAAGCAGATAGCCACCATTGACTTACCGCCCTCCTCCTTTTTCAGGCAACTTTGTGTGCCTACCGCACTGCCCTCCAATCAGCTAGCTGGGAGCACTACTCCCGCATTAATGACAGCACCACCCTAACCTAAGGAAACTGAGCAAAGTAGAAAACAGGAGGAGCAGCCATCAATAGTAGATCTGGAAGTAGGAGCAGAACAAGAGGTTGAGGTTCCTGCTGAGCAAGATGTACCTCTTCTTAAACGACTGGCTTCCCAATCTCCAGCAAGAAAAAGTAAGGGTACTCCACCATCTTCTCCAAGACCCCCTTATGATGATCTGGACATGGATTGGATCCTGGCTGAGTTTGAGACCTGCCACGATAGACAAGGGAAATGTTCCTGAAAGCCTTAGAATATGTAAGGGGGGAGGGGAGCCAATCATTGTTATGGAATCAGGCTCAGAGGACACCAACATTACCCCTCCTATTCAACCTGCTGATAGGGATGTGGCACTGATTCCACTGCTACCACCATCAGCTTCCATATTTGTAAGGCCCTCACTGAGACCTGCATCCATCACTTCCTCAGTCAAAGTACACACTACAGAGAGACAATCATCAACACACCCACCTACTTCCAGTTCTTCTGGCAGTGGCACCAGTGGCACACTAAAAAGGTCTCTTCCCCAAATTGAGACTTCTTTACAATTAGAAAACAGGAGGATAACATTGCAATATGCTCCATTTGCCACGCAAGTATTTGTTGAGGTAAGCCTGGTCCACACTATAGTACTGAAGGCCAAACAACCCATGTATAAAAAAATCACAGAACCTGGAGGGAGCAGCACCTTAAAAACATTGATGTATGTGGTTGTGGTGATAAAAGTAGGGAATCGGCTAAGATCATGGTGATGAAGAAGAAGAGAATGACAGTTTTACACAAAGCAGCTCGGTCCCCAGCAGTGTGCCAGCATCACCTGCATCAGCGACGTAGAAGTTGTATAAGACTCAGATGAAGACACCACCGCATACAAGGACTAACCCAAGATGCACATTGTGTCTCCCACCTCTAGGTTCTGTCCCGAAGTGGCCTGTGTCAGTGGCAGCACAAAAGAAAAAAATCCATCTACCATTATGGCCATGTTTAGACAGGAGGGGCCCTACGAACGCAACCACCCAATGGCACAACAGGAAGCTGGCTAAAATGTTAGCGTTGGACCACCTCTCTTTTCCTTTAGTGGAAGGAGTGGGATTTTTAGAATTTGTGGCAGCCATCTGCCCTAAATAGAATGTTTCCAGCCGGACCTATTTTGCCAGAGTTGCTGTTTCAGCGCTCTGTCAAGATGTTCTGCATTTGATTGGTCAAGATACTGTTCACACTATCCACCTGACAGCAGACATGTGGACCAGTTGTCAAGGAATTGATTACACAAGTATCACAGCACACATGATCTCTTTTGTGGGGGTCAGGTAACAGCTATCTGCAGGTTTCAGCGCTGAAGCAACTTTTAAGGGCATTCGACGGCATGAAACAGTGACAATGTTTGCCATGGAAAAATCCCATACAGCTGCAAACATCTTGGAAGACTTTAACAGCAAGGTGTTTGAATGGCTGCAGCCTCAGAATTAGATATGGTGCCATGGACAAAGTCAGTAAGATTGTCAAGGCCATGGCAGATGGTGAATAATTCAGGGTCCTGTGTTTGACGCCTTTCATCAACCTAATTGTGCAGAACTTTCTAAAAAAAAGATGACATAATAAGCAACATAGGCCCTCATTACAACCCTGGCGGTCGGTGTTAAAGCAGTGGTAATACCACCAACAGGCCGGCGGTAAAAAAAATGGGATCACGACCACAGCGGAAACCGCCAACACAGCCAGGCACTTTAACACTTTGACCGCCATGGCGGTAGCAAGAAACACCGTGGCGGTTACCGCCAACAGACAGACGGAAGTCAATGTACCACCCACCCCATCACAACCCGCCCATCCACCAGCCTTTCGGGGGCAGGACCAATGCCATCAAAAGCACGCCGGAAACAGTACTTGGAAGGGAAACCACTCACCTCTCAACACTCAACGAAGAACCAGGACGCCATGGAGCCCGAGCTGCATGTCCTGCTGGTCTACCTCCTCATCTACCAGGAGTACGAACGGCGGCGGCAACGACCACGGTGAGTACCTCACCTAGTACACAGGGGAGGGGGAGAGGAAAAAAAAGAGTGACACACACATGCAACACGCAACACCCCTACCGCCACCCTCACCCACAACATCATACACACAAATACACGCATCAACATTACATTTACACCCCGTAACCCCCTGGAAGAACGCAAGGACAAAAGGAATAGAGTCAAATCAGTGATATTTTAGAAATAGTCAGATATACGAAATAATTTGAAAAACAGTATTTACAAAAATAAACAATATGTACATACGGCGGTACATTGCCCACTCAAAATGTCCGTGGCCCACTGGGCCAAAACTCATAGGCCAAGCCCACACTTGACTCCTGCCTCAATACGAAGAGAACACTGCAGGGGCATCAGGTAAAAAACACACAGGCATCTCAGGGGGACAGGGAAGGGGGGGTCCTCAGCCAGACGATGGAATAACACCACTGCTCCTGGAGGGGGCTCCATGCCCACAGCGATGTCCTGGGGATTGCAAGGCCAAAGTCTCTCTAGTGGATGTTTTGCCCACTGCTTGGTCCTGTGGAGTGCAAGGCCACATTCTCTCTAGTGGGTGATTTGCCCACTGCTTGCTCCTGGGGAGTGCAAAGCCACAGTCTCTCTAGTGGGTGTTTGCCCACTACTTGGTTCTGGGGAGTGCAAGGCCACAGTCTCTCAAGTGGATGCATATCTCCAATGGTTCTGGAGGGGGCTTTGTGCCCAGTGTGCTTCATCCTGCCAAGGATGGGGTGAGTGGATGCATATCTCCATTGGTTCTGGAGGGGGTTTTGTGCCCAGGGTGCTTCATCCTGCCAAGGATAGGGTGAGTGGATGCATATCTCCACTGGTTCTGGAGGGGTCTTTGTGCCCAGTGTGCTTCATCCTGGCAAGGAAAGGTTGAGTGGATGCATATCCCTACTGGTTCTGGAGGGGGCTTTGTGGCCAGTGATGTAACCCTTGGGGTGTGGCAGTTCACAGTCCCTCACCTGGGTGTCTGAGGCACGAGATTTGCAGGAACCAGGTTGCATGATAGTCCATGGAGTCAGGGCTAGACTCCATCCGGTGGCGGCTACAGCTGCAAACTGGTGGTAGTGTAGGTGCTGATAGGGGTGGTGCCAGTGGAGGAGGGAGGCTCCAGCCCTTCTCCTGCAGCCTCAGGTGGCTGCCCACTGGGGCTGCTGCTGCTGGTAGTGGTGCTACTGTCAGCGGTGCAGGTGGCGGTGCTTGCGGCGGTGCATGCGGCAGTGCTAGCGGTGGTGCAGGTGGCGGTGCTGGCTGTGGTGCAGGTGCCGGTGCTGCCAATGGTGGAGGGAGGCTCCAGCCCTTCCCCTGCAGCCTCGGACGACTGCCCACTGGGGCTGCTGCTGCTGATAGTAGTGGTGGTTGCGGCGGTGCAGGTGGCAGTGCAGGTGGTGGTGGTTGCGGCAGTGCTAGCAGCAGGGCTGCTGGCGGTGCTGCCTGCGGTGCAGGTGGTGGTGCTGGCGGTTCTGCTGGTAGCCACCAGGCCTTCACCTGCAGCCTCGGACAGCTGAAGTGCCTTGCCTGGTGTTTTGTGCCCCTTCCTCACCTTGGCAGATGGTGGTGGGACCTTGGGTCTGGCAGCTGGACTCTTTGAGGTGGCCTTGCTGGGTGGTTGTGGCTCCTTCCCCTTGCTGGATGCTGTCCCCCTTTTCACCTTGCCAGGTGGCGGAATGGTTTTGGCCTTGGCAGGGGTTGGTGGCACACTGGCTGGGCTGACGGGTACCCCCTTTGAGCCTCTGATAGCTGCAGGAACCACAGCGGATGTCGACTTGGTGGTTGAGGTGCTGGGCTGGGTTCTGGCCACCCAGGTCAAAGGGGAAGGATGGGGGGGAGGGGGAGGGAAGAGGTCAAAGTTTGCCAGGAAAAGCTTGTTAGGGACACTGTGGTGGGAAGAGGGTGAGGGTTTGGGAGTGTGGGAAGAGGGAGTAGTTGTAGGAGGTGTCTCTCTGCTGAGTTTGGGTGCAGGTGCATGGGCTGGATGCTGTTGTGGGGTGGATGGCTGTTGGGTGGGTGCATGCTTGCATTTGTGTACTTTGGGAGGAGGGGTCACAGACACAGTGGGAGAGGACACAGGGGATGTGTGCATGTATGTGGGGGTGGTAACTGTTAGTGAGGGGTGTGTTGTGATGGGCGTGCTGGTGATGGAGGTAGTGGATGAGGATGTAGTGCATGCAGGTGTGAGTGGAGACGCTACTGGGAGGGAGGTGGAAGACGAGGTGGAGTGGGACACAGTGGAGGCAGTGGATGTTGGTGTGTCTGCATGGGGATGGTGCTTGTGTGAGTGCCTGTGAGATGAAGTGTGGTGCTTGTGTTTGCCTGAGCCAGTTTTGTGTGTTGATTTGGGTGAATGCTTGTCTGAAGGTGTGCTTGGGATAGACTGGGTTTGAGGGGATTGAGACTGGGTAGGGGAAGTTGGAGGGGGAGGATGGAGACAAGGACAATGGCTGCCATCAGTGCTGAGGCCAGAGCCTGAAAAGCTCTCTGTTGGGCAACCACGCCAGAGTGAATGCACTCCAGGTATGCATTTTTTTGTTGCAAATGCCTCTCGACACCCTGGATGACATTCAGAATGGTTGACTGCCCAACGGTGAGAGATCTCAGGAGGTCAATAGCCTCCTCACTGAGGTCAGCAGGGCTGATTGGGGTAGGGCCTGAGGTGCCTGGGGAGAAGGAGATGCCCAACTTCCTGGGTGAGCGGGCACGGGAAACATGCTGAGGGGCTGCTGGGAGGGTGATGCTGGTATGGGGGGTGGTGGCTGTATCGGTTGTTGGGGTGGGCACAGAGGTGTCCACCAGCGCCAGGGAGCTTCCATCGGAGGAGGAGTCGCTGTCTGTGGTATCCTCTCCTGTCCCCATCGTGGTGCTCCCCTCGCCCTCCGTCCACTGGTGCCCTCACCGTCTGTGGATTCGGCCTCTAGGCCCATGTGGGATGCAGATCCCTCCGTCGCTGGTGCCTCTGCTACTCCGCCAGATGATGCTAATGCACACAAGGATGGGGGGGAGAGACAGAGGATACACTTGGTCAATGCCAGCAACACCACTACCGTTGGCGTACACAACTTACAGGGAGCAGCACTATGCACTAGGCCATGCACTACAAGTTACTAAAATAGTCACCGGCCCAAGGGGTACAATGCCTAACGCCGTTAGCTGCACACCTGAAACCCACAGGACCCTGCCCAGTAGTAGATGCCTACTAACACTATTGGGGTAGGAGTGCTTCAGAGCCTGCCCAACAAGGGACGTACCCTGCCATGTTCGCCCTGGTCTAGGGGCACCCACAGCCCACATCCCCCACCCAGGTAAACCTTAACGCATGCAAATTCATGATTCTGAATCTCTACTCACTCTCTTGTGGCTGCTGTGATGCCTTCAAGCACCCATCCAACTCTGAATAGTCCACCGCCAGGATGCCGAACATCAGGGGGGTCAGGGTATGACGGGTACCCCTTCCTCGTTGGGGGCACAGCCCCAGCTGGGCCTCCGCCATCTTCCTTGCCCAGCGGCATAGGTCCTCCCACTGTTTGCGGCAGTGGGTGCTCCACCTGTCAGAGACCCCCAGGGTCCGCAGCTCCTTTGCGATGGCACGCCAAATATTCTTTTTCTGATGGGCGCTGACCTGCATGGAAAAGACAGCAGGAAAGGTAATTAGTTAACCGTCTGGACCATCACACTCATGGCCCACCAGAGCCCTCCCATCCCCTGATGCACATACATTGACCACCATACATGCAGCACTCTGGCCAGGACGCCTCAGCCCCCCCCCACATGTGGCTTACACACACAGCAATCCACATATTCATGGCCCACGCATCATGCTCACGGTGTACTCACCTGTTTGTCTGGAGGATCGTAGTGTAACGTGTACTGGGGTAGGACCCCATCCACCAGTTTCTCCAACACCTCTGCAGTGAAGGCAGGGGCCCTCTCCCCAGACACATGAGCCACTGTCACTTCCAGAGACAGGTCACTGTAGCACTTGCAGTGTAGATCCTCTCCTGTTGAAGGTCAGGTAGGAAGTGAGTGAATAGATAGAAAATGGCGGTCACGTCTGCGGCGGTACGTACCGTCACCGCTGGTGTACATCATCATCGGCTCCTGGAACCCATAGGGCCCAATGATAACCAATGTGAAGTTGCGTGGCGTTCATCCACCGCCTACCGCAACGGTGCACAATGCCAGCGAATTACCTAATTTCCACTTGTCCCTCCTCAGAGGTCAGGCAGACGCCATTTCAGGGGGCACAGGGCATGGCACCTAACTGCGTCACAGCAGACATTGGCACAGCAACTGACTCTCAGATTCACATACTGGTTCTGTAAAGGAAAAGATGCATCATTATTGCAATAGATGTGTGAATATGACCCTCTGCTCACCGTTTTCCTCCATATGCTTCTTCCGCTGAGGACAAATATGAGATCGCGACATCCTCCGGTGTACAGACCCCTGGTGCACCTTGCGACAATGGAGGGCAGACACATTATCCTAACATACAGACTTGATCGGACCACCATCCAAGAATTGTGTGCCCAATTGGAGACAGACCTGATGTCAGCTATCCGCCAGTCCACAGGTATCCCCCCTTTAGTGCAGGTCCTGTCAGTGTTCCATTTCCTGGCAAGTGGTTCTTCCAAACAACAGTGGCCATGGCATCAGGGATGTCAGGAATAGAAAAAGCTATCACTCTATGATACCCCGTTTGCGGGGTGGTTCTCCTACTGCAGGGGGTGGGGTGCTGGTGGCCTGTTGTTCCTGTGGCGGGGCATACTGTCCACTACCACTGGCGGAGGTGGAGGGCTGTTCTTCGGTGTGGCTCATGTCAGGGGTACGTTGGTGTGCCACTGCCTCCCTCATGGTGTTGGCCATGTCACCCAGCACCCCTGCAATGGTGACCAGATTGGTGTAGATGTGTTTGAGGTCCTCCCTGATCCCCAGGTACTGTCCCTCCTGCAGCCGCTGTGTCTCCTGCAACTTGGCCAGTATCTGGCCCATCATCTTCTGGGAGTGGTGGTATGCTCCCAGGATGTTGGTGAGTGCCTCCTGGAGAGTCGGTTCCCTGGGCCTGTCCTCCCCCTGCCTGCCATATTCCCTGTTGTCCTGTGCCTCTGTCCCCTGAACTGTGTGCCCACTGCCACTGACCCCAGGTCCCTGATCGTCCTGTGTTTGTGGGGTTGCCTGGGGTCCCTGTAGTGGTGGACACACTGCTGATTGACGTGTCCTGGGGACAGTGGATGGGCCCGCTGGGTGGGTGCTGTGGTGGTGTTCCCTGAGGAGAGAGGCTCTGTGGTGGGTTGGGACTGTGGCAGGGTAACCAACTGTCCAGAGGTCCCTGATGGGCCAGGTTGGTCATCGTGATCCAGGCGTGCAGAGCTGCTGTTGTCACTGTGGGCCTCTTCTGGGGGGGGACTGGATGTTGCTGGCAAGTCCTCTCCGGTGACGTGGAGTAGGGGTCCTGTGGGGATGCAAATACAGTGTTATTGTATCTGCGTGTGCCATCTTGTGCATGGGTGTGTTACCCTGTATGGTTGTGATTTCCCTGTCAGCTTTGCCTTGTGTGCGTTGTGGGCTAGGTGATTCTCTCTGCTAGACATGCTATAGAGATGGGTGTCCATACAGGTAGGTGATGGGGTCCATCAATTGTTGTGGCATGCAGGGCTTGGTATTGGGATGGGTGGGTTGTGATAGTGTGGTATGTGTGAGGTGGTGGAGTGATGGGAGTGAGGGTGGGGGTGGAGGTATGTGATGGCATACAGGTTGGGGGGTGATAATAGTAAAGATTTGACTTACCAGAGACCAGTCCTCCTGCTACCCCTGAGAGGCCCTCAGGATGCATGATCGCCAAGTCTTGCTCCTCCCGTGTTGTTAGTTGCGGGGGAGGAGGTGGGGGTCCACCGCCAGTCCTCTGTACTGCTACCTGGTGTCTTGCAACCACGGAACGCACCTTCTCCCGTAGGTCGTTCCACCTCTTCCTGATATCATCCTTTGTTCTGGGGTGCTGTCCCACGGCGTTGACCCTGTCCACGATTCTCTGCCATAGCTCCATCTTCCTTGCAATGGACGTCAGCTGCCCCTGTGATCCGAATAGCTGTGGCTCTACCCGCATGATTTCCTCCACCATGACCCTTAGCTCCTCCTCTGAAAACCTGGGGTGTCTTTGGGGTGCCATGGATGTGGTGTGACTGATATGTGTGAGGGTGTGTGGGGTGCTGTGTTGGGGTGTGTGGTGCGAGGTGCGTGGATGGTGTATGGGTGATGGTGTTTTATGGCTCTGATTGAATGGGTGCTCCTGGCTTGTCTCTCTCTGTTAGCTATCTTTTTTTTCACTGTAAGGGGTTGTGGGTAATGTGGGTGTGTGTTTTATATTGGATTGGGTGTGTGGGTGTGGTGTTTGTATGTGTGTCAGGTATGTGTAGTTTGAATTGTTCAATGTGGTGTAGTTTTTGTAAGTGTGTGTGTATTTTGAGCGCGGCAGTGTGTACCGCCAATGGTTTACCGCGGTTGAAAGACCGCCGTGGTGATTCGTGGGTCGTGATACTGTGGGCATATTCCTGTTGGCGTAACGGTGTGGGTTTTGCTATCGCCAGTTTATCACTGACCTTTGGTCTGGCAGACTTGTGTGGGTGTCTGAATAGTGGCAGATTTCTCAGTGTGGTTGATAATACCAGTAGCGGAATACCGCCGCGGTCATGGTATGTTGGCGGCCGTCAGCACAGCGGTAGGAGGCATTTACCGCCAGGGTTGTAATGAGGGCCATAGTGGCCACCTGCAGAATAATCTGCACTCATTCTTCTAATGCCCAGAAGCAGTTAAGGACCTTTCACTGTGTTAATAAAGTACCAGTTAAAGTTTGGAACTCCAACTACTACATGTTGTGATGTCTGTTTAAGCAGTACAGACCAGTCACCGACTATGTCCTTCAAAGAGGTGAGGATGCAACTGGGAAAAGAATGACCATGGATCTCGACAAATGGAGCCTATTCAAATGCCAGACACAAATGCTACTTTCTTTTGAAATTGTCACATAGGAAATCAGCTAGGAGGACAGTATGATGAGTCAAGCTATACCAATCTTGCATCTGATTAAAGGACCAGTTAAAAAAGGTGTCACAAAGGTTCGCCAGTGTGAACGGAGAAGCACATCAGGTTGTTGAGATCTTGGCCCATCACTTAGCTATTGATCCAAGGCTTCAAAGAGAGATCATGGCTTCCAAAGAGTACATCTGTGCCACAATACTTGCTCAACAGTACAAAATACTGGCCAATTTCATTTCTTTTTCAGAAGGGAATGTTTCAATATACAAGACGTGGATTGTCGAGGGAGCGAGAGAAGGGCTGGAAGTTAGAGTTTGCACAAGAAGTTCTGGAAGCAGCCTTCAGACTCCACAAGGGCAGTGTTGTTGTCTTACAGCAGCCAAAACCAGCAACAACATCAACAATACTTACACCATCAGCAACAGAAGAATTGGAACTAACCTCTGCAATGACATGGTTGCAAGTGGCTGGGCTTAAGTTCAGTGCAGAGGTGGTCATCAAGTGGCAGCACCAATTACTTTCCAGGGGATATTTCAAGACTATCGGTGTTAGATATGCCATCTGTTGCGTGGTCTCCCCTAACTTTTTGCCTCTGCTTCCCAGGTTGTTTGTGTGTGCTGGACTCTGTTTTTGCTGTTGTTGTTATTCTGGGCACTTTATCACTGCTGACCAATTCTAAAGTTCAAGTGTTCCTTATGTGAAATTGTATATGTAATTGACTTTTCCATAATTGGCATATATGATTTACTTGTAAGTCTCTAGTAAAATGAACTAGAGGCGCCTAGGGTCTGTAAATCAAATGCTACTAGTGGGCCTGCAACACTGATTGTGCCAACCACAGAAGAAGACCTCTAAACATGGCATAGACCTGTCACTGCAGTGTCTGTGTGTGCAGTTTTTAAACTGCCAATTCGACTTGGCAAGTGCACCCACTTGCCAGGTCTAAATGTTCCCTTTTTGTACATGTAGGGGCACCCAAGGTAGGCCTTAGGAAGCCCCATGGGCAGGGTGCAGTGTATGTTAAAGGTAGGACATGTAGTGATGTGTCCAAAATTCTGCCAAATTCGTTTTTCACTGTTGCAAGGCCTGTCTCTCTCATAGGTTAACATGGGGGCTGCCTTTAAATATTCTTAAAGTGCAGTTTCCATTTGAGAGTAGATAGGAATCTGGAGTTTGGGGTCTCTGAAATCACAATTTAAAAATGCACCTTTTAGTGAAGTTGTTTTTTAAATTGTTAGTTTGAAAATGCCACTTTTAGAAAGTAGGCATTTTGTTGCTTAAACCATTCTGTGAGTCTGACTGTTTGTGGATTCCCTGCCTCTGTCAGACTGACAGTTGGGCTGTTTGTAAATCTCCTCTAGATAGTGACACAAAGGGAGCTGGGGTGCAGCCTACATATCCTGATGAGCCATCTGGGCTAGAGTGAAGGGAGGGGTGGTCATTTACACATGAATGGGCTGTGCCTGTCCTCACACAATGCAGTCTCCAACCCTCTGGTATGTGCCTGGGGCCTGGATTGGGCAAGGCAGCATCCTGTAAACAACATAGACTTTTCTATGAAGTCGGGCAACTTCGAAGGCATAAAGAGATATATATAGTGGACTCAAATTCCCAGACTTTAGATTTCTTCATGGTTTGCTTCTGGAACAAAGAGGAACCTCTGCCAAGTAGAAGAGTTGAAGAGCTGAGGAGAAGTGCTGCCCCTGCCTGTGAATTTACTGTGTTGGGCTATCCTGCATCTGCTGCTTCTGCCCGTGAAAGGGGACAAAGACTGGACTTTGTGGTATATTCCTGCTTCTGTAGAATCTCCAAGGGCTTGGACTGAGCTTACCCCTGTTCTGAAGTCGCAGGGCCATCAAAGACTTCCTCTGCCAGCACTTGGGTTCTCTGCTGAGTCTCTTGCCCTGCCAAGTGGTACCTAATCCAGTCGCTGGACCCTTGAAAGGTGAAGCTGGTGGAAAATCAAGGAGATCCAAGGAAACCCACTTCGGACGACTCTGGACTGACGCTGCTGCTGAATCTCATGACGCTGCCTGCAACTGAAGCTGTGGTCCTCACTGGAGTGTGATGACCCCAAAGGCCCGACTCCGATACAGCCTCGCCGAAGTCCCCAACTCCGTAGATGTCACCACATCACATTGTGACTGCCAGATATTGACTCCGCTAGAAGTGTGCGGATCCACCACTTCGCACCCCTGACGCGTCACCTCTACCACTCCGCAGCAAGGACCGGATGCCTCTTCGTGATGCCTACGTTCCTTCACTCCGCAGCACCAGAACCAACACCACCTCAAATCCAGCCACACCAAGCTTCCTGACTTGTGTCATTTTCACAAGGTACTGTACCTGGGGATCCATGTGACTCGTGACCGGTGCCTTTAGCGTCAGATTGTTGGGAACGACTCCGTCACGACGTCGTGATATCACCAAATCAAAGCATTTGTGTTTCTAAGCACTACATTGAAATTGAGGGGGTCATTACGACCCTGGCGGTTGACGGAGAAGTGGCGGTTTTACCACTAACAGGCTGGCGGTAAAAAATTTGGAATTATGACCATGGCGGTTACCGCCATAGTCATCCGCCACTTCTCCGATCAGACCACCATAGCGGAGACGACCGCTGGGCTGGAGACTTGGGTCTCCAGCCCAGCGGCCGTCACAAGACCGCCGGTGGTATCATGACCCGGCTTACCGCCATGGATTTAATGGGGTTTGGAACCGCCATGAAATCCATGGCAGTAAGCACTATCAGTGCCAGGAAATTCCTTCCCTGGCACTGATAGGGGTCTCTGACACCCCCCAACCCCTCCCCCCAGTCCGTCCCCAACACCCCCCACCCCCCTGGCACTCCCCAAAGGTGGCAGGAGCCCCCTCCCCACCCCTACCCCCGACAACACAACACAGACACAGACACAACACGCATGCAGACACCACCAACACACATTCCCACACACACACGAACAAACATGCCAACAGACACACACACAGTCATACACGCACACCCTCATTCAGACATACACGCACACATCCATACAGACATACATACAGACAGACACGCACACATTTCCATTCACACTACACCCTTGCATGCATACACGCACTCACACACCCCCTCTACATACTCACACGCACACCCCCATGCACCCACACATCACACAACACCCCTCCACCCGCCTCCCCTAACGGACGATCAACTTACCTTGTCCGTTGATCTTCCGGGAGGGGACGGGATCCATGGGGGCTGCTCCGCTGCCAGTACACCATCAACAGAAGACCGCCAAGCCGAATCACACAACAAGGTAGCAGCATTTGTTTTTTATGTTCAGCACCACCTCCCCTCCACCCTGGCAGCTGCCCCGGGAGTGGGTACGACCTCTGGGAGCACAGGCAGTACTAGGAGAGGGTGTGCCGAGTTGTGCGCCATAGCTCTGGGGCCGATATCCTGGATCAGGAGATGGACCTGCTAGGTGTGGAGGTTGGGGGGCTGGGTAAGTAAAAAAATAATTATTAATTGTAATCTATGCTTATATTTTTTTCTCACTTTCCAAGCAAGCTGCCAGTGCTCACACGCAGGTAAGTTAACTTTATGTTAAAAATATTATGTGATCGTCATCTCGACAGGTGGTCGGTGCTACCTAATTGTACTTATTGCTGGCGATCACTTGGGCTGATTATTTAAGAAGTAATGCAGAGACTCCTTCTGTGTCCACTCCTGTCACTAACATAGTGATAGTAATTAGTATTAGTGAGTTAGCATGTTCTCTCACTTCTCTGTGCCTTTATTTTTTGTAGCTTAGTGGCAAGCAATTTCCCAGTGATGTGTAGCTTTGCATGTATGCATCCAACTACGCATTAAGAAATGCAGACTGCATTGGCCCATCAAAGGGTATTGAGAGATTGAAAATTAGATGAGAAACAAAAAATCATTCATCGCAATTTATTATCGATTCCTAAATGTAGTTTAGGAAATTTGGAAGAGGGTTAGGAAATTTGGAATAGGGTGGTCCACGATACTAGTATTATACAGGTACTCTGATTTTTAAAAGTTCAATGTTACTGCGTTTGCCTTTTCCTTAAAAAAAATATTTGGGGAGAGATTGTTATTAGTAAGTTTACCACTAATCTTTTTTCTTTTTTTTTCTTTCTTTCTGACATCATTCAGCATCCTGGGGCAAGAAGAGGGCTGGTCAGATGGGTGAGGCTCCTGGAGGTGCCCCTACCACAAGTGGCAGGGCACATGGCTCTGCTGGCCCCAGTAAGTCCTCCAGTTGTTAATATTAATATTATTTCTCTAACCCATATTGCTCCACATTTAGAATTATTTTTTACCTTTTTACTGTGCCTGTCTCCTAATTTGTTTTCCAACTCCTATTCGATTTATCTGTTTACTAAATTATTCTTATCCCTGCATTATCCTAATTACTTATTTTCTATATTTCAAGTTTCGGTATTTTACTTCAAACTGTCTGTATGTACTAGCTTCCTTTCTTCTGCTTTGTCAGTAAACTTTCCCTCTCCCCTTATATATCTTGTGCACTGGTGGTACTGTAATGCTCAGAGAACCGATCTACTCTACTGTGAAGAATCAAGAGTGCATGCCTAACTAACATATTGAATGTTTGTTGAGAAGGCTTTCTTTTTCTTGCTCCAGCCCTATCAGTAAAAACAAAAAAAGTATTTGGACATGGTCATTTAATTGTTGGACCCTCCAAAGTTGTGTATGTATTAAATTATTGTAGTATAACAGCAACTGATAACCGTGCACCATGGTTGGAAGTATGAGGAGGAAGGCCCCATTACATTTTCAAACCAAGACCATATGTCCTTCATTGACCAATTCTTGTACCCTTTTATTTCTCTTAAAAAACTCAGATTAATCAATAGTTCTGCCCCTCAATTACAAAAAGGTTTTGTTTGGCTTGACTACCTGGCTTTTAAAAAACTGCCAACCCAAAAAAATGGCCACCTAATATTTTGATATAAGATAAGTCTGTAACCGAATTGTAGTGATGTACTGTGGTTGTATTTTGCTATTAAAAAAAAAACAATAGGGGGAGGCATATTGTGTGTATGAAATGTGTAATGTTTTTCTAGCCACACGACCACTAGTGCTGAGGCCAATAGTAACAGCACAGACACAGCAGTGGTTGAAGGGGGAGTGTCGGCGGCGGCAGTGGTGGTAAACAATAATGCTTGCTTACTTACAATTAGTAATATACTCACTGCAGGGTGCACTTTTGTTGTTGTTGACTCGCTGGTAAACACCCTGCTTTAGCAGATACAGCTGGAGTTAAGTGTTAATGGCCTCTTCTGTCTGCAACTTAGCAGACAAAGGTTCATAATGAACTTTAACTATGATGGGTTAATGGAAAATTGAAAGAAGGATGAAAGGAGAAATGATGGGTGAAATATAATATGAGTGAAAGGATGTGCGGGCGAAAGAGTGCATATTAATCATATAGGAGGGTGATAGGATGTGTGGGTGGCTATGAATGATGAGTGAAAGGGTATACGGATGAAAGGATGCCTGCCCAGGTAGGTGAAAGGGTATGAGTAAAGGGTTGCCTGCCTGGATGGGTGAAAGGAATTCTCAGGTGGGTTGAATATTGGACGGGTGAATACGTGAAAGGATGTATTGGGTAAAGGGATGTTGGTGAAAGGTTTATTGAGAGACATTTTTGGAATTTGAATGATTTTCAATGGTGAAAGGCTGGATGAGAGAATGTAAAGTTTAAATAGTGTGTATCATGTCCAAGGGTGAAGAATACAAATATTAGAAGAGCAATGTAATGATGAATGGATAAATGCTTGAAATGAAGAAACAAGGGAGTTCTTCTGGATGGTGGTGTTCTTCTCACCTACTTTACCTGCTTGGAATTGTTTTATCAAAGATTTGATTCAAAGAGTTGGGGTGGTATTTCTGACTATTCCCTTGACTCACAGTATTTTTCAAGCAAGGAAGATAATATATATCCTCACATCAATAATCATTACCTCCCTTCGTACCTATGGCACTTTCACCAGTGCCACCCTTGATGACCTAACAGCTGCATTGTTCAATACAGCAGAATCTGCACTGCAGTGTTGGCTGTGCAATGTGCATCTTCTTAAGTTCATTTAATGTGTTATTTATGTTGAAAGTTTTCAATGCATGTCGATTCAAAAACAAGGTGTGTTTCCCTTTCCTCCCAGTGCCTACTCACTCAGTCATTTCCTAGTACTCCCCTCCTTTAGCCTTTCTTAAGTTCTGTCCCAGCCTGCTGAAAATTTTGAAAAATCTAGTCATTGTTTGTGCCACATTTTCAAGCCAATTGATATATTTCATGATGGCTTCCACAACGGAGTTACATTTGTTTGCATTCTTTCTACTCAACATTTGCCTACCACAAACAACAGTGACTCACACTACTAGCCAAGCCTTAGGCACATGATTATGATGCTGATGATGAATTGATCAGTAATGCGTCTACTTTACCTACCCAGCATAATCCCCTCTAACTTACCCTGCAGTAGAGTAAGTTGAGATTCCTTTCCTTACTGCCAAGCAATTGTATTTTGTTGGAAAAAAGTAATTATTATTATTGCAAAGAGTGGTGGGGGAGGGTGATGAG
Organism: Pleurodeles waltl; assembly: GCF_031143425.1. NCBI lineage: Eukaryota > Metazoa > Chordata > Amphibia > Caudata > Salamandridae > Pleurodeles > Pleurodeles waltl. The sequence continues at coordinate 85,285,785 of NC_090448.1, read as the reverse complement.
GAGAGGACAATGAGTACAGTGGGACTAAGTAAGTGACTTGACTTTTGCAGGTGGGATAGTTTGTGATGAATGTACTAAATACAATCTATATGTCCTGGTCCCACCATCTAGTTACTGCATTTAGAATGTCTCCATGATTGATTAATTTTATTATAGTGTGTGGGGTTTATCATTCTTAGTATTCTTCTGCCTTATATTCAGGGGAAAAGTGAAAGTCATTTTGAAGAAATTAAGATAATTGTCTATAACATCTGCCCCAAATGCAGACAGTAACGAGTATGGCTAGGGCCACGGGTGCCAGCTGAGCTGGCATGCCTCTATTAATTTAGCACAACAGGAGAGAGAAGAATACTTGGACTCCATGGTGCATAATGGCTGCAACTCTAATCACATAAAAATAGAATGGCTTGAGGTAACCAGCAAATGTACTGGTACTGTGCCAGTACATGATTTTAATTAAGTGTTTTGCACAGAGCATTGTTTACAATTTCTCTTTTTTATTTTCTTGATATAGGTTTTTTTGCTGGTCCACCATCATGGCAGGAAATAGCAGCCTGGTTGCGGCAGCAGAAGCTGGAGGCCATCAGGGCTGCATATTGGCAGCAGGTGGTCCTGGAAGAAGAGGAGGAGGAGGCAGCAGCAGCCCACTGTCATTCCATCACTGCTGCCCCCCTTAGACACCACTTTTCAATGCCACATCCTTAGAAGGCTGGCATGAATGGAAGCCAGGCAGGCACTCATGGAGGGACTCCTCAAACAACTCCCGGCCCACAGTTAGTGCCCTTTTCTGCCCCTTTTTAACATTTGTTTTGGTGGGTGGGACTTGTTGTGGGTGGAGAGGGTGGGAATGAGTTTTTGGGACTGTTGGACTTTGCTTTCTTTTCTTCATGGACTATAGAGTTTTTTGGGACATTGGTTGGCAACAGGGAGATTTGTTTGGGGAGAAGGGTGGGCCAGTTGCAGGGAGGAAGAGGTGGGTTTATACTTTATATCCATCTTGTTAGGATGAATAAATATTTATTTAATGTTATTTATGCCTCAAATATTTTTGGGTGGTGCTTTATGTTGCACTGCTGCATTTTAGCACTGCATGTTTTTAAAATCTGCTGATAGTGTATAACAATTAGTTATGTGGTTAGGTACCCTTGTCCCCTAGGCTTTGTACTGTAGTATGCAACTATATTTGACCCATAAGGAGTGGGGGGAAGAGATTTGCCATTGACTGTTACACTGCCTAAGGCTAAAAATATAACAATGCCCCATAGTTCCCTTACTGAATAGATTAAGTGAGGGCTGCATGGTTTCCCAAGGTGCCATGGTGGTGGTAGTAGTAACATGCTAGTGCACTAACAGTGAAGGCATTGGAAGTGAGGTCCCACTTCCACCCAGGTGAACTCAAATGAAAATCCTGCACACTGAGTTAGTGTTGTTTCCACCACATCTGCCTCAACAAGTGTGTGATTAATTAATGGTATAAATCATTAAGTTACACCTGAATAAATCACACAGCCCTGGACAAGAGGGTTAGGGATTTGATGAATGGATAGGAAAGAGGATTTAGGGAAAGGCGTGACAAAAAGACAAACACTAGACAAACACAATATTCATCTGGGTAATGATCAAGAGTATGTTGTGGGAAGAATAGAAATGAATGAGTATGACACAGTTAACTTGAATGGAATGCAAAATTTCCATCAGCCCCAGAGAGATCCAAGTTATTATAATATATATCTAAATGTTCTGTCACCTAGGTTTGCAAAATATTAAATACAAATAATGTTGGAATGAAGCTAACACACACAGTTAAAAAAAAAGATTTACAAAATGATGCTAGTCTGTACTGCCAGATTGGATGGTGCATCTGAATTCTTCTTGGATTGCCCCATCAATCTTGAGTGCCTGCCTGAAGTGGTCTGATAAGGTATGCATGAGTGTTATAGTGCTTTGGCCTTTTGTGCAGGAGAAAAGAAGGCCTACGTATTGTAAAAGTAAAGAGAAATCATTATATTGTAGAATCAAGGACAGAATGGAAGGTAAGCTTCATGACGAGTAGTTTACCAAGAAAACTCAATGGAGGCAGAGCAAGAGCATAGTCCTTTACAATCATTCATTTTATGACTGATGTGTGATAAATTAAGTGAGAGCAATTACAACATCCAAAAATCACTGGTAAGTGGCTGCATGTATCGGGATGATCAAACTCGCAATTGTCATGCTAATCATCATCATCATAGTAAAATTTAGCTTAGAGCATGTGCATAATGTGATGATGCATGTGACATCACATCATCCATCACGTCAGTCTCCTCCAGTTACCTACAACAAGCCCCCCCACCCAACCACATAGTTTCAAATTTGAGCCAGCCAGCACACACACGCAGCAGCATTGAAGTTCCCAAATCAAGTAATCAACCCGCCTCACCAGTCCACAGAGTTGAGTAGGTCTCTTAGACTCGTCATCATGCATGTTGATTTCCATGAAGTTGATAACTTCCTTCTCCTGGCAGTTGTTGAATTTGTCAATTCACGCTCTGAGTCCTTCCATCATCCTCTTGACTCTGATTAAAAAAGATGTCCAACTCTGTACCAACTCCTCCTGAGAGTCCCAGTCTCCCCTCCAATTAAGACAGAGCGACCTGTAGTGCATAGCTGTGGTTAACAACAAGACAAACATTGAGCAGGTCTTTTTTTGGGTAGACTAGATTTGTGTTTGTTAGCTAAATTGACTGGTTGGGTCTTTGAGGAATGTGAACCAGAAAGAAAAGTAGTGCGAAACTGGCAAACAAATCTCGCTAAGTGTCAAAGGGGAAGAAAAAAAATTAAAATCACATTGAGGAAAAAAATAGCCACTGACATTGTAAGTCAATCATAAACACAATCAAGCATAATAATTATAGTTAAACAATAAACTCCCACTCTCACTATCTGCCACCACATGACATGAACCAGCGAACATTGAAACAAGAATCACTTATATCACTCGTTGGGGCATAGCATTGCTCACCTGTTCCAATCAAGCATGGTGGTACATTACTGATCCTCTTTAATTCACAAAACAAAACACACATTGGCCAGTAAGCTGTAAATAAAATATCTTGGGCATTCCTGTTAGGGGATAAAAGAAAGGATAGGCACAGAGATGGAGGGAGGCATTACCTCTCCAATGTCCTTGAAAGGATTTTGGGAGTGGGGGAGGTTCTTCACTGCACAATGGTCCCACTCCAATCCAGCCATATATGTGTCTAAAACAATGGCACTTCCTTAGTCAGTGAGACACAAACAAACAAAATAATAATGTTCCCCAACATAGCTATATCCTTTTTTTCTCAACTCAGTTTGTCGATAGAAAGAGTAAAGTTCTATGAAGACCCAATCAATCAATCAATCAATCAGAGTATCTGTAAAGCACACTACTCACCAGTGAGGGTCTCAAGTTGTTGAGGGGAGCGGGAGGGGGGCCACTACTGCTCGAGCAGCCATGTCTTGAGATGTCTCCTGAAGGTAAGTAGGTCCTATGTCTGATGCAGGTGGGTGGGAAGAGTGTTTCACATCTTGGTGGCGAGGTGGGAGAACGATCTGCCACCGGTGGTCGTTCTGTGAATGCGTGGGACAGTGGCGAGGGCAAGGTCGGCGGAGCAAAGCTGTTGGGTCAGGGTGTAGAAGGAAAGCCGTCTGTTGAGGTATTCTGGCTCGGTGTTGTGCAGTGCCTTGTGAGCCAGTATAGGTCTCTCAGTTGGGCTGTGATGTGGCAGTGGCAGGGGATGTCCAGGATGAGGTGTGCGGAGGCATTCTGTATGCGTTGCAATCTTTTCTGGAGCTTAGCCATGGTTCCTACTCCCAGGTCGTCAGGAAAGAAGAGTTTGTCCTCAAACTCAGGCGGATCACAAAGAAGTTGGTTAGCTAACACAGTACTATGACCTGAGTCTGACCAATCACCCTCAACCACCTCCTGTTGTACTTCAAGTATGCTGTAATTCAGGAGTATAAAGCGCTGATTCATTTTGATCATGGTCAACCTCTCAACATGTGACCTCTTACTGTGACAACTGCACCAGCTACACTGAACACATGCTCAGCAGACACACTGGCTGCAGGGCAAGACAGATACTTTATTGCCAGCCTGCTGAGCGCTGGCCATTGGTGTCCCTTCCTACACCAATACACTAGTGAGCTTTGCTCCAGATAGACCTCCGTGGGGTCAACCAGGTAGGCCTGGACCATCCTCTCAATAGTCATTGGTGCTCCATCTTACCTGACATAATTTGCCTTCACAGCTGCAGTGGACTTAAGCCATGCCTATAGAAACCAATCGAGTGGTAGGCTCAATGTGCATCTCAGCAAGGCAGCCGCTGTATGTTCTTGCCTTGGGTTCTCTCCCTGACTCTCAGTGATCTTGTGCCATTGCGATGTTGCTATTGTGGAGGAATATACTACTGCTCTGCTGGGGACAGGGCTGCTTTGTGTGAAGGAAATGTCACCCTCTTCTTCACCTTCACCTTCCACCATGACCAGATCACATTCCCTGCTCTCACCACATTCACCAACACCACTTGCAAGTTTTTGGCCACTACGTGGTGCTTCCCAGTAGATTGCGTGGTGTTTTCTAAAATAGGTTGTTTGGCCTCCGGGACCATAGTTTGTACCAAGCTTACCCCGACTTTCTAACACTGGTGCCACTGCCAATGTCAGCGGAAGTGGTGGTAGGTGGGTGTTTTGATGATGTTTGCCTCTCTGCAGTGCCTACTTCTACGGAGGAGCTGTGGATGTAGGTTGCAGCTGCGGCATTGTTGTAAATTTGGAAGCTGGCAGTTGTGGTGGTATCTCTGCCACATCCCTAAATCAGGCTGAGAAGATCGGGTAATGCTGGACTCAACTGGAGCAGGGCTAACAACCATGATGAATGTCTCGTCACCAGACTTGTCATCCTCTTCTTCCTCTTCCATAACTCTAAGGCTTTCAGGAACCTTCTCTTTCACTCCTTGCCTCTCCTGGCATGTCTCAGACTGAGGTGGCATCCAAGAGGAGTCTTGATCATTAAAAGGAGGACTTGAAGAAGAAGATGTTGTAGATCTGGAAACAGTGGATTTTGTGAAAGAGGGGCTTTTTCGACTTCCTCAGCAGGAAGCTCAATATCCTCTTGATGTGCTCCTACGTCGGGAGGAACTACTAGTGATGGCTGCGGCTGTTGTTGTCCACTGTCCTCAGACTCTAGCAATGACTGGGTACTACTTTGAGATAAGCAATAAGTCCAATTTAACTTCACTGCTCGTCAGTGCTGCAGTGATGAGAGAGGCTGCTTTTGTGCCAGGCATGGACTTGTGCCTAGTTTGGAGTGGTGCCGCTGATGCTGGAGTGCTGCTCTCAGCTTGCTCCTCAGAGGCCAGTGCAGCAGGCACACCTTTTTGCCTGAAAAAGGACTGGGGCGACATACCAGTGGTGCGAAGCTCCTTCTTATCACTGGCCACTTTCATGGTAGCACCTTTCTTTGGGGCCATCTTGAAGCTGACAGCTGGCCGTAGCTCTTACCTTCACAAGCTGAAGAGATATCCGTCTCGTGAGTGTGGCCACCAGTCATGTCGTGCACAGGCCCCCTGTCTGGCAATAATGTGGGTGATGTCTCTTTCTCTTCATGCACCCAAAAGCAAACATGAAGAAGAACATCAGTGAAACGTGGCATTGCTGCAGTTGAATTAGTAGTAGAAACAATATAATTCAGTGGTTAATTAAATTGAAAATAATTAACCCTACAGTGTATCCATTTGTAAAATTATACCAACATCAACTTTTATTATCAAGTACACTCATGAAGAATAAGAAAAAGCAACTGAAAAATACAGAAAATAACTGTTAGCTTAATGTGCATCACGTTGGCATGTGGCACTCAGGGAGGTGCTGGTGATCTATGGAACAATCCTTGAATAATGTGCAGCTGTGCACCCGTGGTAGACATGGTGAAAAAGGGAAAAAATTACAAATGAAAAATGAAAAAATGGATTAAAGAATATTATTTTTTAATTCTAAAATTAAAAAATTAAAATATAATTATTCATTAATATTAGTATTAAATTAAATAAAGTTTGCAAAAGGAATTATAAAAAAGGGAAAAAAAGAAAATACAATTGCTGATGTATTAGGGGAAGGGGACTACCATGAAAAACCTCTGTGATTTGAAAGGCAAGGAATGGTGCAGGTGAAAAGGGCAAAAAAGGACATAAAAGAATATAAAACTCAGTTCATTAAGTACATTTAGTAATGAGCATTGACCTACTAAGCATCAAGCATCACACACAAAATGGGAGCCATCCACATGGTCAAACAACAAAAACCAGCATGGAGGCATGGCCTCCACAACAAAGAAGAACACATTGCATGCCCACTGGCTGCCTACACAAAAGGGATGCCAGCCACATGGTCCAGCAACAACCAGCAAGGAGGCATGGTCACAACAACAAAGAAAAACACATGCAGGCCCACTTGCTGCCTACACAAAATGTCCACCAACCACATGGTGCAGCAACAACCAGCAAGGAGGCATGGCTACCACAACATAGAAGAACACATGCAGGCCCACTGGCTCCCTACAAAAAATTTCTGCAAGCCACACTGTCAAACAACAACAACCAGCTGGGAGGCATGGCTACCACAACAAAGAAGAACACATGCAGGCCCATTGGCTGTCTACTCAAAATGGCTGCCAGCCACATGGTTAAACAGCAACAACCAGCAAGGAGGCATGGCTACCATGACAAAGAAGAACCCATGCAGGCCCACTGGCTGCCTACAAAGAATGGCCACCAGCCACATAGTCCAGCAACAACCAGCAAGGATGATTGGCCACAACAAAGAAAAACACATGCAGGCCCACTGGCTGCCTACACAAAATGGCCACCAGCCACATGGTCCAGCAACAACCAGCAAGGAGGCATGGCCACCAAAACAAAGAAGAACACATGCAGGCCCACTGGCTGCCTACACAAAATGTCCGCAAGCCACACTTTCAAACAACAACAACCAGCTGGGACGCATGGCTATCACAACAAAGTAGAACACATGCAGGCCCATTGACTGCCTACACAAAATGGCCACAAGCTACACTTTCGAACCAGCAAGGAGACATTGCCACCACAACAAAGAAGAACACATGCAGGCGCACTGGCTGCCTGCACAAAATGACCACCAGCCACATGGTCCAGCAACAACAAGCAAGTAGGCATGGCCACCATGACAAAGAAGAACAAATGCAGGCCCCCTGGCTGCCTACACACAATGTCTGCCAGCCACACGGTCCGGCAACAACCAGCAAGGAGGTATGGCCACCACAACAAAGTAGAACACATGCAGGCCCACTGGCTGCCTTCACAAAATGTCCACCAACCACATGGTACAGCAACAACCAGCAAGGAGGCATGGCTACCACAATATAGAAGAACACATGCAGGCCCACTGGCTGCCTACACAAAATGTCCACCAACCACATGGTACAGCAACAACCAGCAAGGAGGCATGGCCACAACAACAAAGAAAAACACATGCAGGCCCACTGGCTGCCTACACACAATTTCCACCAACTACATGGTACAGCAACAACCAGCAAGGAGGCATGGCTACCACAACATAGAAGAACACATGCAGGCCCACTGGCTCCCTACAAAAAATGTCTGCAAGCCACACTGTCAAACAACAACAACCAGCTGGGAGGCATGGCTACCACACCAAAGAAGAACACATGCAGGCCCACTGGCTGTCTACTCAAAATGGCTGCCAGCCACATGGTTAAACTGCAACAACCAGCAAGGAGGCATGGCTACCACGACAAAGAAGAACCCATGCAGGCCCACTGGCTGCCTACACAGAATGGCCACCAGCCACATAGTCCAGCAACAACCAGCAAGGATGCTTGGCCACAACAACAAAGAAAAACACATGCAGGCCCACTGGCTGCCTACACAAAATGGCCACCAGCCACATAGTCCAGCAACAACCAGCAAGGAGGCATGGCCACCAAAACAAAGAAGAACACATGCAGGCCCACTGGCTGCCTACACAAAATGTCCGCAAGCCACACTGTCAAACAACAACAACCAGCTGGGACGCATGGCTATCACAACAAAGTAGAACACATGCAGGCCCATTGACTGCCTACACAAAATAGCCGCAAGCTGCGCTTTCGAACCACAACCAGCAAAGAGACATTGCCACCACAACAAAGAAGAACACATGCAGGCGCACTGGCTCCCTGCACAAAATGGCCACCAGCCACATGGTCCAGCAACAACAAGCAAGTAGGCATGGCCACCATGACAAAGAAGAACAAATGCAGGCTCCCCGGCTGTCTACACACAATGGCTGCCAGCCACACGGTCCGGCAACAACCAGCAAGGAGGCATGGCCACCACAACAAAGTAGAACACATGCAGGCTTACTGGATGGCTAAACAAAATTGCCACCAGCCACATGGTCCAGCAACAACAAGCAAAGAGGCGTAGCCACCATGACAAAGAAGAACAAATGCAGGCTCCCTGGCTGCCTGCACAAAATGGCCACCAGCCACATGGTCCAGCAACAACATGCAAGTAGGCATGGCCACCATGACAAAGAAGAACAAATGCAGGCTCCCTGGCTGCCTACACAAAATGGCTGCCAGCCACACTTTCGAACAACAACCACCAAGGAGACATGGCCACCACAACAAAGAAGAACACATGCAGGCTTACTGGATGGCTAAACAAAATGGCTGGCAGCCACATGGTCCAGCAACAACCAGCAAAGAGGCATGGCCACAGAAAAGAACACATGCAGGCCTAAAAGTACACTGGCTGCCTAAACAAAATGGTCCCAGCCTCATGGTACACCAACAACCATCAAGGAGGCATGTCTACCACAACAAAGTAGAACACATACAGGCCCACTGGCTGCCTCCACAAAATGGCCGCCACCCACACTGTCAAACAACAACAAGCAGTAAGAAGGCATGGCCACAACAACTAAGAGGAACACATGCAGGCCCAGTGGCTGCCTCCATAAAATGGCCGCCAGCAACATGGTCCAGAAACAACAGCAAGGAGGCATGGCCACCACAACAAAGAAGAACACATGCAGGCCCACTGGCTGGCTAAACAAAATGGCCACCAGCCACAAGGTCCAGCAACAACCAGCAAGGAGCCATGGCCACCTCAACAAAGAAGAACACATGCAGGTCCACTGGCTGCCTACACAAAATGTCCACCAACCATATGGTCAAACAACAACAACCAGCAAGGAGGCATGGGCACCATAACAAAGAAGAACACATACAGGCCCACTGGCTCCCTACACAAAATGGCCACCAGCCACAAGGTCAAACAATAACAACTAGCAAGCAGGCATGGCCACCACCACAAAGAAGAACACATGGAGGCCCACTGGCTGCCTACACAAAATGGCCGCCAGACACACTGTCAAACAACAGCAACCAGGAAGGAGGCATGGCCACCACAACTAAGAAGAACACATGCAGACCCACTGGCTGCCTGCACAAAACGGCTGTCTAAAAAAATGGCCAGCAGCCATATGGTCAAGCAACAACCAGCAAAGAGGCATGGGCAGAAAAAAAAACACATGAAGGCCTAAAATCATAATGGCTACTTACACAAAATGGCCCCAGACACATGGTACAGCAACAACCAGCAAGGAGGCATGTCTACCACAACAAAGTAGAACACATGCAGGCCCACTGGCTGTCTACACAAAATGGCCGCCAGACACACTGTCAAACAACAGCAACCAGGAAGGAGGCATGGCCACCACAACTAAGAAGAACACATGCAGACCCATTGGCTGCCTGCACAAAACGGCTGCCAGCCACATGGGCCAGCAATAACCAGCAAGGAGGGATCGCCCCCACAACAAAGAAGAACACATGCAGGCCCACTGGTTGACTACACAGTTTGGCCACCAGACAAATGGCCCACCAACAATCAGTATGGAGGTATGGCCATAGCAACAAAGAAGAACACATGAAGGCCTGTTGGCTGCCTACACAAAATGGCCGCCAACCACATAGTACAGCGACAGCCAGCAAGGAGGCATGGCCACCACAACAAAGAACACACGCAGGCCCACTAGCTGCCTAAAAAAAATGGTCACCAGCCACATGGTCCAGCAACAACCAGCAAGGAGGCATGGCCACCACGACAAAGAAGAACACATGCAGACCCACTGGCTGCCTACACATAGGGGCATATTTATACTCCGTTTGCGCCGAATTTGCGTCGTTTTTTTTTACGCAAATTCGGCGCAAAACTAACGCCATATTTATACTTTGGCGTTAGACGCGTCTAGCACCAAAGCATGAGGAAAGAGTGTAATTTTTTGGCGTGAACGCCTTCCTTGCGTTAATGAGATGCAAGGTAGGCGTTCCCGTTTAAAAAAATGACTGCGACGCAAATGCGTCGTATTTATACTCCCGGGCAAAAATCACGCCCGGGAGTGGGCGGGGCAAAAAACCCCGCATTTGCGCCGGATTTTAGCGCCTGGGTCAGGGCAGGCGTTAAGGGACCTGTGGGCTCAAAATGAGCCCACAGCTGCCCTCCCATGCCCCCAGGGACCCCCCCTGCCACCCTTGCCCACCCCAGGAGGACACCCAAGGATGGAGGGACCCATCCCAGGGACATTCAGGTAAGTTCAGGTAAGTATAATGTTTTATTTTTTTATATTTTTGTTTGACATAGGGGGGCCTGATTTGTGCCCCCCTACATGCCTCAATGCCCAATGACCATGCCCAGGGGACATAAGTCCCCTGGGCATGGCCATTGGGCAAGGGGGCATGACTCCTGTCTTTACTAAGACAGGAGTCATGTAAATGGCGTCTGGGCGTCGTTAAAAATGGCGCAAATCGGGTGGAGGCGATTTTTTGGCGTCAACATGACTTGCACCATTTTAAGACGCCCTAACGCCATTTTCCCCAACGCCGGCGCTGCCTGGTGTACGTGGGTGTTTTCCACGCACACCAGGCAGCGCCGGTCTGCTAGCGCCGGCTAACGCCATTCAATAAATACAGCGCCCGCATGGTGCTTCAGAATGGCGTTAGCCGGCGCAAAACTTTTTGACGCTAAACTGCGTTAGCGCAGTTTAGCGTCAAAAAGTATAAATACGGGCCCTAATGTCCTCCAGCCACATTGTTAAATAACAACAACCAGCAAGAAGACATGGCCACCACAACAAAGAAGAACACATGCAGGCCCACTGGTTGTCTGCACACAATGGCTGTGAGCCACATGGTCCAGTAATAACCAGCAGGGAGGCATGGCCACCACAACAAAGAGGAACTCATGCAGGCCCACTGGCTACCTACACAAAGTGCCCACCAGCCACACTGTTGAACAACAACAACCAGCAAGAAGACATGGCCACCACAACAAAGAAGAACACATGCAGGCCCACTGGTTACCTATACAAAATGGCCACCAGCCAAATGGTCAAACAATAACAACCAGCAAGCAGGCATGGCCACCACCACAAAGAAGAACACATGAAGGCCCACTGGCTGCCTAAAAAAATGGCCAGCAGCCATATGGTCAAGCAACAACCAGCAAAGAGGCATGGCCAGAAAAAAACCCACATGCAGGCCTAAAATCATACTGGCTACTTACACAAAATGGCCCCAGCCACATGGTACAGCAACAACCAGCAAGGAGGCATGTCTACCACAACAAAGTAGAACTCATGCAGGCCCACTGGCTGCCCATACAAAATGGCCGCCAGACACACTGTCAAACAACAGCAACCAGGAAGGAGGTATAGCCACCACAACAAAGAACACATGCAGACCCACTGGATGCCTACACATAATTTCCTCCAGCCACACTGTCAAATAACAACAACCAGCAAGAAGACATGGCCACCAAAACAAAGAAGAACACATGCAGGCCCACTGGGTTTCTGCACACAATAGCTGTAAGCCACATGGTCTAGTAACAACCAGCATGGAGGCTTGGCCACCACAACAAAGAGGAACACATGCAGGCCCACTGGCTGCCTACACAAAGTGGCTGCCATCCACACTGTTGAACAACAACAACCAGCAAGGAGACATGGCCACCACAACAAAGAAGAACACATGCAGGCCCACTGGCTGTCTGCACACAATGGCTGTGAGCCACATGGTCCAGCAACAACCAGCAAGGAGGCATGGCCACCACAACAAAGTGGAACACATGCAGGCCCACTGGCTGCCTACACAAAGTGGCCACCAGCCACACTGTCGAACAACAACATCCAGCAAGAAGGAATGGCCACCACAACAAAGTACAACACATGCAGGCCCACTGGCTGCCTGCACAGAATGGCCACCAGCCACGCTGTCAAACAACAACAACCGGGAAGGAGGCATGGCCACCACAACTAAGAAGAACACATGCAGACCCACTGGCTGCCTGCACAAAATGGCCACCAGACAAATGGCCCACGAACAACCAGTAAGGAGGCACGGCTATAGCAACAAAGAAGAACACATGAAGGTCCATTGGCCGCCTACACAAAATGGCCACCAACCACATAGTACAGCGACAACCAGCAAGGAGGCATGGCCACCACAACAAAGAAAACATGCAGGCCCACTAGCTACCTAAACAAAATGTCTGCCAACCACATGATCAAACAACAACAACCAGGAATGAGGCATGGCCACCGCAATACAGAATAACACATGCAGGCCCACTGCCTGCCTACACAAAATGGTCACCAGCCACATGGTCCAGCCACAACCAGCAAGGAAGCATGGCCACCGCAACAAAGAAGAACACATGCAGGCCTACTGGCTGGCCACACAAAATGACTGTGAGCCACATGGTCCAGCAGCAACCAGCAAGGAGGCATGGCCACCACAACAAAGTGGAACACATGCAGGCCCACTGGCTGCCTACACAAAGTGGCCGCCAACCCCCCTGTCGAACAACAACAACCAGCAAGAAGACATGGCCACCACAACAAAGAAAAACACATGCAGGCCCACTGGCTCGGTGCACACAATGGCTGTGGGCCACATGGTCCAGCAACAACCAGCAAGGAGGCATGGCCACCACATCAAAGAGGAACACATGCAGGCCCACTGGCTGCATACACAAAATGGCCGCCAGCCACACTGTCGAACAACAACAACCAGCTAGAAGACATGGCCACCGCAATAAAGAAGAACACATGCAGGCCACTGGTTGCCTGCATAAAATTTCCGTAAACCAGATAGTCAAACAACAACAACCAGGAAGGAGACATGGCCAGCACGACAAAGAATGACACATGCAGGCCCTCTGGCTGTCTATACAAAATGACCACCATCCACAAGGTCCAGCTTCAACCAGCAAGGAGGCGTGGCCACCACAATAAAGAAGAACACATGCAGGCCTCCTGGCTGCCTACACCAAATGGTCACCAGCCACATGGTTCAGCAAAAACCAGCAAGGAGGAGTGGCCACCACAACAGAGAAGAACACATGCAGGCCTACTGGCTGCCTTCACAAAATGACTGCCTGCCACATGGTCAAGCAACAACCAGCAAGGAGGCATGGCCACCTCAACAAAGAAGAACAAATGCAGGCCCAGTGGTGCCCAACAGAAAATGGCCTGAGCCACATTGTCCAGCAACAACCAACAAAGAGGCCTGGCCACCAGAACAAGAAAGAACACATGTAGGCCCGCTGGCTGCCTATACAAAATGGCCGGCAGCCACATAGTCCAGCAAACACCAGCAAAGAGGCATGACCACAAAAAAGAATACACGCAGGCCTAAAAGCACACTGGCTGCCTACACAAAATGCCCACTAGCCACATGGTCAAACAGCAACAACCAGCAAGGCAGCATGGCAGCATGGCCACAACTAAGAACACATGCAGGCCTAAAGGCACACTGGCTGCGTACACAAAAATGCCCACCAAGGCATACGGTCAAACAACAAGCAGGATGAATAGAAGAAAACAAAAACCACATATTAGACTATAATTGAGTGTATAAAACGGGCCCCTGGCCACATGGCATGGGGGAGAAAGACAAATGGCGGCCTATGGCAAACACTCTCACACACTGGCCAGACAAAGGAGGCATTGGAATAGTAGAAAAAAACAGCATTACAGGGAGTGCAGAATTATTAGGCAAATTAGTATTTTGACCACATCATCCTCTTTATGCATGTTGTCTTACTCCAAGCTGTATAGGCTCGAAAGCCTACTACCAATTAAGCATATTAGGTGATGTGCATCTCTGTAATGAGAAGGGGTGTGGTCTAATGACATCAACACCCCATATCAGGTGTGCATAATTATTAGGCAACTTCCTTTCCTTTGGCAAAATGGGTCAAAAGAAGGACTTGACAGGCTCAGAAAAGTCAAAAATAGTGAGATATCTTGCAGAGGGATGCAGCACTCTTAAAATTGCAAAGCTTCTGAAGCGTGATCATCGAACAATCAAGCGTTTCATTCAAAATAGACAACAGGGTCGCAAGAAGGGTGTGGAAAAACCAAGGTGCAAAATGAACTGAGAAAAGTCAAGCGTGCAGCTGCCACGATGCCACTTGCCACCAGTTTGGCCATATTTCAGAGCTGCAACATCACTGGAGTGCCCAAAAGCACAAGGTGTGCAATACTCAGAGACATGGCCAAGGTAAGAAAGGCTGAAAGACGACCACCACTGAACAAGACACACAAGCTGAAACGTCAAGACTGGGCCAAGAAATATCTCAAGACTGATTTTTCTAAGGTTTTATGGACTGATGAAATGAGAGTGAGTCTTGATGGGCCAGATGGATGGGCCCGTGGCTGGATTGGTAAAGGGCAGAGAGCTCCAGTCCGACTCAGACGCCAGCAAGGTGGAGGTGGAGTACTGGTTTGGGCTGGTATCATCAAAGATGAGCTTGTGGGGCCTTTTCGGGTTGAGGATGGAGTCAAGCTCAACTCCCAGTCCTACTGCCAGTTCCTGGAAGACACCTTCTTCAAGCAGTGGTACAGGAAGAAGTCTGCATCCTTCAAGAAAAACATGATTTTCATGCAGGACAATGCTCCATCACACGCGTCCAAGTACTCCACAGCGTGGCTGGCAAGAAAGGGTATAAAAGAAGGAAATCTAATGACATGGCCTCCTTGTTCACCTGATCTGAACCCCATTGAGAACCTGTGGTCCATCATCAAATGTGAGATTTACAAGGAGGGAAAACAGTACACCTCTCTGAACAGTGTCTGGGAGGCTGTGGTTGCTGCTGCACGCAATGTTGATGGTGAACAGATCAAAACACTGACAGAATCCATGGATGGCAGGCTTTTGAGTGTCCTTGCAAAGAAAGGTGGCTATATTGGTCACTGATTTGTTTTTGTTTTGTTTTTGAATGTCAGAAATGTATATTTGTGAATGTTGAGATGTTATATTGGTTTCACTGGTAATAATAAATAATTGAAATGGGTATATATTTTTTTTTGTTAAGTTGCCTAATAATTATGCACAGTGATAGTCACCTGCACACACAGATATCCCCCTAACATAGCTAAAACTAAAAACTAACTAAAAACTACTTCCAAAAATATTCAGCTTTGATATTAATGAGTTTTTTGGGTTCATTGAGAACATGGTTGTTGTTCAATAATAAAATTAATCCTCAAAAATACAACTTGCCTAATAATTCTGCACTCCCTGTAAATCAGCGATTTAAAAAAAGAATAAAAATGGGCTAAAAAAGTACATTTTACAAGAACAACACACATCATCCAAAGGCATCAAATATTTTACCGCACCATACACTGTTTGTGGCCAACATTTTGTAATTATTTAATCTAGTGCCATCCATGGTCTAAATTATGTTTCGGTTCAACAGACACCACGTACAGTTGTTTCACCTTGCACCAATGACTAGTACTTGCCTGAGCCTATAGCTGGGAGGCCTATTCCATTAGCAGACTAGGCCACATAACATAATGAATTAAATTATTATTACAAATTTACAAAACATGGAGAAAATATACTGAATTGTGAAACATATTTCCTTTAAAGAAGAACAGTTAAAAGTAAAACAATAACTACTAGGCCCCTGCTGAAACTGTAGGCCACCCATCACAATAAATTAATAAAAGTACAGATAAATCCTGGTGCATCCCCTGTATCAAAGAACAAGCGGTACAACACCCTTGTCCAAGTATTTATGAACTTACTTGTGAAATCTCAAATAAAACAAAGTCCTTAAATCCAATGATACATCCAGGAGACAAAAAAGTGATCCTTCCAGCTCGAAATACAAGTGTAAATTGACCAGGAGATGGACAAAGCACGGTGAGGAGCCTGCTGGACAGAAACAGGAAGTTGGAGTCTCTAGGACACTTCCTCTTGTTGAGAAAAAAAGTAAATTAAAAAGTACTCTTCGCAAAAGAAAATCAACGGGAATGGTCCATTAGAGAAAGTTTTTAACTCAAAATTGTCTTTTTGAGGAGATTTTAGCTGCTTGAACTTTGCCTTGTTGCAGCCGTGGTCGATCGCGCTCACGTACGTCACAAAAAGATGCGATGGAAGTCACTGGCGCAAAATCTTGCGGGTCAGTACAAAGTCTTGTTTGTGCTCGCGAGTGACCAGAAATCTCTCATTGCGGTTACCGTGAAACGACATCAATCGCGCACCAACGGGGGAAAAATTCTACTCCATTGTGGAGTGCAGAGTCTATCGGTAACTCTGGATTCTCCGTGGAATGTGGAGTTGCTGAATTCTGCAAACTTTGCCAGCGGAGTGGAGTTTTTCACCCAGGTCTAATTAATACTTGACTAACAGAGCCATGCTGGTGGGTCTGCTTTCTCTCCAGCATGTTTTTGGGACAGCCAAGCTGTAGCATGTTATGTGAACTTATAATTCAAATGGCCCTCCTCTTCTCCAACTCGCTCCTCCATTTTGCTACCATAAGTCCAAACTTAGGTTATAGGCTTAGGCTGATAGTTTGGCAGATGTAACATACTTGGTAGATAATGGATATCCCATCTGCTATATTACAGTAGACAGGGCATGGAAGAACATGATGAACTAAAGGGCAGTGAACAGGGTCTTTTATTTGTCTCCCAAAATTTAAATCAGGCCCTGTTAGAAATTAGGTTTTTGACCGGTAGAAGTATGCACCCTGCCCAAGCACACCATAATCCTAGTGAGGCTAAGTCAGATACACACCATAAATTAACCTGTGCCCACCCTCTGGTAGCTTGAGACAGAGCAGGCAGGCTTAACTTAAGAGGTAATGTGTAAAGTATTTGTGTAACACTTCAAACAGTAACACAGTGAACACACCACGAAAAGACTCCACACCTGGTTAGATCATAATTTGATGAACAAAACAAGACCAAAACAATGAAAATCTAATAAGTAGAAATGGAGATGCAAATTTTTTAAATAATAAACCTAAGTTGTAGTGCCTAAAAGCATAGAGTGCCAAACTGGACCATTTGGTCAACCTCGATCAGGTGAAATCTAAAAAAAGTTCAGTCCGACCACAATGGAGCTGAGGTTTTACTTTCTCAAAAGTTGAGCCATGAGTCCTGTTTGTAGGGAAGAAGTTCACAGGGAGCAAGGAGAGTGTTGCTGGCGGTGGTCTATAGGCACTAACAGCTGCCGGGAATCACTGACAGGATGCTTGCTGTGTGAAGAGACAAACTTGTGCCAGCTTGTACTGATTCATCGCACAGAGGCCCGGTTTTGATTTGAGCAGACCCGTTCACTGTCACGAAGAGCCAAAAAGCTCAGTTTCAGGAGCCACAAAACCACTTCCAAGGTCTGAGGATCTGAGAGGCACCTTTTGAGGGTCAGGAGCTTGTTGATGATGGGGCCAGGAGCTGTGGGTAGTCCGGTATGTGTCTGGAGCTCAGATCAGGAGGCCAGCAAACTAGCCCTTTGAGTCACTCTGAGGTCCTGGGTTCATGATGGAGGATTGCAGGTCCAGATATCCTTCTCCAGGCAGGAGGGCAGCAGGCCAGCTCAGCAAGGCAGGAGTCCAGCAGAGTAGCAGCTCAGCAGAGTGGCAGTCCTTACAGCAGCACAACAGTCCTTTTTTCTGGCAGAGTATCCACAGGTCCAGAAGTGTTCTAAAGTGGTGGTGTTTGAGGTCCATTATTTACACTTTGGTGCCCTGGTTCTGGAAGTTGGGAGAAGCTTCTAGACAGTTACTTTGAAGTGCAGGAAATCACCTTCCACCCCTGTCCTGGCTCCAAGCTGTCTGGAATGACAATACAGGGTTGTTAGGCCTATTGTCGGTGGACAGGGCACAATCCATTCACGCTTAAGTGTCAGGCTGTGACCAACTCCTCCCTGCAATCCTGCCCAAGATGGCTCAACAGTCATAAATAAGCTTCCTTTATGTGTGGCTGTCAAAAAGCAATTCACAGTCCTAGCTCCCACCCCACCTCAGATGTTTATTGGAGACAGGTGGCAGGCACACAGGCCTAAGAGCAGGAACATGCCAACTTTCTAAATGTGGCATTTTCAAAACTGTAACAATACATTCGACTTTACCATTAAAGATGATTCATAATTACAATGCCATAGGAGGTAAACATGACAGGTCTACTCTTTCCAATCAGGATTACAGCTTATTAAATGTAATAAGGAATGTTATCCTATGAGAGGGGTAGGCCTCACAGTAGTGAATAACGATTTGGGGGAGGTTTTCACTACTAGCACAAGTAGAACTTAAAAGTACATGTCCTACCCTTTAATTACACAGCATCCTGTCCTATGGGCAATCCAGGGCATCCCATACCAGTGACATATGTAATGGAAGGGGAGTTTAGGGCTTGGCACAGGGTTTTAAATGCCAAGTGGTCATGAGAGTTTAAACTGCCCACACAGGCTCTGCAATGACAGGCCTGGGGCATGTTTCAAGGGCTATTTGAGTGGGTGGGACAATCAGTGCTGCAGGTCCACTAGTAATGTTTAATTTACAGGACCTGGGCACATGTAGTGCACTTTACTAGGGACTTATTAGTAATATTAATATGCCAATTGTGGACAAACCAATATTACCATGTCTTAAGCAGAGAGCACATGCACTGTGCCACTGGTTAGCAGTGGTAATGTGCCCAGGGTCCTAAAGCGAACAAAAACAAGTTATCAGAGAGGAGGAGAAAGGCAAAATGCTTGGGGTGACCCTGCAGGAAGGGCCATTTCCAACTGAGGCCTCCAACACAGATTATTCAGAAGAAATACCTTCACTTGGTAGTGGAGAAAATTAGTCCACAGAGAGTTAAGTTATAGGGATTGAGCTATGTCAGTCAATCACTCAGAGTATTTGTAAAGCGTACTACTCACCCGTGAGGGTCTCAAGGCGCTGAGGAGTGGCTGGGGCTGCCACTGCTCGAACAGGCATGTCTTGAGATGTCTTCTGAAGGTAAGTAGGTCCTGTGTCTGATGCAGTTGGGTGGGAAGAGTGTTCCACGTCTTGGCGGCGAGGTGGGAGAACGATCTGCCCCCAGCGGTCGTTCTGTGAATGTGTGGGACGGTGGTAAGGGTAAGGGTGGCGGAGCGAAGCTGTCGGGTCAGGGTGTAGAAGGAGAGCCATCTGTTGAGGTATTCTGGTCTGGTGTTGTGCAATGCCTTGTGAGCGTGGGTGGATGGTGATTGTCGGGATATCTGCTTCACTTAACCAGTACAGTACATTGCCAATAAGAAAGCAATGTGACTTACCACTTGTCCCTGCCGCCACCGGGCCAAGACCGTCCTCTCCCTCTGTAGCCTGCAGAACCCCCGACATTATTGGCTGTGGCGGCACTGCTGGTGGTGACTCCAGCATCTGGTAAAAAACATAATGTACTCATTTTAGATACCAGATAGCCACTTAAGTATTTGTTTTACGCAATATACAACAGCAATACCTCACTATAGTTGGCTATCTATCAGTATCTTTGTCTATCAAAACTAATCAATTTGGGAGTTTTGTGTTATTTATTGCTTGACCACATTTTTAAAACCAGGCATCCATTGAGTCAACCATAAAAAACGTTTTCACCTAATAGAGGGATAGGGATCAGGATTAGGAGGGTTCATGAACAAAGGAAGGGCATAAAGTAAGGCTAGGCTTCAATTCTACAAATGGATAAAGGATGGAAGGGAATGCAAAAGACATGAGGTATTGGTTGTGGACGTGGCATTTCATTCCTGCCATGCTGAACTGTCATGGAAATTGCTAGTTTAAGACAACATTGGGAGTCCAGGACCGTGATGCCCACTCTGTCTCTGTCTCTGTACTTTTCAACTGTTTGTTTGATCGAGAAAACAACCAACATGTTTGGTGACTACTTGGGCCTGGTTGTTCGATCCTCTTTATGCTACCAAAAATGTGTTTCACTTTTGGTACTACACAGCAACAACAAGACATGTAATTGTAAAAGAAGTGCAAGGGGAAGTTTAAAAAAAGAGAGAAGGAAGGGGTAGCAGATGGATAAATGTGGGAAAAGGGTCAATGAAAGGTGGAAGTAGTGAGGTACAGAGGAAGGGAGAAGAAGGGACAAAAGGAAGGATGGAGGGATGCAGGAAGAATTAGGAATAATGGGAGAGTGAAGAGGTGTGTTGGAAAAGGAGACTTGTCCTCGTGGGGGGTGAGGCTCGAGATTTTCCCTTTTATATGTGGAGGAGTGTTAGCTGTGGGAACTGTTTAGAGGGATTTGTAGATCTGTTGAGGTCATTTTGCAATTGAACTGTGAATGCACTGCATGAAAGTAGTTATAGGTCAAATCTGAGCACTGCTTCGGTTTGCTGTGGATTATGTCATTTGGGCAATAGTACAATAATGCAGCATGGTCCTGAGAGACGTTAATTCATTTTATATGAAAAGCTGACATTATAAAATGCTTTTCTGCAGTCTGTCTGTGGCTGTTGTCTCAGTCGCAGACTCGACCCGAAAAAAAACACAAGCCTGGAGACTGACGCCCGATGCCCTTCAAACATGAGCCCTTCTCAAATTGGGGTTGATGACCCTGGAATAAAATGAATGTCTTTTTAAATGACAGTCTGAATGTTTTAGAAAACAAATACTTTTCCTGCCTTCTTATATCTACCTCCAGATCTGCGCCCAGGAAGGCACTGGGCTCTCTGACCAATGTAATTAGGATGTCCTACTTGAAAGGTCTCTGTCACGCACATTCCAGCTGAACACTTCAGAAAGACGCTCACTCACCTCGGTAAAGTTGCAGAGTGCTTGGCAAAGAGTTTAGGTGAGTTTTCACAAGCCGTTCAGATCAACATCAGTTGGGGAATGCGTGAGTCCTAAACAAGACGACGATCTCCGTCTGCCATCTTTTGTAAAGTGTCATTTGATGGTAGAGAAGTCAGAACAAAATGGAATGGCAGCAGCACACAAAGAGCAGTCACGATAGCTCGACAAACGGGTGAACACAGGTTAATAGTCAATCATAATTGCCACTCCGCTCACAATAGCACATGAATTATGACTATAACAACAGTGACTAAACCAAAAGTAATGACAATAAAAAACACATTGTCATCTTATTCAGTCTGGGGCTCTGCAAAGGAAAAAGCTTTGACACATAATCACAAAAATATGGCAATATCAGGAGATGTGGCATGAAGAACAGCATGATTTTCATTTTATGTATTTATTGTGTTATTAGGTTATTTTGGATATCATGAAATAAAGAATTCATCTGGTATTTTAAAAATATGAAATTGAACATTGATGCATATCAGCTGCCAAAAGGCTTTTTTCTTGGTCTATTGTATGTTTGTATATATTTGTTATGGTTGGTGGGGCTCATTTCCTTGAGAAAGGCTCAGATGAGCCGAACTCCCATGGTGCTGCTATGATTAAATAAAATGTGGATCACGCCCTGGACTGCCTATCTGTCTTTGGTGATCCAAAAGCATTTGGAATAGTGAGCGGGGAACTACACCACCCCGACCGAGAACCCGCACTTCTTGTGGATGACGCACTGCATCTTTTTCCTTTAATATCTCAAAAAATACCGAAGAGATTTACACCAAATAACAAAAAGAGATCTTTCTGGACCAAGTTCTACCTTTCTGCCAAATTTGGTGTAGTTCCGTTCAGTGATTGAGGCTGTATTTGTATTAAAAAACCCTATGGGAAATTGCATGGAGAACATGCATTTTGGGACCTCCTTTTTCTCAGCCCGTTTGATGAATCAGCCCAAAACTTTCAAGGCAGCAGCTTAGCTGGCTGGGGTACTAGTTTTAAATGTTTTGTGAGAATTCCTCAAACAGAGTCAAAGTTATTTACAAAATCAAAAACACTTTTTGTATAGGAATAAGGTCCTAACTATAACTACCTACATACACACACATATATATACCTTCACTTTAAAAAAAAAAAAAAAGGTTACAGGGATATTATAGTTACATTCTGAATTTACTCATACAAAACCATAGACATTCACCTGTTATAGTTATAGTTATTGCAAGTATAACTTGTACCCTAAGGTAATTATAACTCACACCCCCGCCATGCACAGTTTTTTCATCAAAAATGTTACTGCAAATATTACATTGATATTATCAATGATGTTATCAAAGATGTCATGAGTGCCGTAATTTGTGGGGTAACTAGCAGTGCATGGCAAGGGCGCAAGTTATATTTTCTGTGTGGTTGACATTGATTCTGCAAAGTCCTGAAGAGGCCAAATTTGTCTGCTGTCCGAAACGCGTCCACATCGACTTCTGGAATCTAGAAATGAAGCCTAAGGAAAGAAGAAACAAGAGCAACTACACAAAGTATTAATAGACGTCGTATTCAGCAAGAGTGGATATTAATGTATCACAAACATATTATTGGGTCTATTTTAATTAGGTGTTGTTACCTTGAGACGGTCACTGCTGAGCCTTTATTATCTTGTTAAGAATATTATCCATCATTGTGAACTCTTTTCTCTTTCAGTGTATTTCACTGATTAATAACTTGCTGTATGGCAATTACAGGGAGTGCAGAATTATTAGGCAAATGAGTATTTTGACCACATCATCCTCTTTATGCATGTTGTCTTACTCCAAGCTGTATAGGCTCGAAAGCCTACTACCAATTAAGCATATTAGGTGATGTGCATCTCTGTAATGAGAAGGGGTGTGGTCTAATGACATCAACACCCTATATCAGGTGTGCATAATTATTAGGCAACTTCCTTTCCTTTGGCAAAATGGGTCAAAAGAAGGACTTGACAGGCTCAGAAAAGTCAAAAATAGTGAGATATCTTGCAGAGGGATGCAGCACTCTTAAAATTGCAAAGCTTCTGAAGCGTGATCATCGAACAATCAAGCGTTTCATTCAAAATAGTCAACAGGGTCGCAAGAAGCGTGTGGAAAAACCAAGGTGCAAAATAACTGCCCATGAACTGAGAAAAGTCAAGCGTGCAGCTGCCACGATGCCACTTGCCACCAGTTTGGCCATATTTCAGAGCTGCAACATCACTGGAGTGCCCAAAAGCACAAGGTGTGCAATACTCAGAGACATGGCCAAGGTAAGAAAGGCTGAAAGACGACCACCACTGAACAAGACACACAAGCTGAAACGTCAAGACTGGGCCAAGAAATATCTCAAGACTGATTTTTATAAGGTTTTATGGACTGATGAAATGAGAGTGAGTCTTGATGGGCCAGATGGATGGGCCCGTGGCTGGATTGGTAAAGGGCAGAGAGCTCCAGTCCGACTCAGACGCCAGCAAGGTGGAGGTGGAGTACTGGTTTGGGCTGGTATCATCAAAGATGAGCTTGTGGGGCCTTTTCGGGTTGAGGATGGAGTCAAGCTCAACTCCCAGTCCTACTGCCAGTTCCTGGAAGACACCTTCTTCAAGCAGTGGTACAGGAAGAAGTCTGCATCCTTCAAGAAAAACATGATTTTCATGCAGGACAATGCTCCATCACACGCGTCCAAGTACTCCACAGCGTGGCTGGCAAGAAAGGGTATAAAAGAAGGAAATCTAATGACATGGCCTCCTTGTTCACCTGATCTGAACCCCATTGAGAACCTGTGGACCATCATCAAATGTGAGATTTACAAGGAGGGAAAACAGTACACCTCTCTGAACAGTGTCTGGGAGGCTGTGGTTGCTGCTGCACGCAATGTTGATGGTGAACAGATCAAAACACAGACAGAATCCATGGATGGCAGGCTTTTGAGTGTCCTTGCAAAGAAAGGTGGCTATATTGGTCACTGATTTGTTTTTGTTTTGTTTTTGAATGTCAGAAATGTATATTTGTGAATGTTGAGATGTTATATTGGTTTCACTGGTAATAATAAATAATTGAAATGGGTATATATTTTTTTTTGTTAAGTTGCCTAATAATTATGCACAGTAATAGTCACCTGCACACACAGATATCCCCCTAACATAGCTAAAACTAAAAACAAACTAAAAACTACTTCCAAAAATATTCAGCTTTGATATTAATGAGTTTTTTGGGTTCATTGAGAACATGGTTGTTGTTCAATAATAAAATTAATCCTCAAAAATACAACTTGCCTAATAATTCTGCACTCCCTGTATGTGAAAGATATTTATTGTAGTAAAATGTTTATGA
This sequence comes from Pleurodeles waltl, assembly GCF_031143425.1. Lineage (NCBI taxonomy): Eukaryota > Metazoa > Chordata > Amphibia > Caudata > Salamandridae > Pleurodeles > Pleurodeles waltl. The sequence goes on along the minus strand of NC_090448.1, from coordinate 85,261,259 downwards.
TAATTTATTCACGGTTGCCAGTCTCAACATTTTGCAGTACAAGTGTCTTTATATAAATAATCCATTACATTTTCTAATTATTTTAGATTAATTATATTGAGATGCCTTGTTGGCACCATTGAAGTTCCAATTATAGGCTGCCCCATGTCTAAATGACTATTTTGATCTAGCCAGCTAGAAGCCATATGTGTTTTGTTGTTTATTCAGGTCTAGTTATAGGCATGGATGGGTCAATCAGGAATGAAGCAAATCTAATGAACGGAATTCTTCAGCAAATGCTTATCAGCCACTGAGAACCCTGCAGGATTGCATTCCATTCCAACATTCTATCTTTTCTGTTCCCAGCGCTTAGTTTTAAAAGAATAAGTCGTGGGGCCCAAAGTTTTGCTCAGCAGCCTACGGCCTATGGCCGGTGACACTGAATGTTGGTGGGTCACATATGTATGTCTCTTTAATGCACCACCAGACATGTCATGCCACTTTATCTCTCTCTTGCAGCCCCTTGCAGCCCCCTGCTTTCTATTTGCTACAGTTTTTGCGTTTTACTCTTTCTTTTTCTTTCCCTTCTGTGTGTTTTTGCCCTCTATTGCTCTTTGTCAGTAAGATGAGAAGAAAATAAGTAACTGACCCCAAAAATAAGTGGTGGTGGCTCCACCTACAACCGCCGGCTCAAATTAAGCACTGTCTGCTCCACTACAGAAGGGGACGAAGATGTCTTTATGGAGGGTCCAATCTGCACGCTAGTCTGCCCTGTCAAGAGGCATCTGCACATAATGGCTCTGTTGTAGCAATGTGTTTTCTTTTGTGGAAGGAGCCAGACAGCTGTTATCTCTTTTATTCAGGTCCGGGTACATTAGAGACACTGAACGAATGTTTTATGGTGAATGGACTGTAAAGCCCCCGTGACAGCCAATAGGGATGAGCCGTCCATGTGCGGCATGCACTCGCCTTTATAATCATTGCCATTCACGTGACCCTAATCTTCCGCTTCTGAGATCATTTCCCCCGCAGCCCTCCAGTCATTCATCCGCCGGGAACACGAGGCGATTTTTGCATTCCCGTTTCGGAAATCTGCATGAATTTACAGCTCGCTGAATCGCTGCCTCGAGTTTCTTAAATTGTGTGAGCCTGTGTGTTTTTTTCCATGCGCGTTCAGTTTTTTTTTAAACTCGTCTGCAGCTCTCCTGTTACGAAAACGAATCTTCACAGTTCTTATCATAGATCATAGTGAGGTATCCAAAAAGTAGAAAATGAATAATACACTGTCCAAATTATCGAAGGTTTCCATGGGCACAATAGTGGTGTACAGTTGTGCAAGCTATCAACTTTCCTGACTTAAAGGTTTTTACCTCTGAAACACCCATGCAGCATTAAAATCAGTTCGCTCCATGTCTCGTTAATTAATGGACAGGAGGGTGGTCTCGTGCTTGTGCCAAGGGCCGCCGGAATTGCTGCAAAGCCAAAATAATCATTGTACAATGACCTGGCTTTGCGTCAAATCCTTCTGCCAAGTGAAATCAGGAGCAAACAAGGGTGAAAGCTCTATTTGGCTTGGTATACCTATGAGTAAAGTGTGATTTATATGAAATCGCTTGTCTTACACTCCTTACTCTTCTGCGGGTGTCCATTCGTCACAATTTCCAGTGTAGGGTGTACCTTGAGTACAAATCACAGGCTACACATGAGACTCGCACCTTTGCACCATTGAGCAAGGATGAGCATCATCAAAACTCTGTGCACGTGGATCATCGAAGCCATCATGCATGTTCGATCCTTTGTAAAGCTGGCACTGCACACTTCAGTGTTCGTTCAGTGTGGCACTGCAGTTTCCATCCAGCACGGAAATGAAGAAGTAACAATCGATGGCGACTAATAGACCATGAAGATATAAGCCATACATATTATTTACTAATATTATTAGTGGTACCTTCCCACTTATTTGAACCGATGCACAACTTGTAGAATTAGGTTAAATTAGTAATTGTTTCACAGAGATACCTCCTGGTCTTGTCTGATGTCTTGAACCCATTGCATCCTGTCTACCGTGCACTGCAGTGTTCAGTATTCCATGTTAGAATTATTACTAGTTTTCCGTGTCTCTATTTGCTTTGGTCTGTCAACATAGAAATGATAGTCCTGCTGTTGGCCCTTACCACAAAAGTTCAAAGGCACTTGGTCGGATCTCACTCTTATACTTAATAATTATATTTTGTGTTCCATTTCCCTTCTTCTTTTGTATGCTGTTTAAATAGTTATCTTGTGGGCTTTGTTATATTGTTTTTATTCTGACATTGTAAAGGCTCCTCTACACTTGGGGGCATGGGTGCAGGACGTAACATATAAATTAATAAAACATAGCGTTTATATTTATGGCGTGTATGCCTACTATCAGGTGTCATTACTGATTTCCCTGGGTAATAAATAGTGCAAGGTGAATATAGCATACAAAATCTTGGGCCCATATTTATACTTTTTGATGCACAACTGCGCCACCGCAGTTGTGCGTAAATTTTTTTACCGCCAGCTAACGCCATTCCAACGCGCCATGCGGGCGCCTTATTTATGGAATGACGTTAGCCGGCGCTGTGGACTGGTGCGCGTCAAAAAAAATGACTCACACCAGCCAGCGTCGGCGTATGGGAAAATGGGGGTTGTGCGTCAAAAAATGGTGCAAGTCAGGTCTGAGGCAAAATTCAGGCCTCAAACCGGATTTGCACCATTTTTTTTGACGCCCAACCTCCATTGACATGACTCCTGTCTTAGCAAAGACAGGAGTCATGCCCCCTTGCCCAATGACCATGCCCAGGGGACTTATGTCCCCTGGGCATGGTCATTGGGCATAGTGGCATGTAGGGGGGCCCAAATCAGGCCCCCCTATGCCACAAAAAAAATCGGAAAAAAATACTTACCCGAACTTACCTTTACTTCCCTGGGATGGGTCCCTCCATCCTTGGGTGTCCTCCTGGGGTGGGCAAGGGTGGCAGGGGGTGTCCCTGGGGGCAGGGGAGGGCACCTCTGGGCTCCTTCCGAGCCCACAGGTCCCTTAATGCCTGCCCTGACCCAGGTGTTAAAAAACGGTACCCATCAGTCTGTGCGCCGTTTTTTAAGGCCCACCCCCTCCTGTGCGTCAAAATGACGCCAGAGTATAAATAAGGGGCACAGGCCTTAAAGTCATTTTTTGGAAGGGAACGCCTACCTTGCATATAATTAACGCAAGGCTGGTTCCCCCTTCCAAAAAATTACACACATGGTGGAATTTTGACGCCCGCGGGGTCGGACGTCAAAGTATAAATATGGGGCAGGGTTTGCGCCGATTGTGCGTCAAAATTTTTGACGCACATTCGGCGCAAACAGAGTATAAATATGCCCCTAAATGCCTCGCATTCAACAAACTGGTTAAAAGTTTAAAACTATTAATCTGTAAATCAGAACGAGGAAAAGTCACGAAAAGTATAGACAGAGAGTCGATACGATGGTGGCAAAGAGCATTGAATGACTAGTGAGAAGGCAGAGCTTTGCTTCTTATGCTTCAGAACTAAAAACCAAGACTAAGGGCCATATTTATACTTTTTGACGCAAAACTGCGCTAACGCAGTTTTGCGTCAAAAAAATTAGCGCCGGCTAACGCCATTCTGAAGCGCCATGCGGGTGCCGTATTTAATCAATGACGTTAGCCGCCGGCGCTGCCTGGTGTGCGTGGAAAAAAGCGACGTACACCAGGCAGCGCCGGCGTAGGGGGATATGGGGCTTGGGCGTCAAGAAATGGGGCAAGTCAGGTTGAGGCAATTTTTTCGCCTCAACCCGATTTGCGCCATTTCTTTCACTCCCAACCCCCATAGAAATGACTCCTGTCTTAGCAAAGACAGGAGTCATGCCCCCTTGCCCAATGGTCATGACCAGGGGACTTCTGTCCCCTGGGCATGGTCATTGGGCATAGTGGCATGTAGGGGGGCACAAATCAGGCCCCCCTATGCCACTAAAAAAAAAAAAAAAAAAAAACACTTACCTGAACTTACCTTAATGTCCCTGGGATGGGTCCCTCCAGCCTTGGGTGTCCTCCTGGGGTGGGCAAGGGTGACAGGGGGGGTCCCTGGGGGCATGGGAGGGCACCTCTGGGCTCCTTCAGAGCCCACAGGTCCCTTAACGCCTGCCTTTTGCAGGCGCTAAAAAACGGCGCAAAAGCGGCCGTATGTCATTTTTTTTGACCCGCCCACTCCCGGGCGTGAATTTTGCCCGGGAGTATAAATCCGACGCACATGCCTCGGAGTCGATTTTTTAGACGTGAACGCCTACCTTGCATCTCATTAACGCAAAGTAGGTGTCCACGCTAAAAAATGACGCAAACTCCATGGACTTTGGCGCTAGACGCGTCTAACGCCAAAGTATAAATATGAAATTAGTTTTGCGTCGAATTTGCATTAAAAAAAACAACGCAATTCCGGCGCAAACGGAGTATAAATATGCCCCTAAATACGCAGGTATTCATCCAGTAACCACAATGCTTCCCAGCCTCTCCAACACTTACAGCAAACAATTACAGGTGCAGTACTTCGATGGGTGAATGCAGATGCATAATCTATGTGGCTGGAGGACCTGATCAATCTGCTCATACATTTACTATGAGCAATGTTTACAAGCACAGAACTTAATTGTATGGGGCAATGGTTACTTGAACGTTTATTACGAAGACAATAATTTCTCGCACGCGATCTCTTCCAAAGTCTGTGATTGCAAGTACAACAGCTCTGACATGCACCAAAATTAGAGCATAGCACAACTCAATGAGTATGTGATTACAAGCCAGGTATCTCCGAAGGCACCGATGATTAACAGCTCGCTGCCTTTCAAGGGGCACTGGTTTTAATCCTGCAAATCTTCTCGGAGAAATTGTTGCAACTTTAACAAGGCATTGGTGTATTTTAATCTTGGTGTGCACCCAAAATGATGGCTTACATCCTTAAGAGGACAAAGTTCTGCCACATGCTGGCACGGGAAAATGTGCCTATCAAGCTAACAGGAGAGTTCTTAGGCTGTTCGTGTTGACCATTTGTGAATAACGTGACTTCTTGACTTAGGGTCGTATCAGGTGAGCTAAGAACCAACAACACATCTCATTCACAAATTAACACTAATGGTGCCTCTGCCAAGTAAATAAGACATTGTTAAGGAAACACATGAACGACTGGGTTCTTAACTGTACTTTACAGCATAAAATAAGTATCCTCTGTTCCTAAACGAGATTAACTGCAGAGTAAAGCTTTGATCATCTACAATTGTAACAAATCCTCCTGGGAGGTTTGTGTCAGGGGCACGCTAGAACATGTGCATATTTCCTATGGCAAAGCTCCCACAGCAACAAGATCAGGGCTAACCTTAAGATACACACCAAGGGCCACATGTACGTACCATTTTGCACCTCGTAAACGGCGAATCGGTCCGTTTGCGATGTGCAAAATGGACTTTGCCATGTACCAAACCATTTTTGCGATTCGGTAAACTATTTACCGAAAAACAAAAAGGGATTGCAAGTCGCAATTTGGAAGGGGTGTTCCCTTCCTAATTTCGACTTGCAATCCCATGTATGATTGTTTTGTGACTGCGAATGCGGTTGCAAAACAATCGCAGTTAGCACCAGTGTCATACTGGTGCTAACCCATTCGCAAACGGAAAGTCGCAAATAGTGTCATTGACACTATACAACATTCGTTTTTGTGACTCGCAAATTGCGAGTCGCTGCGAGTCACTCTGACTCGCAATTTGCGACTCGCAAAATCGTAATTTGATACATGTAGCCCCAAGTACTGCTGAAAACATACTCATCAGACGCATGAGGCAAACCCAGGGGTTACTCAGAGGAGGATGTTCTTGGAACTCAGAGATCACAAAATAAACAACATAATCAAACCAATTCAAATATTTAAGAATATAAGGTCCACAAAAAACTTAAGAAAGAAAAAAAATCGGAATTTGGGAGGATGGGAGCACCACTAAAAATTGTCGAGGCTCTCTTTAGCCAAACTAGTGGTTCCTACCTCTTACTTAGGGTAGATGAACTGCACAGCCTTTATCAGATACCCTTAACCAGGAAGGCAGTCAAACATTGGACCACTAAGTCACAGTATTGTCACCCCATCCTATACATGGTGTGTTGACAGTCAGTCATATGCACCATGCAAAGAATGAGGGGCCCAGGGAAGAAAAACAAAAAGTGGTCCCCACATATAAGATACAATCTCTGTGCCCATCAGGGACATTGTGTTTATTCATTTACCAAAACTAACTCCAACATGGATTCTGAAAAGCAAAAGTAAATGGCGAGTGGCGAAACAAATCATTGCATCTGATCGGCATTCATCTCTGACTTCCGTGCATTATCCAATCAATCAATCAAACATTTATAGAGCGTGGAAAATCACCCATGAGGGTCTCCAGTCGCTGATCCATAGCTATGCGTTTACTAAAAGCATAGCAATCTCTTCCAGACTGGTGGAAATCTATATTATTAAACGAACCCTTAAGCGTACCAAACAGGACCATGATTAACGTGGATGTTTATGCAAGTCATTGTAAAAAGTAAAACTTGTGAAAAAATAACCTAGGACCTTATAAGTTGCTTGAGTTGCGTCTCATGCATAAACCACTGTTTATGTATGGTTGGAATAGTTGTCAGGTATTTTACACAGCTGATAATTATTGGATGTGTTAAATAACTCAACTTTTGTTACATTTGGGCAGGTCAAGCCTGTAATTTAACAGGGGAAACCATACAATAATTACTGTGTCATACTGATTTTGTTGTGCTAAACACAAATAACACCCAATAAATACCTGAAACCCATGGCATTGTTATTTACCAGTTGCAATAAATAGCACCTATACTTGAAATTGGGTCGTAGGTGTCTCATTGTAAGAGCCCCATATTTGAAGTGGAATTAACACATCCCTAAATATCGGTCACCAGAGTGCACTAACTTCAGACTGTTCTATTTTCCACCTATTTAGAGTTGTACACCTCAGAAAAAAAGGCACTGGATCCGAAATACTAAGGACCTGATTTAAGAGGGTTTAGCGCCACCTTAGCTCTGCCTTAACATCATTTTTTTACGCTAAGGTGGCGTTCCGGTAGCCTTTTCACCACACAATATTTACAAAGTGTCACAGTGCATACATTGCACCACTTTGTAACCCTGTGTGCTACATTATGCCTGCGCCAGGCAAACAGGATGCACAGGCAGCATTCCCCTGTTAGGGTGGGGCCAAAAAAATCAAGCAAACAAATCTAGGTGATTTCTTTGCATCATTTATTTCAGCACTTTTAATGTATGCTCGAAGCAGGAGTTAAAATGGGGCACACCAATGTTTACAATGGGCCCCTATGTCAGGGTAGTGCCAAAATTTTGTCCCTAACCCTGAACAGTACATCAATAGCATCAGAAATTCTGACGCTATTGCCCCCTAACCGGTGCCATGGTGTGCCATATTTTAAATAAGGCAGACAAACGGTGGTGGTAGGTAGGCTCAATGGGCCGCAAGAAAAGTTGTGCACCATGTAACGTAGCACCACTTTTCATTAATCTGGCACTAAGTTTCACTCATTTTGAGCTGCAAAACCACAAATGTTGCAGTATTACCCAGAACAAAATAAAATCTGTTTTATCAGGCAAAATGTGTATGCCTGGAAAGTGTGGGGCTTTTGTGCTATGTGTAATCATGAACTGGAAACACAATCCAGCCCCTTAGTGAGAAAGCATCGGACTTGCATGTGTGTGTATTCTTTTAGATATGATTGGTTCAGTACTTAATTTGTAAATAAAAATATGCCTGTGCCCAAAGCTCTCCTCTGAAACTTGCGGCTGCTGCAATTAAAAATGTTCAAGCATAGAATACTGTGGCAGCATTATCTGAAGCCATCTCAGGACCCTTTAATCCATTTACAGCCACTTCCTGCCCCTTCAGCTCACTATTGCAGCTTTCTGCTTTCTCCCTTTGCAACGCTTTTTCATTTTTCTCCTCCTCCTCCTTTCCCATATGTGTCTTTTGCTTGCAGTATTTGCCTGATGCAAAAAACTAAGTGCAGGTGCCCACTCTGGAAACCACGGACTCAAGTTAAGCACTGGATTGGTTAGGACTAGTAAACAATGTTCCCATCAGATTTAGAGTCTGATGTAAAGGAAAACAGTGATGGGAACCGCCAATAAATTATGGGTGTCCCAGGCACCATCCACTCTCTTCTACGTTATCCATGAGCAGCAGCCAAATGACTGTTGCGATTTAAAGATGACTTGCTGAAGTTGGTTCTCCTTTTCAAGTTACAGAGTTTTTTTCCCCGGTATGCATGGCATTGCAGCAGAGCTAAGTTACTTAGCTAGTGTAAATTGATATGGAAATGTCATTGATGAATTCAGGGGCCCTTTACCTAACATGCTATCGTGACTTAATAGGAGAACATTTTACCTGAGCTCAGTATAAAACTTAATGAAAGATAGCACAGCCTTGGTTGGAATCACAAGTCCATACCTCTTCTCTGCCAGTGTCAGCAGCTGTGAGAATGGATTCTGCCCATTTATTCCAACTAGGGACCTCATTTACAAGCCTTTTGCTCCACTGCTACTTCATTGTTTTTTTAAACAGCTGTGGCGCTAGCAGGGCATTACACTGCTCCATATTTACAAACAGACGCATTGGGCCCAATGCATCACTTTGTAAAGCCCTGCTTCACATTTTACCTGCACTAGGTATAATGTATACAGGGTAACCATTCCATCGGAAAAAGCCATGTAGAATTGGGGCAGTGAAATTTACAACTTTTTACTGCCTCATTTTATGACTTCACTGTGTAAAAATATTACCCTATGACTTCACTGCATAAAAATGTTACCCTCTGCTCAGAGCAGATGTAAAATTAACACAGGGCTTTTTCCTGTAGGACTCTCCTCGCATTGCTGGAGTTGCATCAGTTTAATGACACAACTCCAGCAGTGCATCAGTTTAGCGTGAACAGATACGTCAGAAATTGTAACACATCTGTGAAAACATGCACCATGGAGCTCTGTATTGTAAATACAGTGCATCCATGGCATCATTAGGGAATGTGCAGCATGCACAAGATATCTGACGCATGGATGACGATGCGTCAGATTCTAGTAACTGAGACCCTGGATATTTTGCGTTTGAACTACAGGGCTTTTGGACTTTGACTGATTCTCGCCAAATAAATCTCACTTACTGTAAACTCAGTTATTACTGATTGGGAGTGTTAGCCATCAGTGTATGCCTTTTAAAACAAAGCCCCTTATTTATGGGATTTTGGCTCAGGGCAGTGCAGCGAATCACTTTTCTGGGATATCCTGCACCGAAAGGAAAGGACAGGAATGCGATGTATGGCCCACAGTGCATTCCTATCCTTTGCCCCTGCACTGGTGCCATTTCTGCATCCTAGCATCAACGCAGTCTCCCTTGCTCCATGGTGCAAGGGTGCCTGCATTGCATTCAGGATTGTTTTTATGCAGGAAGTTGTGCCTCCCTCAGGGAGGTGTAAAAATTTGGCGCATTCCCAGGTTTACAAGGTCATGTAAATCTGGGGATGCATCAAAATCAATGGGTGTTGCACGGAAACACCCACCACAATGCCCATGTTTTGCCTCTCTACCACAGAGTAAGGCAACACAGTGATTAAAACTGCCTTGCATTACTCCTTATTTATGAGTCTGTTCAAATCCACGCAAAGTTACTTTCCATAGTCTCATATACATGATTGAAAGGGGATTGTAAATATTTCCCAAGGGTTGGTGCAGCACACAGGGGTAAGAGACTGGGGTCGCTGCACCTGAACATGTGTGCACAAATGTGTAACAAAGTTTATAGTCTAAGAGAGTGAGACTACTGTCCAGGTCAGTCTAGTCTCTGGGCACTGGTAGCCTAGCACATAAGGGAACTCTTAATGGACATACGCTGAGCTGGTGTAGCCCCTATAATGTGAGTGTACATTCATAGTGTAAGCCTGCAGTGCTTCATTAAAAAGGATGACTGCTCTACTCTATTGTAATTATGGGTGAAATCATCTCCAAAGTACAGTTTCATCATAGTTAGGCTGTGGAACTCAGATGACTCACCAATGTAAGAATAATAAATGTCACTTTTGTTTTACCTGCACTCCTTCTGTCACTTAAAGATTTATCATATTTTTCTAACTCGACTCCTACATAGATTCCTGGCGTTTGGTTCCTAGCTATGCCAAGTTAATTACTATGTTGGCCAACCAGAGGATCAAAGGCCTCCCCACAAATTAGGGCATTTTGACAGCTGTTGGAAGGTGGTTTATTAGTAGTTGCAGGTAGGAACCTGCAGCTAGTAATAATACCACAATCACAAATAAGGTCCGGTGAAGTTCTCAATAAAGTAATCGTTGCTCAACCCTTGGTAGCTTGGCTGCGGGCAGACAGGCTAAACTTAGAAGACAGATGTGTAAAGCATGAAAAAACACAAAAACAGTAAATAAGTAAGACACAAAACACAATAAAAATCCAGTCCAAATATATTAAAATAGGAAATATTTTTATCATTAAAATGACAGCATAATGACCAAAATCCAATGTAGGGAACCAACAGTATGAGTTTTCAAAGAGTAAAAGTAAAACTAGCGATTAGAAGCAAAAAGCACTAAAAGGGTTAAAAAAAGGCCACGCTGGACTGGGACAAAGTCAAGAGTTCAGGCCACCCGTAATATAACACTTCTACACTTACTTCCAAAAGTGTTTCATAATGAAAGCAAGTTATCCACAGCACCAGCCAAGGGTTCAGACGCTCTGTTTTGCCTCTTGGGGTCTGGGACTACAACTCCTACAATGCACCTAGTCAATCCAAGTAAAATCCACCGGGTGACAATTGTCAGCTGGAGTTGTACATGTTGTTGATGTTACAGGGAGCCCTTCCAGCACTCTTCTACCTGTTGCTGATCAGGGAATCTACTCTTTATCCTTTAAGACAGGCAAAGTCCTTTTATTATGAAGCCTTGTGAGTGCATCTGGTGTAGTCCTTACGAGTGCAGTCCTCTCTTGTGCAGTCCAAGGGTCAAGCAGGGCAGTCCTTCTTCTTCAGATGCTTCTTTTGGGTCTTTGAAGGCCCACAACATCGGCCAAGGGCCTGGAAGTTCTGATTTCCTCCTTGAAGAGTTGGGAATCCAATTCCCACAATGTACCTGGTCGAATCCTTAACAGTCCACTGGACACTGGTCAGGTGGACTTGTTCTTGCAGGAGTTGACACAGGTGACTTTTTATATCTCCTTTGTGCCAGTTGTTTTCATGGAGTCCTCTAAGAAGCAAGGAAAAGTCCTCTTTTTGTGAAGCCCGGAGTGTGCACCAGGTGCAGTCCTTGTGAGTGCAGGCCTCTTGTGGTGTAGACAGAGGTTCAGCAGGGTGGTCCTTCTTCTCTTGATGTTTCCAGGCTGGGATCTGTGTTTCTATGCAGCTCTCCCAGATTTATTCCTCATTCTGGGCATGCAAGGAGAGGAGAACCCCCAACTCAGAGAGTTCCAGTCCCCACCCTCTGTGATCACCACGTTCTTGGAAGTGTGCCATATTTCTGTCCCAGAATGAACATCTCAACAAAAATCAAAATGTAAAAAATCTCTCCTGGATGTTCAGGTCTGGCTGACCCATCCCACAGGTGTGGCTATGTTTTCTCTTCCTCTTCCAGCCCCTTTCCTAATTTAATTTCAGGGGCTCCCATTTGGATCTGGAAGTGAGGGTATCTGTCTTTCTCCATTTGAAGGCCAGTTTATCTGCCCAGCCCCATTCCTGTCCCAGCATCTGCAGAAGCAGATCTCCTGCCACCAAACAGTCTCTTTGTTTCAGTATAGGCCACTTCACACCACATCAGACAGCTTGGCTCGGCCTGTCAAAGGCTGACCAATCAAAAGAGGCTACTACAGGGTTGGTGTTAGGTAACTTTAGGAAAACAGATCTAAAACTACTTTCCTACAATAGTTATAATAAATCTAATCGTTGCAAGTTGTTGGATTTATAGTAAGTATTAATTTGACACTTTGAATGAAGCTCACTGGTGTCAAAAGTTAGACTTTGTTAATGTTTTTTTAAGCTTTTCCATGTTAGCCTATAGAGCTAACAGAACTACAATTGGAAAAATAAATTAAATTGGCAGTTCACCAGGGCATATAAACATCTTTTAAAAGCAGCCTGCAAGGCAGGCGGTAGCTTTTAAAATGACAGTAAGGCACCACAACAGTGCACACTTTAGTGCATTAAATCTACTGGGCCTCTAAACCTAAATGCCCTACCATATACTAGGGACTCACAGGTAGGTTGTCATTACCAATTGTAATTACACTTAATTACTTTATACATTTTAAACAGAGCTCTGGTCCTGGGCCTGGTAAGCAGAGGCCGCGGCACAACCATAGTCAGAAAACACCAGTATCACTCAAAAATGGGGCAAAAAGTGAAGGAACACCTGCAGAAAGCCCTGTTTTCTCACACTTTTAAATTGAATTTTAAATGTTCCGGGAGAAGAAAGCATGAGAGTGGAATCTACATATGACAATTTCTTTTCACACTGCACCAGGCTTAGGAAGGCTTATTCCAAGTAGAGAAGAGGAGACCTCTGGAGCCATTCACAGGAGGACTTCCCATTTTAAGTTTTAGGGAGCAGGCACAAGATAGGAGTGGCAGTTCAGGGCATTGTTTCAGGCTCTCAGAGAGGTATTTCGACAGACCACTTCATGTCATCATCTTGAAATGTCCCAAATAGCTGTGAAGGGCTGAGATAGGGGTGGGGGTGGAATGATGATGTGTCATTCCAGTAACTGGGCAGAGGTGCCTATGTTATGAAACTTTCAATATATATCTACTATGTACTTGTACTTGTGCTTCCACGGTGCTCTGACTTAACCCTAGCCAAATCACCACACCAACAATCACAATCGTTTACAGAAAGGACATAACACTGATTAAAAACTGCCTACTGCCACCAAACCTATCCACAATGTAAAAGATCTAACCCAATTAAAAGCTTCCAGCACAATCTATAAAGCTGCTATGAAAGACGTAGTGCCATTGCAGTCACCATAGCAGCAATCACGTGCCAATAATTTATTCCTAGCTGAACTCAAAATTTTAAGGAAACCTCCAGGAAGCTTGAATGCAAATGGTCACTTAATGAAAGACAAGGAATCTTAAAAAAAACAATAGACATTTGCCATTAAGACTAGGGAACTTGAGGTTTGCCATAAATACTGGAGGGAGCTCAGGAACTACTCACTTAAAACAACCATGGGATTCCATTGCCCTTCACTATACAAAAAAAACAAAATGGATAGGGACACTCTGATGGTGACTGCTAAACTTACAAAGGACAGAGGGACACCAGTAGTAGGAAGCACCCTATTTAATTCTAGTATAGCAACAATCAATTAAATCCACCCAATACTCATGAACCTGAAAAGGACTGGCTAAAATTATGAGCATGCTCCAGTTGCACTGCTCAATTTGTTCCCATATGTATTTTCGCACACTACCTCTACTGTTAATGTCTTGTTGACAAAAGTGTGATACACAATGCCCTTAGGAAACTATGATAAGCCAGGATCTTTTTTAGACCCTGAGAATTCACATTCTCTTACATCTAAATGTGTCTCCTGGTCAGTACAGCTTTAAAGCACTTCACTGATCAGCTCTAATCCCATCTAGACAGTTGAAAACAACTATACCCCAAACAATCTGGATTCAGGGCTAAATATGGAATGAAGAAGGCTTTTATTGACCAAGTTGAGAAGTCCGTAGAAATACTGACCAAGGAGGGATTGGAACACACATTTCACTCAAATGCTAGGCAGCCTTCAACATGGTGGACCATGATATCATGTTCTGATATCTTACATCCCCCACTAACGTCAGTCAGTAGGCCATCAAATGATTTTTATCCTTCTGGCCAACAGAGGCAAAGTTTTACAATGCCAAGAGTGCTGATGAAAAGAAGTTGGCTTTAAAGGCAGACCAATGGGTAGCTATAAGAGTATACAAAACAGAAAAGGTTGTTTACTGATTCACAGACAGGATGATACCCTTAAGAAACATGCATAGAGGCGGGGCCAGCCAACATGGCCGACCGGTCGTAAAGCCCAGAGGCTCCGTGACCACCAATGGCTGCAGACCCCCTTTACCTGGTGTCTGAGGGGAGCAATTTGCTGGTGTGGCTCCCTGGACGATGCAGTGAGTCCGGGGAAGCCTGTGGAGCGCACCGGGGTGGCTTGGTGGTGCTCTACACCTGAGCCAGCGCAGGAGGTGCATCTTCCGGGAGCCGGACGCGGGTGGGAGCCCAGAGGCAAGTACAGCGGGGGAACCCTCGAGTGAGGTGAGGGAGCACCCCCAGGTCTGGGAGCAAGGAGGTGGCAGCGGCGATCCGGTGGAGGGGGCAGAAAGGCCCCTTTGCTATTTTCAGGCGGCCCAGGAGTAGGGAGAGGCACGGCCGCTCCTCCACTGCCGAGTGCATCGGGCGGCCCTGTTGAGGATTGTAGACTGGGGGCGCGGAGTAGGGCTTTCTGGCTTGTTGGGCAGCCCTCCACTTGGAGCTCCAGGGGGGGCAAGGGTGGGCCCCTGGAGGCCCGTTTTTTTTTTCTTTTTGGGGGCCTGCCTGTCCTGGTTGCCTGACCTTAAAATGGCGCCCGGTGCCAGGCCTTGTGGAACCGCCCTAGGGAGCCTTTATGGAGAGCCATTGTAGGAGGGTTGCTTCTCCTTTCTCTACACAGGGATCTGTGGTTTTTTTTGTGTCCACCAGCATTTTTACTGTGGGAACCATGTCTCAGTGAGCAGCAGCTGGGGGCCAGCAGCAGGAGTGGCACTTATTTTGAAAGAAGAGTACCACGACGAGTGAGGACTGAGGGGTGCTTATGCATCGAAGGAAGCTACAATATAATAGTGTCATTAATTATTTTACGCCTGCCGGATCCGAGGTGCCCGAGACGCATCGGTCAGGTGGCATGGCACTCACCAAGGAGGATCTTCTGACCTCTCTCCGCACCTTTAAGGCAGAACTGCGAGAGGACCTCACGGCGGATTTGAAGTCGGCGTTGGAGGTGCTTCAATCAGATGTTACAAGACCTCTCTTCAAGCGGACGAGGATTCAATGGGGACCCGCACGTTAGACCTTGAAACTCAGCTCCAAGAGCTAAAACAACAAGTAAGTCCTTTGGAGAAGAAGATTTTGCAGCTCAAATCGCAACTCCAACTATCGATACTTAAATGTGAGGTCTTGGAAAACCGTTCTTGAAGAGACAACATTAGAGTGCAGGGGCTGGAGGAGGGTAGTGAGGGTCCAGATCTGTAGGCGTTTGTGGTGGGTCTCTTCTCACATCTCTTGGGCAGTGATTCTCCAGCAGTACAGATTGAAAGGGTGCATACGGTGGGTTGTCGCCCTGCTACCGAGAATAAGAGACTCTGCAATATTTTGGTGAAATTGAGCTCATTCAAGGTTAAAGAACGCATACTTCAGAAGGCGTGGTGACAAGATGAGGTGTCCTTTCAAGGTATTCAATGTGCGCTGTTTCAGGACGTTGCCCCAGCTACACTACTCTGACGGCAGCGATTCCACCCGATCACGGATTAATTGAAAGCGCGTAATATCCGGTACAGATGGACATGCTTTTTGAACTTAATAAGCCGTACCACTTTATGGAGTGTGGGGAGGTGGCGGCTGCACTGGGCCTCCTGGAGACGAGTGTGGAGAGTGGCCTGGTTGGACAAGGGGAGTCGCAGCATCGGGGAGAGTCCGGTGTGTCTCCTTTTGGGGATCGTTGGAGGCTGCCGCGGAGGGGGGAGAAGGCCCTCACGGAATAGCATGTGAACTTGTCTGCCGCCAACTGGGGGAACCCCTGGGGGGGTGGAGGCTGTTGAGAGGGGCTATGTGGGGTTCCTCTTCCCGGGGGAGATTGTGGAGGGTCTGGACAGACCGGCGGAATGCTGGTGGCTTGAACGTTTTCGGGACGGATCTCTGATCATCTTTCCAGGGGCAAAAAGGAAGTCTCTACACCAGACACCATACGTGCGTTTGTCAGGGTCTGCCGGGGGGTGAAGGTGGATGAATACTTGCTCCAGATCATGAGGACTACACGGAGTTTCTTGTTTCAATGTCGGAGACTTATAGTCGCTATGATGTTATTTTTTGTGTTTGCATTCTTGATATTTGATTATTGTTTGTTGTCCCTATTTCCTGTGGGTGGACAGCTCTGGGGAGGTGGGGGGCAGGGGGCATGGGATGGAGGGGGGGCATTGGTGTTCCCGGGCGACACATTTGGTCAGACGTAATCATGGGCAAACGCTTACTAGACACCTCGGTATAATGTTACACTTTTTAACATGGAATGTTAAATGTTAAGGGACTGAATTCACCTAACAAGTGGTCACAGCTGCGGAAATTCTTTGATGACCACCAATACGATATATTGGCATTGCAGGAAACACATCTCGAGAAGGGCGGTGGCCATAGATTGCAGCACAAACACTACCCGCAGATAGATACTGCGTCCGCGACAACAAAGCACTGTAGCCTTGCTGTTTCATAGATCCATGCACTTTCAGCTTTCGGTGTCACACTTAGACAAGGAGGGCAGATTTTTGTTGGTTAAGGGATCCCTGGGCGGCCAGGTTTGTACGATAGCCACACTCTGTGCACCTAATAGTGGCCAAACACAGTTTCTATTGCACTTTCTGGATGTGTTGGGGGGCTTTGCGGAGGGTGAGATAGTGCTTTTTGGAGATTTCAACCTGATCTGGGATACCGCTCAGGACACAACACATCCCCAAAGACCAGTTACTAGTGTCTTTGCAAAATCCATTAAGACGTCCTTTCACAGACTAGGGCTTCTTGACTCTTAACGGGCGTTTCACCCCACAGTAAAAAAACTATACCTTTTTCACCCACTCTCACAGGTCCTATTCCAGGATCGATTATATTTTCATAAGCAAGCCCCTTCGACCGCTCCTCAGAACGATCACTATCCATCCAATAATCATATCAGATCACACACCGGTTGAGGTGGGTTTGGAGTGGAACCTCCCGAAATCACAGAGGGGTGGCTGGTATTTTCCACACGTGTTAACTAGAGACCCAACGACTTGATACGCGTTGAGGAGAGCTATCAGGGAGTTCTTTCAGAGTAATCAATCTGGGGACACCCCTCTCCCTACTATCTGGGACGGGTTCAAAGCTGTCATCCAGGGCACATGCATCTCCTTAGCGACTTCACTTTATCGGTTGAAAGCTGAAGAGAGACTAGTCTTGGAGAATGCATTGCAGGAGGCTGAATGGGCTCACAAGCTCTCCCCTACGTGGCAGAATCAAAGAAAGGTAACCTCCATAAAAGGCAAACTGCAGTCTATCTATATGAATAGGGCAGAGGTGGCATTGTTACAGCTCCAGAGGTCTTATTATGATGGTGGGAACAAAATCGTCTCTCTCTTGGGCAGGCAATTGTGGGTTAAGCAATCTAAGGGCTATATTGTGCATGTGCGGGATGAATATGGGGAGCATCATTCGGAAGAGGAGAAGGCACGTGCTTTCAGGAATGTTTATACTCGCTTGCATACCTCAGATGACACGAGTGCTACCGCCCAGGAGAGCTATTTACGCCATATTCAGCTTCCGCAGGTCTCCCAGATAACCAACGAGTTTTTAGAGGCTCCATTCACCGTAGACGAAGTACGGGAGGCCATCGATTCCCTTCCTCTGCACAAAGCCCTGGGTCATGATGGCTTCACTGCGCATCTCTACAGGACTCTTGGGGCCGAGCTCGTCCCCACTTAGCTGCATTTTTCAATTTCATACGATCCGAGCTCACATCGGGAAAGGTTGATCTTACTTATTCCTAAGGAGGGGAAGGATCCACAGCTTTGTGCTTCCTATAGGCCCATTTCCCTACTCAATCTCGATGCAAAACTGTACACCAAAATACAGGCACGGAGACTTGAAAGGGTGTTGCTGGATTTGGTTCATCCGGATCAATCTGGTTTTATAAAGGGTCAGCAAACACATGATAACCTTAGAAGGGTCATCCACCTGATGGAAAAAGTGGAGAAGAAGCAGGTCCCGGCTATGCTGATAGCACTGGATACGGAGAAAGCTTTTGGCCGGGTGGAATGGTTCTTTTGGTGGCGACTCTCCAGCGCTTTGGGTTTGGGGAGCAGTTTATAGCGATTGTGATGAGCAACTATCCGGGCCCCAGGTCACTGATATGTGTCAATGAGGTGATATCGGATTTTTTTTACTTGTCCAGGGGAACCAGACAGGGATGTCCTCTTTCCCCACTGCTGTTTGCGCCTAGCCGTGGATCAGGGCAGATCCGAATTTTCATGGCATTCAATTTTGCTCCGATCAGCATAGGATTTCATTGTTTGCTGATGATATTCTGCTTTTTGTCACTCAACCACGCACGTCCATTTGGGCTACTCTGTCGGAGTTGAGTCTCCTTGAGCAGGTATCGGGCTTCAAAGTGAATAAGGAGAAATCCTATATCCTCAATTTAACGGTCCCTTCCGCAGAGATGAGTGTATGGGCTTCCACTTCTCCATTTGTCTTGGCCAATAAAGACATTTTGTACTTGGGAGTACGGCTCACCCCTAGGGTGACTGATCTATTTAAGGCAAATTTTCCACCCCTCCTTAGGACATTGTGAGCTGAGATGGTCAATACTCTGGCACTCTTGGTTAGGCCGCATTAACACTATTAAGATGACGGTCCTCCCGCGGTTGTTATATTTGTTCCAAAGTCTGCCCCTTGACATACCGCCAGACTTTTTTACCGAGCTTTGTAGGTTGTTTGCTCAGTTTATTTGGCAGAACATAGGGAGCCCAGCTTTCCAACAGATTGCTTACGAGCCCCAGAGACAGGGGCGGGTTAGCTCTCCCAGATCCTCTTATATATTATAGAAAAGCACATCTCTGAGTTATTGTGGAGTGGTCCCTTCGAGAATCAGACAAGCTGTGGTTGCACATGGATAGGACAGTGACGGGGCGGACATTGTGGGATTTGCTGTGGAAACCTAGGGGTGACTGCCTGAAAAATGCTTACCTTAGTACTCCCACAGCTACTACTCTCAAGGTGTGGGGCCCGGTGACAAGCTCCCTCAGAGTTACGACCTTCCCCTCCCCACATACCCCAATCCATTATAACATGCCCCCCCCGGAGTTACGCCAGGACCCTTTGATAAGTGGAGAGAGAGCGGTTGTTTGAGGATTGCTGATCTTTTTCATGGGGACCAGGTACGCACCTTCGAAAATTGTTGTAGAGACTTCTATCTACCCATTTCTGACCGCTTTCATTATAATCAATTACTTCATAGGGTTACTCAACCTCATATGAGAGCGGAGAAGCTTAAAAAACTCTTTCCCCAGGTCTCTGATAGGTGTTGGTGGGGATGTGGGATGTTGGGAGATTTTAGGCATATCTGGTGGGATTGTACCATTATTCGTCCATACTGGAATGAAATTCTGTCACATCTAAAAGAGATTCTGGGCTATCCTATTTTGGCATCACTGGCACATATTCTACTGGGCCTGCGCGCTCCCGAATTGCAACATCAGACACAGAGTGATCGTTCTATTCTTTGGCTGGCATTGGGTGCAGCAAAGACAGTTCTAGCGTCATACTGGAAGACAAAAGAACTACCCACAATGATGCAGTGGTATGCCAGACTGTGGCGCCAGCTCGCTATGGAGCGCTTGGCTGATATACTGGACAATTCGAGAAGGGGGTTTGACTATATTTGGGACCCCTTCATAAGGTTTCTTTCTAGGGGTATACCGCTTACTGCCTGTAATCTGCGTCTTAGGGCTTTACACCTTTTTCAGGATCTGTCAACACCAGAACAGTACGCGCTCTATTGGCGTCAATTTTTTTTTTTAAAACATCACTTTCAAAATAACATGATTCATGCATTGTGCTGATATGTTGTATTTTACCCTTTTGCATTGCAGAGTTCAATCCTAAACACTTATTCTTAATATGTTTACAAATACTGTTTCTTTGCAAGGTGTTGCTACAGGTTTTCAGAGTGGGTTAGGGTGTGGCCTCTTTCCAGGACCTTCCAGAGACTTTCCCTGCAACATGCCTGGGCGTGGTTCTGGGCTGGGCCAAGACTCTATATAAGGAGAGTCAGCCCAACTCCCAGTGCTCACTATTCAGAGGTTCCAGTGCAGAAGAGCAGCTATTTCCAGAACTTCAGTTCCAGTGGCTTTTTGGATCTCCCAGTTCTGCTTTGAAATCTTCATTGGTGCATCTTGTTCCTGGGTGGTAAGACGGTAGTTGGGTTTATTCCCAATACCTTTTATTTTATCTAGAATGATCTCATTCTAAGATCTGATCGTTTATTTATGTTAACAATTTGTTTTAAGGTCATAGTCATAAAAAGTGCACTCGAGTATTTTTGTTAAAGTGTGTACATGAATGTTTATGAATCGGCAAGAAGCGCGATTCGTTTATAGTTTTGAAACTCATGTTACATTTCGCGCCAGCGTTTATTGACATACGCGTTGAGGTTTACAAATCAGCAGGAGGCACGATTCGTTTGAAAAGCTTTGAAATCTTGAGTTGCATTGCGCGCTGGCATTTATTGACACATACATGTTTGATCACGAATCGGCAAGAGGCGCGGTTTGTTTATGAAGCTTTAAAAGCTTGTGGTACATTGTTACTATTTATTGACATTTAAAAGAAGGTTTTGAAGTGGCACGATGTATAATTCAATTTAAAATAATTTCAAAACCTGTCGCTATTTATTGTGCAACCATTTCTTGACTTTGCATGGTGGCATTCGAGTCAGCAGGACATGCACTTTTTTAATAGAGTTTATTTATGTTGTGAACTGCATATTACCATTCCAGGATAATTGTTTGGTACAATTCGAGTTGACGAGTATGGGAAATATTTCTTGAACTATTGAACCCATTGAAAAATATTTCTTCTCTAGTGTTTTAAGAGTGTAATCTGTGTTGAAAACATTTCAAGGAAAATATATATAGGATCAGAAGTTCTAGATGCAATATTATATGCTCCTATTATGCATATTCTTGTTATTCTAATTCATGCTTAAATAAGAAAAGTTTTATTTCAAATGAATCTTGATTCCATTACAGGTATCTGATCATCACAAAATCTGTTCATTTTTAAAACTGCAATTCAAGATTGCTCATGTTTTCAGAAAGACTATGTTTATTAATATTTACTTCAGGTTATATTGTGTGTTCTAACCTTTTTTCCCATTAAAGGTCTCCTTCCCAGCAGTACCCTAATCTCCTCTTCCCCTCTTGAACTCTCACAGTCTCTGTGAATTGTCTATCAGAGTCTTGGAGTTGTTCATTAGAGGACGTGTTGGGAACGTGCGCAAACCCCGAGGATCTGGAGACTCTGACAGAATAGTGAGCCCACAAATTATTATCCTCCTGGTTTGTGTATGTTCTCAGCATGGCCACGCTAGACGAGTTAGTTAAGGCTATCACCCAGCTCCAAGCAGAGGTGGTATCATCCAAAGAATTGACAACCAGCTTAGCAGAGAGAGTGAGTCAGTTGCAAGATAAAGTAGAGAAGAAGGAGCAAAGTCCCACAGGGGTGTTTTGGCCAGGTACTTCTTCTCAGGCTTCTGGAAGTAGTCCAATTTCCCTAAATGTTCCTGCTGCTATTCCTTTAGCTTCCCCAGAACGTTTCTCAGGTGACCCATTGAAAGCGCAATCTTTCCTGGTTCAAGTGGAACTACACTTCACCTGCAGACCAAATACCTTTCCCGATGCCCAGTCCAAAGTAGCTTTCTTGTTAACATATCTGACTGGAGATGCAGCTACTTGGTCAATTCCTCTTGTGCGTAAAAATAGTCCCTTGTTGTATAATTGGAGAAATTTTGTTCGTGAATTTGAGAGAGTTTTTGATCGTAGAACTGTAACACAGTCAGCAGATCATGAATTATTAAACTTACGCCAAGGAAATCAAGACCTAGTGTCGTATTTAGCCAACTTTAACCGGCTGGTTGCCGAGACTTCCTGGCCTGAAGAAAAACAAGCGGTCTTGTTTTACAAGGGACTCAAAGAGGAATTAAAAGATATCTTAGCGCAAATCGATCCACAACCTACAGACTGTCAAGAGTTAATAAATCTTGTCTTGTGACTTGACCATCGTTTAGCAGAACGTAAAGGAACGCACAAAAAGATTGAAAAATATTCATGGCGCTTTCATGATACCAGAGATTCAAGAACTCCAAAAGAAAGAACGTCGGAACCGATGGAAATTGGAACCATCAGAAGACCTTTGACTAAAGATGAAAAGGACTTACGCAGAAAAAATGGACAATGTGTTTATTGTGGGCGAAAAGGTCATTTTGCCAAAGATTGTCCAATCAAACCAAAGAACAAGCAAGGTCCAGTTCAGAAGGTCGCAGCCAATGCACCAGTCGAGTTGAAAAACTAAAACACCCGAGATGCAGAGAAGGGTTGCTCTTGGGTGTCACCGTGGACCCTTCACAATCTAGACATCTTAAACTGGAAATAAGAGTTCAGGTCAAGAAAGAGATCTAGTTCAAACAAGCTCTAGTCGATTCTGGAGCTACTGGGAATTTTGTTGATGTCCAATTGGTTCGTGCATTGGGGATCCCATGTATTGAAAAGAAAAACCCAGAAATCATCCAGGCAGTCGATGGAAAACTCTTGACTGGTGGTCCGGTAACTCTTCAGACTATCCCCTTGTCAATGATTTGTGAAGATAAGATTCTAAGAAAGAAACATGAAGAGAAAATCATTCTAGATGAGATCCATGCTCCCCAACATGGGATTATCCTCGCCTTGCCATGGTTAACTCATCACAATTCAGAAATCAATTGGGCAGAACGACAAATCGTGTTCTCATCTGCGCTATGTAATGAACAATGTCTCCAAAAAAATCAAGTACCAACAGTTTGAAACTCTAACATAGCTACTGCTGCGGAGAATGAAACTCAGTTGCCCAAACAGTATTCATCGTACAAAGATGTATTTGATGAGAAAGGAGCAGAGACTCTACCTCCTCATAGATCTTATGACTGTCAAATTGACCTAGCCCCAGGTGCGACACTTCCCAACTGTCGTGTATATGCTCTGTCAGAACATGAAAACCAACATTTACGAAAATACCTAGATCAATTTTTGGAGAATGGCTTAATTCGCCCCTCTAAGTCTCCTGCAGCTTCGCCTTTATTTTTTGTTCCAAAAGCTAATGGAGAACTTCGAGCTTGCATTGACTATAGAGGTTTAAACAAAGTCACCATCAAGAATAAATATCCTTTACTCCTAATTCCGGTTTTATTGGAACAAGTAAAGAGAGCAAAGATCTACACGAAGCTTGATCTTCGAGGTGCTTATCATTTGGTCAGAATGAGAGAGGGTGACGAATGGAAAACAGCGTTCAAGACAAGATATGGCCTTTTTGGATATACCGTCATGCCTTTTGGTCTGTGTAACGCTCCAGCAGCTTTTCAATTTTTCTTGAATGACGTTCTTAGAGAGTACCTCAACATATTTGCCATAGTCTACATCGATGACATTTTGATCTACTCAGACAATGAAAACGAACATGTACAACATGTCAAGAAAATTCTTGCAGCCCTTCAAAAACACCATTTATATTGTAAACTAACCAAGTGTGAGTTTCATGTTACCACGGTTGAGTTTTTGGGGGTTATTCTTACCCCTCAAGGCATGGTGATGGCAGAAAAGAAAGTAAAAGCTGTATCTGAGTGGCCCATCCCAAAAACTGTTCGTGATGTACAGTGCTTCCTGGGGTTTGCAAATTTTTACTGGAGGTTCATGAGTCATTTCTCCCAGACAGTGGCTCCAATCACTAAGCTACTAAGAAAGAAAGAAAAGTTTGTATGGTCCTCAGAACTGATCAAGCCTTCTCGACTTTAAAGAAAGCTTTCTCCACTGCCCCAGTTTTAACTCATCCTGATGCGAATCAACCTTTTATAGTGGAAGCTGATGCTTCAGATGTAGCAATAGGAGCCGTCTTATCACAACGAAATAAAGACACTGGTCAACTTCATCCTGTAGCTTATATGTCTCGGAAGTTGAACGAAGCCGAACAAAACTATGTCATTGCTGAAAAAGAACTTCGGGCAATTCGGGACACCTTTAAAGAATGGAGACATCATTTATTGGGTGCCAAATACACTGTTACAGTATATACTGATCATCGTAATCTTCAATTCATGAGTTCCGCCAGACTTTTGACACCTAGACAATTACGCTGGATGCTTTTTTTTGCCGAATTTGATTTTGTAGTAACCTTCCGGCCTGGTAAAGATAATCGCAAGGCTGACGCCTTGTCCCGTCAAGAGTCTACCACGTTGCCTGCATTTCAAGCCTCCAGAGCTATCATTGCTCCAAACAAGGTTCTATGTATCATAAAAACTGAAGATTTCTTTGAAGAAATTCGCAATTCCTTCACTGTTGAAAAATGGCAAACATGGGCCCAAGCTGATCCCAAAAGGTCAATCAAACAAGGTTTACCCTTTCATGACGCTCGTTTATTCATCCCCACTATCAAACTTCGCAAGATAGTGTTTCATTGGTTACATGTTATACCTACGGCAGGTCATCCAGGTATTCCTAAAACTCTTGAACTGATCCAACGTTATTTTTGGTGGCCTACCTTAACAAAAGATGTAAAAGCAATGGTAAACAACTGTGAAGATTGTGCTTGCATTAAAACAAGTCATTCTAAACCAAAAGGATTATTACATCCACTTCCAACTCCAAGTCGTTCATGGGAACACATTTCATTAGACTTTATTACAGGTCTGCCAGTGGTTCAACAGCATTCAGTAATTCTGGTGGTAGTAGATAGTCTCACAAAATATGGACATTTTATTGCCTGTAAAAAATTGCCCACTTCTAGTGAATTGGCAAACATTTTACTGAACAGAGTGGTTCGTTATCATGGACTACCAAAGGTTATCCTCTCCGATCGGGGGTCACAATTTTCCTCCAATTTCTGGAAGACATGGTGTAAAACACTCCAAGTGACATCTACACTATCTACTAGTCACCATCCTCAAACAGATGGTCAAACAGAAAGACTAAATCAGACTTTAAAACAATACCTACGTGCCTACGCTGAAAAGGCACTTCATTCTTGGACATCTATGCTCTGGTTAGCTGAGTTAGCTTACAATAACTCATTCCACACTTCCAGTGGCGTTACACCCTTTTTTGGTTTATTTGGTTATCATCCTGACACCTTGCCCATCACAATTCCTCAAGAAAGTTCTCTTACTCCAGCTGTGTCAGAAACCATTCAGCATTTACATCAAACCCAGAAGCTGATTCAACAGTATCTAGAAAAAGCCAAACAAAAGTATAAAAGACATTATGATAAGAAACATTGTGAGGGACCACAATATCAACCAGGTGACAAAGTGTGGCTTTCCACAAAACATATAGACTTCAAGAAGAAGCACATGTTTAACCCCAAATTCATAGGTCCTTATACTGTACTTCAGCAAATCAATCCAGTGACTTATAAACTACAATTGCCCGGATCCTTACGGATTCATCCAGTGTTCCACACTTCCCTCTTGAAAAAGGCAGTCCAAAACGTCCATCCTCATCCAGCTCCTGTTTTAGTACAAGGGGAAGAAGAATATGAAGTCAAGAAAGTCTTGGATTCTAAACTGAGAGGACGTAATCTTTGGTATTTAATCTCATGGAAAGGTTATGGTCCTGAAAGTAACTCATGGGTTTCCGCATCTGATGTTCATGCTCCAGTACTTGTGAGACACTTTCATAGTCTTAATCCAAGCAAACCAGGCCCTAGAGCGCGTCTGGGAGAGGGGAGTACTGTCAACACCAGAACAGTACGCGCTCTATTGGCGTCAAAAAATGCAAAAAAAACATCACTTTCAAAATAACATGATTCATGCATTGTGCTGATATGTTGTATTTTACCCTTTTGCATTGCAGAGTTCAATCCTAAACACTTATTCTTAATATGTTTACAAATACTGTTTCTTTGCAAGGTATTGCTACGGGTTTTCAGAGTGGGTTAGGGTGTGGCCTCTTTCCAGGGCCTTCCAGAGACTTTCCCTGCAACATGCCTGGGCGTGGTTCTGGGCTGGGCCAAGACTCTATATAAGGAGAGTCAGCCCAACTCCCAGTGCTCACTATTCAGAGGTTCCAGTGCAGAAGAGCAGCTATTTCCAGAACTTCAGTTCCAGTGGCCTTTTTGATCTCCCATTTCTGCTTTGAAATCTTCATCGGTGCATCTTGTTCCTGGGTGGTAAGACGGTAGTTGGGTTTATTCCCAATACCGTTTATTTTATCTAGAATTATCTCATTCTAAGATCTGATCGTTTATTTATGTTAACAATTTGTTTTAAGGTCATAGTCATAAAAAGTGCACTCGAGTATTTTTGTTAAAGTGTGTACATGAATGTTTATGAATCGGCAAGAAGCGCGATTCGTTTATAGTTTTGAAACTCATGTTACATTGCGCGCCAGCGTTTATTGACATATGCGTTGAGGTTTACAAATCAGCAGGAGGCGCGATTCGTTTGAAAAGCTTTGAAATCTTGAGTTGCATTGTGCCCTGGCATTTATTGACACATACATGATTGATCACGAATCGGCAAGAGGCGCGGTTTGTTTATGAAGCTTTAAAAGCTTGTGGTACATTGTTACTATTTATTGACATTTAAAAGAAGGTTTTGAAGTGGCACGATGTATAATTCAATTTAAAATAATTTCAAAACCTGTCGCTATTCATTGTGCAACCATTTCTTGACTTTGCATGGTGGCATTCGAGTCAGCAGGACATGCAATTTTTTACTAGAGTTTATTTATGTTGTGAACTGCATATTACCATTCCAGGATAATTGCTTGGTACAATTCGAGTTGACGAGTATGGGAAATATTTCTTGAACTATTGAACCCATTGAAAAATATTTCTTCTCTAGTGTTTTAAGAGTGTAATCTGTGTTGAAAACATTTCAAGGAAAATATATATAGGATCAGAAGTTCTAGATGCAATATTATATGCTCCTATTATACATATTCTTGTTATTCTAATTCATGCTTAAATAAGAAAAGTTTTATTTCAAATTAATCTTGATTCCATTACAGGTATCTGATCATCACAAAATCTGTTAATTTTTAAAACTGCAATTCAAGATTGCTCATGTATTCAGAAAGACTATGTTTATTAATATTTACTTCAGGTTATATTGTGGTTCTAACCTTTTTTCCCATTAAAGGTCTCCTTCCCAGCAGTACCCTTCCTAATCCCCTCTTCCCCTCTTGAACTCTCACAGTCTCTGTGAATTGTCTATCAGAGTCTTGGAGTTGTTCATTAGAGGACGTGTTGGGAACGTGCGCAAACCCCGAGGATCTGGAGACTCTGACAGGCTCAGTCCATATGGGGTCACTGGGGAAGGAGGGGGGGGGTCGCGTCCTGGGGATAGATGAGCCCCTTGTCTTCTTGCGCTCCAGCATCCAACTATATATAATACACTGTAGGAAATGGGACATAGAGTTTTGCTGTTAATATTTTTTTTCTTCTTTATTTTGTTAAGTTTTCTTCATGTTCCCATTTTCTTGGGAAGTGTACATTCTGAAGTTAGCAAGGTGTGGGATGCTATTAATTGTGTTTGACCAATGACTTTGTGTTTCACCATTGCACATATTAGTTGCTCAATGTTCACCAGTAGCACATTACATGTTGTGTTCAGTTTAGCTGCCTATTGGCTTTAACATGGAGTTAGCCATTACATTCTGTATTCAATTTAGCTGCCTATTGGCTTTAACATGGCATTAGCCATTACATTCTGTATTCAGGTCAGCTGCCTATTGGCTTTGACATGGCATTAGACATTACATTCTGTATTCAGTTTAGCTGCCTATTGGCTTTGACATGGCATTAGCCATTACATTCTGTATTCAGTTTAGCTGCCTATTGGCTTTGACATGGCATTAGACATTACATTTGATATTTAGGTTAGCTGCCTATTGGCTTTAACGTGTGGTTAGACATTGCAGTTGAGACATTGCAGACGAGCTGTGTTTTTCCAAGCTGTGTTTTTTCGACAAGATAGACCAAGCTATGTTCTTCACACCAGACCTTAGCTGATAAGAGCACGTAGATTTTGTGTTTACCTCGCAATCCAGTCTGAGAATGAGTGAGCTCAGGAGAATTGGCCACTCTCCAAGTTTCTTCGGTTCTCACACTGAGTTTGCTTTTAAGGATGACTCTGGACTACAGCAGGGGTAGATTGAATCTGCTTGACTTCAGACAGGAACGGAGACGTCAGTTGCCTGTCTCCCGTTTGCGTAGAAAATCTCTTTCTCGCAGTTGACCGGAGTCATCAACTTGCAGACCCCAGAAAGATGAAGTTGAGCTATAGGCCCTACGGTGATGCAATTTTGACTTTTATGCTTTGCTTTGAAGTTATTCTATAATATAATCACATGTATTTGCTGTGTACATTGCAACTGAGAAGTACTTTGATATGTTTTGCTTTCATTGCTGCTACTACTTTTGAACGTGTGCTCGGTTATGAGATAAGAGCAAGAAAGCAGAACAGGTGGCGCATACCCCGGGGGGATTTTTAGAGCTATGTTAGATTGGTAACAACAGCCTCTGTTGAATATGTTTATGCTTACCCTTATAATGAGGGGGGGGTGCTAACGCATTTGACATTTTGCCCGAGTATATGTGTGGTCTCAATTGTCTCTTTCACTGTTTACTAAATGATACATGTCAATAAAAACAGTTTCACAAAAAGAAACATGCCTAGAAAACCTCAAAGAGTTCATTTGAGTGTAAGATCTATCATGTAAATTGTTCATTTTAGGAGTTTTATATTTGTAGTAAATAAATAGTGTTATTTTTATATGTTTTGTGTTTGAAGTGAAGTTCTTTTCCTTTGGTTGATTAGAATGGATTTGGAATAGTGAATTTAACCCCTTTGTAGTCCAACACTTTCCCTACTGTTGCACTGACTGGACTGGGAATAGTAAACTTAAGCCCTCAGTAGTTCAATGCTTTCTTTATTTTTGCACAGACTGTTTCAGGAATAGTATTTTTTACCCCTGCAAACTCTAATGCTTTCCCTACTAATGTAGGGGCTGGAGTGGGATTAGTAAATTTCAGCCCATCAAAGTCCAACTCATTAACTACTGTTGCACAGAGTAGAGTGGGAATAGAACATTTTACCCTATCAAAATCCAACATTTTCCTTACTGTTGCACAGACCGGAGTGGGGATAGTAAATTCTTCCCCTCTGAAGTCCGCTTTTCCTAGTATTGCAGAGACTGGAGTGGGAATACCAAATCTTACCCCTGCACCATTTAAACTTTCCTACTGTTGTACTGACTGGAATGGTTATAGTAAATGTAATGTTTCTGAAGCCCAATGCTTTTTCTACTGTTATAGAGACTGAAGTGGGAATGGTAAAACTAACCCCTCCAAAGTCCACCACCTGCACAGACAGGAATGGGGATAGTATATTTTACCCCTCCGAAGTCCACCTCCTTCCCTACTGCTGCACAGACAGGGGCAGAAACAGTGAATCTAACCTCTCTAAAGCTGAAATGTTTCCCTTCTCCTGCACCGACTGGAGTGGGAATAGTAAAATGTACCCCTCCAAAGTCTAACTCCTTCCCTTCTGTTGCACAGAGTGGAGTGGAAATAGTAAATGTAATCCCTCCAAAGTCCAACGATTTCCCTACTGTTGCACAGAGTCAAGTGGGAATAGAAACTTTTACCCCTCCGAAGTCCAAAGCTTTCACTACTGTTGCATAAAATTGAATGGGAATAATACATTTAATCCCTCTGAAAACCAACACTTTCCTTACTGTTGCACAGACTGGAGTGGGAGAAGTAAATGTAATCCCTCTGAAGATTAAACCTTTCCATACTGTTGCATAGATTGGAGTGGGAAGTATACATTTTACCCTTCTGAAATCCAACTCTTTGCCTATTGTTGCAGGAATAGTAAATTGAACACTCCAAACTCCGACGCTTTCCCTTCTGTTGCATGGACTGAAGTGGAAAAAGAGAATTTAACCCTTCTGAAGTCCAACACTTTGACTACTGTTGCACAAACTGTAGTGGAAATAGTAAATCTTACCCCTCTTAAATCCAACATTTTTCCTACTGTTGCACAGACTGGAGTGAGGGAGTGAGAATAATAAATGTATATCCTTCGAAGTCCAACGCTTTCCCGACTGTTGTTCAGCCTGGAGTGGGAATAGTAAATAGTCAATCTAATCTATTTAATGTATCTGAAGACCAACTAGTATTGCGCAGATTGGATTGGGATTAATAAATTTAACCACTACGAAGACCAAAACTTTTCCTACTGTTGCATTAACTGGAGCGGGAATAGTACATTTTACCCCTTTGATGTCCAACGCTTTCCCTACTGTTGAAATGACTGAAGTGGAAATAGTAAATTTTATTCCACTAAAGTTCAACGCTTTCCCTACTTTTGCACAGACGGGACTGGGAATAATAGATCTTACATCTACGCATTCCAACGCTTTCCCTATTGTTGCGCAGATTGGATTGGGAATTGTAAATTTTACCCCATCAAAGCCCAATGCGTTCTCTACTGTTGAACAAACTGGACTGGGAATAGTAACTTTTACCCCTCCGAAGGATAATACTTTCTCTACTGTTGCACAGACTGGAGTGGGAATAGTTAATGCAATCCCTCTGAAGTCCAATGCTTTTCCTACTGTTGCACAGGCTGGAGTGTGAATAGTAAATTGTACTCCTCCGAAGTCCAACTCTTTCCCTACTGTTGCACAGACTGGAGTGAAAATAGTAATTTATTCTCCTCTGAAGTCACACGATTTGCCTACCTTTCCAGAGACTGGAAGGGGAATACTAAGTTTTACTCCTCCGAAGTCCAATACTTTCTCTTCTGCTGCATAGACTGGAGTGGAATTAGTAAACCTAATTCCTCTGAATTACAGCACTTTCTCTACTGATTCACAGACTGAAGTGAGAACAGTAAATCTAATCTCTTCAAAATGACACCATTTCCATACTGTTGAAAAGACTGGAGTGGGTAAAAGTAAATTTAATCTCTCTGAAGTCCAAAGCTTTCCCTCCTGTTGCACAGATCAGGGTCTGAATAATGAATTTTACCCCTTAAAGTCCAACTATTTACCCACTGTTCCACAGACTTGAGTGGAAATAGTAAATTTTACCCTCCCGAAGTCCAACGCTTTCCCTACTGCTGCACAGTACGGATTTTTTGGAGTACTAAATTTAATCTCTCTGAATGTGAAATCTTGCCCTACTGTTGCACTGACTGGCATGGAAATAGTAAACGTCACCCCTGCAAAGTCCAAAGCTTTCTCTACTGTTGCTCAGACTGGATTGGAATAGTAAATGTTACCCCTTCAAAGTCCAATGCCTTCTCTACTGGTTCACAGAATGAAGCAGGAATAGTAAATTTAGACCCACTGAAGTCCACAATTTTCGCTACTCTTTCACAGACTGAGGTGGGAATAGTAAATTTAATCTCTCTGAAGTCCAACGCTTTCCCTTCTGTGGTATAGACGAGAGTGAGAATCGTAAACCTTACCCCTCCGAAGTCCCACACTTTACCTATTTTGCACAGAATGGGGTGGAAATAGTAAATGTATCCCCTTCGAAGTCTAAAGCTTTCCCTACTGTTGTTCAGCCTGGGATGGGAATAGTAAAAAAAAAACCCTCTTAGACCAATTCTTCCACTACTGTTGCACAGATTTGAGTGGGAATACTAAATGTAACCCCTCTGAAGACCAACGTTTTCCCTACTGTTGCATAAACTGGAGTGATAATTGTACATTTTACCCCTTTGAAGTCCAATGCTTTCCTTACTGTTGCACAGACTAGAGTGGGACTAGTAAATTGTATCCCTTTAAAGTCCAATGCTTTCCCTGCTGTTACACAGACTAGAATGGGAATAGTAATTTTTACCTCTCTGAAGTCTAATGCTTTCCCTACCGTGCACAAACTGGAGTGGGAATTGTTAATATTACCCCTACACAGTCCAACGCTTCCCCTACTGTTGCTCAGACTGGATTGGGAATAGTAAATTTAATCCCTCTGAAGTCCAATGCATTCACTAATATTGCACAAACTGGAATGGGAATAGTTATTTTTTCCCCTTTGAAGTACAACTCTTTCCCTATTTTTATACGGACTAGGGTGGGAATTGTATATTTTAACTGTCTGAAGTCCAACACGTTCTCCACTGTTGCACAGACTGGAGTGGAGACTGTAAATCTAATCCCTCCAAAATCCAACAGTTTCTCTACTGTTGCACAGATTGGAGTGGCAACAGTAAACCTTACCCCTGCAATGTCCAACACTTTAGCTACAGTTGCACAGACTGGAGATAGAATAGTAAATGTATCCCATTCAAAGTCTAACGCTTTTCCTACGGTTGTTCATTTTGGAGTGGGAATAGTAACTCTAATCCCTCTGAATACAAAAGTTTTCCCAACTGCTGCATAGAATGGAATGGCAATAGTGTATTTAATTCCTCTGAAGACAAATGCTGTCCCTACTTTTGCATACACTGGAGTGGGAATAGTAAATTTTATCCCTTTAGAAGTTCAACTGTTGCACAGACAAGAGTGTGAATAGTAAACTTAACCCCTCTGAATTCCATTACTGTTTTACAAATACTGGAGTGGAAATACTAAATCTTACCCCAACGCTTTCCAACACTTTCCCTACTGTTGTACAGACTGTAGTGGGGATAATTCATTTAATCCCCCTGAAGTCCAATGCTTGCCCTACTGTTGCACAGATGGAGTGTGAATACTAAATTTTACCTCTCCAAAGTACAATGCTTTCCCTACTGTTGCACAGACTGGAAAGGGGATAGCACGTTTTACATTTCTGAAGTCCAATGCATTCCCTAGTGTTGTAGATGTTTCCCTCTAAAGTTCAACGCTTTCCCTACTCTTGCAAAGACTGGAGAGAGAATAGTAAATGTAATCCCTCTAAAGTCCAGAGCGAGCTTTCTAGTGTTGCACAGACTGGAATGGGAACAGTAAATCTTAACCAACTGAAGTCCAACCTTTTACCTACTCTTGCACAGAATTGAGTGAGAATAGTAAATTTAATACCTTTAAAGTCCAATCCTCTTCCTACTGTTTAACAGACTGAAGTGGGAATAGTGAAGTTAAAACTTCTGAAATCCGAAGCTGTCCCTCCTGATGCAAAGACTGGAGTGACAATAGTGAAATGTACCCCTTCAAAGTCCAACTCTTTACCAACTGTTGCACAGACTTGGGTGGGAAAGTACATTTAACCCCTCCAAAGTCCAACACTTACCCTACTGTACCACAGACTAAAGTAGAAATAATGAATGTTACCCCTGTAACATCCAATGCTTTCCCTACTGTTGCACAAACTGGAGTGGGAATAAGAAATCTTACCTCTGCACAGTCCAATACTTTCCCTACTGTTGCACAGACTCGAACGGGAATAGTAAATTGAATCCCCCTGAAGTACACTGCTTTTCCTTCTGTTGCACAGACTGAAGTCAAAATAGTAAATTTACCCCTCTGAAATTTAACGCATTTCCTACTGTGGGAATGGGAAGAGTAACTTTTACTCCAAAGTCAAACGCTTTCCCTCATGTTGCAAAAGTGGGGTTTCAGTAGTAAATGTACCTGTCTGAAGCCCAAAGCTTTCCCCACAGTTGTACAGACTGGAATGGAAATAGTACTTTTTCTCCCTTCTAAGTTCAACGCTTTCCCTACTGTTGCACAGACTGGAGTAGGAATAGTAAACTTTACCCCCCTGAAGTCCAACGCTTTCTCTACTGTTGCATAGGCTGGTGTGGAAATAGTAAATCTAATCTATTCAAAATCCAATGCTTTCTCAGTGGGAATAGTATATTTTACTCCTCC